>NW_010972587.1:69123-69432 GCF_000737465.1 Haliaeetus leucocephalus
CCGCCCGCCGCCGCGCTCGCTCGGGGTTGCGGCCGTCTGAGAGAACTTGGGAGCCCCTCCAGGAGAAGAATTTAAAGCAAGGAGAAGAAGGGGGAGAAGCGGAAGAAGCAAGTGGATAATGTCAACCCCGAGCAGATTCAAAAAGGACAAAGAGATCATAGCGGAGTATGAAAGTCAAGTGAAAGGTAAGCGCGGGGCGCGGGAGGCGGCTCCCCGGCCTCAGGGGCGCGGGGCGGCGGCGGGGAGAGCCGAGGAGCCCCCGGGCCGGGGAGAGCCGAGCCGAGCCCCCGGCCCCTTCCCCCAGGCTGC
>NW_010972587.1:69442-106794 GCF_000737465.1 Haliaeetus leucocephalus
TAAAAAAAAAAAAGGCTTGGCAGTTAGACTGAGGCGAGAGACAATAGTAAGCCATGCCCCTTTCTTAAGGCACATGGCTGGTGTCCCCCACCCTCCCCTCAGGGCTGTAGTTTCTCTGTTGCGCCGTAGAAGATGGCTAATAAAGAATTATCCTTGGCTATTGAATGAGCCCGTTCAGCCACCCAGGAAGTATTTCAGCCTCGCATCGCCCGGCTGTATTGCATGCGACTATTGTGCCGAGGACAGCGCCAGTGGACCCTGGCTGGAGCCACCAGCGCTTCCAGACCCTCGAGTTTCCTCTCCTTGCCTAGCGTTTTCCCCTCTGCCAGCGTCTTGGTGGAAGAGGGGGTGGGAAAGTAGCGGCATGGGCGATGGGGTGTGGGTCTCATGGTGCACATCCTTTTCTTCTGGGTGCTGTCGGGGAGTATATTGCATAATACACAAATTGCAATAAATCCAAGCTTTGAGGATGGCCACAAACCTGAAATGCAGCCTTAAAAATCTATGTGACACTCGAACTCTGTTTATTAAATTGAGTGGGGTGGACCTTCCTTGATGCTGCCTGCGGTCTGTGATGTGTGGAGACGGACTGTCCCCATATGCAGGTCCGTGGGCTTCAGGAGCCCTCCTGCCCCATGCAAGGGCTGGGGACCTTCAAACTGAGGTGTCTGAAATGGGGTGGGAGGAACCACTCCTCAGCTGTTCAAAGATTTGTTGACTTTCTGTAATTGCACAGTATTTTTTCCTCTTACTTGATCCTGTGAGGTCAAATTTTCAAGACAATTCTTGGAGTTTTGTTGGGTTTTTCTTCTCTTAAGAGGAAAGAGAGAGGTTTTGAGTTTTATTCTTCCTAAGCTTAACTTCTTGTGAAAAATACCTGTCACCAGTGAAAGTGGTTTTGGGTCCAGGAAGGGATTTAGTCTTGAAATAAGAGACCTGCCAGATAGGTGGGTAGTGAGGGGTCTTCTCTGAGCTGGCAGGTAGGCCATGCTTCAAGTGTCTGTTTGACATGGGCAGGGCTGAGACAGCAGTCATGTAGCTGGTGGATTCACTGCCATTGAGCCCTTGGAGGATTGGTGCTTCTGCCTTTATGTGGAGCTGGTGTAGATTTGTCTTGATCACGGAGCAGAAAAAAATGTTCAATATCCTAAGCTCTTTGCAGAACCTGCAGACTGTTCTTTGCCTCCTCCTAACATGATTGTTACAGGCTGAGCCTTTATTAACTACAGCCAGTTGCTATATAAGCCATTCTTTTCTTTTGAATAATGAAGAAAAAATACCATGCTCTTCAGCTACATATATTGGATTGTTTCATAAACAACAAAGATTAAGGTAGAAAGCACCTCTGAGAACTTGGCTCTCCTTTGGTGCCATGGTCCCCCGTCATAACTGCAGAGGGAGGTGGCATTTGTAAACATAGCTTAGTAAGAATTCTGACTTGCTTTGCTCCTTTGTGGTGGTCTGGGGAGTGTACAGTCTGGTCCCAACTGTCTCGCCTGAATTGTTGATTAGCAGCTGTTTGAAAAAGTATGCTGGGCTAGAAATTGTAGCCAGAAATGCTTTTCCTTTAACCAGCATCACTATAGCTGTATTTCAGGTGGCAAGAACTGTCTGTACTAAGACATAATTCTGCTTGATGCTAGCTCAGTGATACTGTAACAAAGTAGTGATACCATTGTGTGATATCTTGAAAATCTTTTTGATATTGGGGGGTTCAAGGGCTAAGGAATCAGTCCTAATTAGCCAGCAAGGTAAGTTTAAGGGAATGTAAATGCAGGAAAGGCAGGTCCGTGTATACTACCTGGAATTTCATACATTAGGACAGGAGAAAGGGTGTGGCCAGAATGCTTTCACTGCTTATGATTTCTGGTGTTTGCAATGGCTAGCTGATTTCTCGATTTCTCACTGCTGACATGTTTAGTTGCCTGAAGGATGTGGACAATTTAACAGCAAACTAGCCATTTGAGGTCCTCTGGACAGGAGTGTGCAAAGGGGTGTAACACCACATACATCCCTTGCCTTGTTATGAGATTGCATTGAGGCTAGCATGCTGAACACCAGTGTTAGTGATTCAGAAACCATACGACTGATGTGTGCATTTGTAAATCCTGTTGTAAGAGGTCTGAATATTGATACTGGAGAAAAGAGGGGCCTCTAATGTACATGACTTGTAGGGTATGTATATGGTGCCATATTTGGAAATGAGGATTTAACAGTGCCATTCTTCACATAGCTTTTCTGCTCTTAACTCCTCAAATAGGAAGCAGTAACAGATGTTAATTGTTCTGCCTGGTTCTTGGATGGTGTAAACTGACATCTTCTCCTTGGACTTTTAGCAGTATCAGTAGCTTGGCTGTTGCTTTAGTGGAGGTCATACAGGAACAGTAGAAAGCCTGCAAATGTTACCTGTTTGTCAAGCTGAAGTGGACAAGGTACTTCTGACTTGCTGGGCAGAACATCTTATTGCACATTTTTTTGCAGCATCCCTGTTCTTCAGCCTAACTTCTGTCAAGAACTATCCCAATTGTAACAGTAAGGGAATTGTGTTCACTTCCCTGCACAGCATATAGAAAGCAGAAGGAAATTTCTTAAGGGTGTCTTAATGCTAAAGTTAGATCTGTCTAGATGGATACCTATACCCATTGTTTTGGGGGATGTAAGGATATTATGATGACATAGGTACCTTAATTTCTAGACAGAAAGGCATGTGGTAAGTATTGCTTGCTTCTGTAACTCTTACTCGTTGGAAGTGAGCTATCTTGATATGCTGCAGTTCCAGTATGACCTTGTTACTTGATAATTTTGCTGAAGCACCTACTTCTCAGCAATGTTTTGCTTTCTAATTCAAAAGCTTAGGAAAGGCATCGAGAGCTTGTTTATTCAAGAACACTTTAACAGTTCTGAGGAACGATTTATATTATTGTTAAAATGGCTCAGGCAATGTGCCTTGTAGACTTTTTGCAGACTGTATTGGATTACTGAGTAAAATCACTTCTTAAAATATCCCTCATCATCCAGACTATCAATTGTACATGTTTTTTCTGAAGAACATGATAATTTTATAGGCCCTGTGAAATCATTAGAGGTAGGTTGCCTACCAACCTTGCAACTGGGGCGGGGGATATGACTAGAGCTAGAAAGTGGAGGGAATCCTGTTTAAATGAGCCACAGACTGGTGGTGTAGTTAGGAGTTGAGTTATTAACTTTCTGATATGTGACCCTACTTAGATTTATACACAGCATTTCTTAACTCAAAGCTCAGTTGACTGTAGTAGCCTATTATTATCATACCTTTTGTGTTCTGAGGACCAGCTGTTCCTTGGTACTACTGGTAATGTCAAGTAGCATCTGTTGATAAACTTACTAAGCAGTCCACAGTAGCGAAGAAATACAAGAGCATCCTCTGATGTCCATGTGGGTGTCTCGGGTATGGTAAAGGGCTGAGCTAGTGAGATCTTGAATACCTGCCTCCCTTCAAAAGTTTATCCCTCTGGAGAAGAAATGTGTAGTAGTAGCTAGCAGAGGATCGGGGATGCTGCTCAATAATAGCTTTCAGATCATTCAAGTGTTAAACTGGCATGTTTACCTTCTTAAGACTTGTAACTGGCCTTCCATGTGCAGGAGAAGTGTGCTTTGAAGAGGTAAGCATTGTGCTGACTGATATCTGGGCCTGTCTATTCAGTGAGATCCTCTGTATGGTTTGAACTGTTGAGGGTTGTTGGAGTTTGTCTCTCGGCCTTCCTATGAAACTGCATCTCTAGCTGCAAAGCACTGAGGGAAGACCTACTTAGATGCTTCCTTTTTCCACCTTCATGTTCCAGCTGGAAGTGACTGAGTGGAAATATAAGCCCAAAAGCAGCTTTGTGAAGGGAGACACTTCCCTAAGATCAGTGTTTGCGCGGTCTTCAGAACAAAATACTCCTATTTCCCACCAGAAACAACTTGTTAGCACTCTATTACATTGCCTAATTAATTTTTATGGAAAATGAAAATTCTAATTTGTGAAACTGAACTTTGGCTTACTTCAGATTAAAACAATCTAGAATTAAAACAACAGAAGCCTTTCTGAGTTCTGAAATACAAATTGGGTTGATGTTTTAGTAAACTAACCTGATAACTATTTTGAGAAAAATCTTTGTAATGAAAAATTTGGTGCCTTGGATGATGCCAGAATTCTCAAGTTTTACTTTGAAAAATTCTGGTGAATGGATGCCAGTTTCCAAAGTTCAAGTTTATCAAGTGTAGTTCACTAGAAATGTTTCTGATCAAAGAACTTGACCACAATGAGTTTTGTTTTATACAGAAAGGATATTGTTCTCCGTGCTGTTTTTCAACTGGAGTTACACATTGTTCAAGTGATAGGCTAATGAAGGATAGTTCCTTACCTTTTTTCCCCACTACTCTCTTCCTGCTCTGTGATCCTTCCCTTCAGAGTACAAACTTCAATTGTCCAGGTAAATGTTAATGAGTTTGTAGCTGGCTATGCAGCTGGAAGGGATATCTGCAGGTTTAGTTAGTTCAGTCATAAACTGAACAATCTTTTTTTTTTTTTTTTTTCAACCTACATATTCAGTACTCTTATTCTTCTCATGGCTTTCTTGGAATGAAAACTAAGGAACTTGTTTTAGTTCAGTGCTGTAAATAGCCAAATTATTTGGGGGGTGGTGGGAGCCCTACAAAAAGCCTACTTCCCAGAGGTCATGACTGAGGAACTTCAGCAGTTTGGGCCTCTTAGTCTTTCTATGTAACTACAGAAAAAAATGCCTTTTCTTGGTACCTTTTTGAAAATATAGCTGAGAGTCAGGAAAGTAGACTTTTTTCCTGGTTTGACCACACACTGCACCTGGTGTCTCCCAGCACTGCAGTGAAACTACATTTATTATTTTACTTGAATTTAAAGGTGAATAAAGCCCTAATTGCTACAGCACACATAAAAGGACAAGCAATGAATGGACTGTCTGACCACTGGTTCTTTCTGGCAATATGGCAATCATAATGCATACTTAATGTGTATGTTTTATGTATACCTGTGCTTTTTTTGTTAGTCTCTAAGAAAGCTTTTACTCGCCTCTGACTCAGAAGCAGTTTGGATCCTTTTACGATCACTTCTTTGGGGCTTTTTCTCCTTTCCAAGCATACTTTCTGTGCCGTTTCGCTGTTGCAGAGCAATGCTCTAAATCATGCTAAGGTTCATTTAATTTCCTGCCATTATATTTTATTGGTCACTTTTTTATGAACTGAAGTCCTAGTTGCTAATAAAATTAAACTTACAGGTTTGAAATGGCTGCAGTAAGACAGAATGGGATTTGAATTTCATCTCATTTTCTGCCTCAAACTTCACTTGGGTTAGGTTTTGCCCTTTGTGAAAACTGGTCTCCTTGTCAGTCAGAGGTGATGGATGGTGGCACTGGAAAAAAGTTGGTCAGTGCTGTTGAGATGGGATAAGAAATCCTGTGCTGACCATACACAGCCTATTAGAAATCACTGACTAACTTGACAGTGCAGCACATCTAATCTTTGGTTTGGATAGGGCTGGACTTGGGGGAGAGCACAAATGGAGACAGGCAGGTGTCAGTGGAACTCCTGTGGTGCTTGTTCTTCCCTTTATCTTTTTTTCCAAGCCCTTGCTACATCTAGCTGTCATGCTATCCCACATCTAACCTTTCTAGTCTCCCTAGTGGAAATTAGTGCTACCTTAACTTGTATTAATCCGTATTAGAGTCTAATCTACTCTTCTGCTCGGCTTTCATGGAGCAAAATAGGCTTTGGAGTGTGGGGGTTTGTTTTTGTGTGTGATCGATTAGTCTAAATGTGTACCAGGGCTCCTTGTGCCCTGCCCTCTGCTCCCTGCAGGTTTTAGTCTCATGGCAGCATTTCCTCTGTGACTGGCTTCTCCCACTTTGCCGTTTACTGACCCGACCATCCTGGGACTGCCCTGTGCTCTCTGCTCTGAGCTATCTGGGCTGATCTGATCAAGTGCTGGCCATCTCCGAGGCAAGGCTGGCTGACCTTGCTGTGTGCTGGTCAGTCCAGGGGCTGCAAGTCATGAATAGCCTGTTCTGCCTGAAGTTACGTTATGTCTTTTCTGTCCCCACTTCTTGTCTCTTGGGCACCATGCCAAATGCCCTGAGGTTCAAGAGATTGTGGGGGTATGTATATATGTATGCATGTGGAGGAAGAGCAACAGCTGAAAACTGGAGGCAGTGGTTGAAGGCACAACGGCTGGTATTGCTGCTTGTGTACCACTAACAGGGATGAGGCTGGTGGGCTGTACAGTAGCAGATACTTGGGATGAAGCACAGAGGGCCATTGCCGAGAGCATGGGATCATCTCCTGGGCAAGAGACAGAGCTGTCTGCACAGGAAGACTGCTTGCTGCGTGTATTTTACATTACCAAGACTATATCTGGCACCAAAACCAAAGGAGTTGGTTATCACTGCTCTTTTTCCTTTGTTTCCTAGACTTAAACAACTGCAGGCTGTTCAGGCAGTTTGTATGGCGGCTTGGTCCTGTGGGAGTGCTCTAAGACAAACAATTCACTTTGATCTGTTGTAATGGGAGCGGTAATCCTGAGGCACCACTTCCTCAGGAATCTACTGTTTCTGCAGCTTGTGGAAGTTATCTTCTGGCAGACACAGAAGTGTGTCACAAGTCAGTTATAGCCACCTGGTAGGCTAAAGGTGGTGTATTAAGTTTTACCTATGCTCTGCCCACTAATCCATCTTGTCCAGGCAAAACGCTGGTATTCTCAAGCCATTTTCAATTAGCTACAGCTTAGTAACTGAACAAGGAAAATCTCTTCAATAGCCCCTTCCCTGTCCTCTCTTCACATCACTATTTCTTAGGCATATACCTGTATGAATTTTGAGATGCAGTATTCAATCTTGCATCATACAACCCACTGGGAACCTGGATTTTACCTGGAGGTGACTGTTTAATAAATCCTGAGATTGAGATGCAATCACTTTATGGAAAATGAAGAATGTTTTGGAATTAACCCCAAGTAAATCTAATGTTCTGTTTCTAAGAACTGGCTTGTATGTAGGCATGGCCATGACTTTGTATTACTCTCTGCTAGTCAGTGAGTGCAAACATTATAGTGAACAGTTTGTCTTCTCTAGAAGGAGAAAACGCTTGGTTTAGTTCATGGCTGCACAATAAAATAATCCTAGCTCTAGGTGCATGTTAATGAGGTAGGTGTTGCAGGTAGGAAGAGAAGGTGTTCTTCATAGTCTTTCACTTGAAACATTTGGGCAAGAAAAGGGCCCAGCCTCCTACATCAGAAAAATCTCTAGGAAACAAACACCAGCAAAACTGCTAAATGGTCTCAGAAAATACTGTGGAGAAAGTGTATGCTTTATGATTTGACTCTGTAATAGTCATATCTGTGAAATGAGTTAAGGATGACCTGTGTCATTAACTTCTAACTCTATACACTGCAGGACAGTGCAGTTAATCTGGTTTTAATGAAGTCCCTCTGAAGGTGTGTGGGTACTTGATCTGCATTTACCTTGATCATAGCATCTGAGGGGTTGCTTTTAGTTACGGAGTGGTGAGAAGAGAAAAAAAGCTTTTCTTTGTCTATTATTTTTCTAGAAGAAGTTTCAGTAGAACTTGCTTAGAAGTGTGATCATGGATTCATCAGTTAACACAACAAGTTAACAGGGATATTCTATCTGTTATTGACCGATAAAACCTGCTTGAGTTTCAGTTGCAACCTCCTGAGACTTCCTGTTACACATGTAGAAGTGCTGACAAGCAGGCAAGAGAGCTGTATTAGCATATTAACCAAAACGTTCTCAAAATATACTGGACATAAAATTATTTTTTTTATTGTGAAATAGATGTTACAAAAAATATAGTTAGAACACTTATGGTGTAGTATTTCTTGTTATTGGGAATAAAAAGCAAATGCAGCTGGCTTACCGGATGATGACTTCCAGGAAGTAATGATTGTAACCCTTTACATAATTAGCTGTTGTGGGAAATGTAACTGACTACTGCACATTCATGTAAATGGACTGTCCAGACTCCTTAACTGACTCAGTGCTTACTCATCTGCATTTCTCTGCGTGTACGATCTGCTAGCAGTTTGTTGGTGCTGTCTTGTGTTGGGAGTCTTCAAGATGCTGCTTTAGGTATCAGAAGTAGAGTGGTGCACACTTTTCGCTTTGCCCTGTCTGTGTGTTAAACTAAATAAGGAGATGTGCTGATCCCCTTTCACTTTCCAGTGTACTTTCTTGCATATGGTGAAAGAAACCAGTCTCTGCTGTTCTAGTTGGTTCCAGGGTATCTGCTTCCTGAAAATCACAGAAATCTGCTCATGTTTACAAAGTACAGAGTACAGCAGAAGTCTAGTAAGATTCAGTGATAGCTCTTGTATGGCTCTGTTCTTTCAACAACCTGTCCTCTTTCAAGCCTTGCTGTTCTCTGCTTTTGCCCTCTGACTTTTAAGACAAGATAGGATAAACAATCTAAAGTGTTAGGTCAGAGGCAAGATAAAATAAGTGTTTGTTCAGTACCAAGATGAGCAGGCATCAGAACCAAAACTTTCTAACTCAACAACTGAGTTACCATTTTAGAAAGTAATAGAGAAATTGAAAGGATTAAAAGTCACTTAATTATTTTTTTAATATTATAAAACAAGAAGATTTATTATTTTGCTTTTACTGCTGAAAAACCCAAAACTTTAGCCTTTCATTATTAACTTTTTTTTTTAAGATGCCAACTATCCAGTAAAAAAATCTTTTAGGAAAGATTATAAAATAGGATTGCCTGTGGTAACAGCAGACTGGACTTGATGATCCACACAGTCCCTTTCCTTAAAGTTTTATAATCCTGGTAGTTCAGGGCACTGTGTCAGACAGCTGTCTAGTGCCTCTAGTCATTGTTCTCCTTGCTTGCTAGATACACTGCAATACATGCCTCTGTACCAAAACACGTTGTGACTAGGTTGATAGGCATAAAGTTACTCTTATTCCTTTGACAGTGTTTATGCAGGCATTCAAAAGGTATATACTAAAAAGGAAAAAAGTTCTTACCCTTATTACAGGATACTTAACACACCAAAGTTGTTATAAGTGTTTAGATAGCACAGTGTGCTGTTCCTCTTGCAAATCACTAATTTGATGATTAGTGGAAAAGAAAGTATATGAACTCTTGTTCATAGGTCCTTGCGTATGTGGCAAATTGGTGTCTCTGCATTCTTGGCATAAATAGTGTCAGTTCCACGGAGCACCAGCTGTGTAATGGAAAGCTGGCTTGTTTGTTTTGTGTTGCAAAGGGATAACTGGTATGTTTAAGAGCTTGGTTTAAGTTAAGCGCTTGATTTAAGTTTAAGAACGTGACAACTCTGCTGTCTTTGCTGCCCAGCAGACTACTTGAGGTTAAGACCCAATGTCATAGGGTTGTGTGCGTTATGTTGCCTTTTTTTTAAGGCTGCCTTAATGTATTTGTGCCTTCCTAGTTTCCAAGTAACAGTGCATAGAATTAGTGAGATTCTTGTCATGACGGAAAATAGAACAAAAGCGTTAACCTCCTCAGATACCCTTGCACTGAAGTCACAGCCACGTGCAGAGTGGGACGAGCTCACCTGTGCAGAAGAGATGAAGGAGCCCAGTGCAGGTGGCAGGTCCCCACCTCCTAGGGGCTCCTCTCTCTCCTCCCAGGGTGCTGTGGAAGAGCCTGGTGGCAGCAAGTGCTGTCGTGCGTGCCTGGCATTGCTTCTTCCCCAGCAGCCTGCTATGAGCAGTCCGTGGGCATCTGCAGCTGAGCTCATCGGATTATCGTTAACAGTATTGTAATCCTTTAATTGCCAGCCACTTCTGATGCCATGATGTTGTAGTTGTGGGTCAAATACCGTGCTTCTTAAGCAGTACCCGTGGTATGGTGGAATACACTACTCCTTGCAAACTTGATCATATGGCCATATTGAGAAACAAGCAGCCAGGAGCATCTCGAACCATCCTGTTCCTTGTATTGGACTGAAGTTACTGACCTTCACTGGAGTCTAGACAGACAGCTCTCTGTCAACAAACTTGTTTAAGTCAGAACCTGTAAATTGGGAATATGGAATAACATGTTACTTTTTCAGGTTTCTGTTGGGCCTGGGAGGTTATGGGGTGTGAGAGTTGGGAGTTTTATTGTTTTTCCTCCAACCCTCCTTTGAGACTTCCGCCTGCTTCAGGTGTCTTCGGCCAAGGTTTTAATGCATTATCATGATAACCATTCTGAATAAAGGCACCTTAGGGAAGCATGATTTCTGGTCTTGTGGAGATGTTTCTGGTACTTTTAAGTAAAGGAAGAGTATGTAAATGTTAATGGAAAAACTGTGGACAAGAAAAATAGTCTGTATTTGAGCAGGGCTCCAGTGCTACTTCTACATGCTAACGTAGCAGAACAAGTGGAAGTGAATACTGAATTGTGTGTGGCTTTGGCTGATTGTACCTACATACAGAAAACTGGAGCACCTTTTCCTTATGAAACTGCTACTATGTCTAAAACAAAATCTAGGGAAGTATAGATATGTTGCAGTAGGCTGCATTTGAGGCATGCAGTACTGAGAGGCTGGTGAAAGAAAGAGCAAGGATAACTCTGACCACCAAAGACCAAGTAGCTAATATGCATAAAATTTGCTTAGCAGCTTTTGCCTGTCTTTCAGAACATCTCTGGGAAACCTGTCTGGACAATCCCTGATAATTGGTTTGATAATGCTGAACAAGAAAATCCGCTTTTTCATATCAAAAGGGCAAACTCAATGAAAATAAGAGCTGAAGTGCAATTCCTCCAATAGGTACCACCCTGACTAGCAAAGTAGTGGATTACTGGTGAGAGGGGATGGGTTGGCAGAGGGGTTGTTCAAAGAGATACCAAGTGCATGCGTTGCTGGTGTCCCACCAGCCAGTTCAGTATAGCTCTGTGTCATTCCCTGGTGGTTGCAGAATGGCTTCTGTGTAACGGGGGAGGTCTCTGCTCAGGCTTTTCAGGCTACAACAGCAGTTTTCACACTCTTCCATATAGGCTCAAAGAGGCTTAGGGTGAAAAATATCCCATGGGATTAAATCCGTAAAAGAACTCTAGCTCCTGTGTTTGCCTTTCACATGGCATGTTTAGTTCCTCTTTGGCTGCTGTCTCTCTTCAGAGGTGTCTGTGGGTATGTTTATGTGACTGCATATACAGGCCTACATGTTTATTCTGCAGACTGTTTGCAGGAGTTATAATTTGAAACACAGCATCTCACTATCATAGTTCCCTTATTTATAGACCAGTAACTGCCTTGCCTCCAGCTGGCAGAGGCAAGAGACAAGTGCTGGCCCCATCCATGCTGATGTCATCTGAGTTGCCACCAGAGAAGACCTAAAAATGTTAGCTGCTTTTGCTGAGCCGTGTGAAAATATGTATGAAATTGCACCATTAGTAATCTGATCAATGCATCCTTCCTAGTGATCAGAGTATTTGCATGAGGACTCTGGTTTCACACCTTGCTACCTTTTTCTTACTCAATTTTGAGTCTTGAATCCAGCTCTCCGACCTTGCAAGTGATTGCTCTGAGAACTAGGGAAGAGTTTTCTGGGGCAAGTCTCCCTGTTTTCTTGTTTGTTGAAGCTTTCCTGCTTTTTCTTAGACTTAATGAATATTTAATTATTTACAGAGTGATTATGAATCCATTGCATGGTAGACCAGTCACCTGAGAGATACAAGTCTCACTACGTATTCTAGCAAGTGTGTGTTCCTGCTCTACTTCTTTTTTAAAGAAATGGAAAAGGGGGAGGGCTGTAGAATTGCGATATTTGTGTGACCATTCTAAATTAAGAATGCTTACTTTATTAATCTGGAGGGAGAAGTGTTCGGAGGATACCTTATTTATTCATTGCATGTGGTCATACAGTATACTTGTAGATATTGGGCTTGGGTGTATTAATATGCCTATTCTTTACTTGTACTACTTCAGCTGGATGTGGTGAAGTCAGTTTGTTTGAACAGCTGTACGCAAAGTACTGTAGCTCAGAATCAGGCAAGAAGATGGAAATGATGGAAATGTCCAAATTCTTTTCAACTTAATTTAAAAAGGGGATTTAAGAAGACCCTTCAGGTATGTTTCTGAATTTGTGCACTGGCATATTTTGTGTTGGAAAGAACAATTTGTTCTTAGTTCTGTTCTGCACTCCACTCAGTTACCTGGTAATTTATCTAGCTATTCATTTGATTACTTTTTTTTTTTAATTGTAATTGACTGTTGTATTAAATGAATGGCTAATGCATCCTGAATCAGTAGCAGTTCCTACTGGATAAGAAGATGCTTATAAGCTTATTAAAGATACTGTAAATAAGGAGATAGCATATATATGAAGACTTAATAGAAACTTCAGTTCACTAACTAAGTATTTATATGTAATCTGTTGTTTTCTCAGCTCTAACATCTGACTTGCATCTTAGCATTGCTTGTGTTAGGATATTTGAAAGTGAATTTAATTCCAAATACCTTTTTTTTTTCTGACAACATCTCTGCAATTACTTTTTTCTCAGTTCATAAGGTACCAGTAGTATGTGAGATCATGGGATTAGCGATAACTACCTCTAGTTGAGGAACCTCTGCCTTGCTTGTAGGTCTATTTGGAAGGAGATTTTTTATGCTACAACTTGCACATTGTATAGTACAGTTGGGGATTCAGACCTGTTATTAGGATCATATGGGTCATTATTCCTATTACAGTGTGTTTATAACCTTGGAATTACCCCTTTGAATCTCATCTCAAGAGTCTGTGATTTTGGGAAGACATACCTCTTCTGTAGTTCTTGTGCAAATAGACCTGATTTAGGGGAAAAAAACACTTTTGGTCTCTCCTTCTCCCAAGTCTGGGACAAGACCCTGCTCTAACATGGGCAAGAGCACTTAATTTAAAGTGAAGAGAGATCTTAATTTCAGGTGACTGAATGCACTGACAAAAGTCCCCAGAAGTGACTGAAGATAGCCTTACTCAAATCAAAAAACTAAGTTCCGAGTTTCTTGTAATTTGATGCAGACTTCACAACACTGAATGAGTATTGATGAAACTGGCATTTCCATTTGTGAATTTTACTTTTCCTGTAATGGCTAAGATTTTTGCCAGCATCTGGTAATTAGTCAGTCTCCTTTACTTTTATCTTGTGGTTTCCGGAGTGGTGAGGTGGGCCTTGCTGAAGCAGTGCCCCACATGGATGGGGTGGAGCTGGAGCTGGTAAGTGCTGCTGAAACTCCTCAGTTGTGGATAGACATGTCAATTCTCTCTAATGAGCCTTGGCTACAGGAAAAGCTTGATACCTACTGCTGTAAAATTTCAGTCAGTTAAAGCATTAGGCTTTCTAATGTGTTCAGTGCTCTGAATAGTTGCTAACAATTGCAGGGCTGGAGGGATGAATGAAGTGGTATTGCTCTTACAAGCAGTATAGTAGCTGCCGTGTGTGTCCTGTTAAGCACAGCCTTGTTTACTTTACACATATGAATTTGTTGACCTCACCAGAGCTCTTAACCTTCCTACGGCTACTAATCTCCATAAATGTCTGCAGGATTGGCCTTAATTTTGGCATGGAAATATGCAAACTGAATGAATCAAGCTGTGAGTCATCGTTTTTTACAGTAAAATATTCTGACCCAGTCTCACAGTCCACATGCCCATGCTTCGGGAATCCTGACGTCTTAAGTGTAGCAGAGACTGTTCTGAAACAAAGGAAATGTAATGCAGAATATACTGAACCAAAGCCAGAACTATCGCTTGATTCAGATGCAGCTCTCAAAATTAATGTAGGTTGCGGACAGGATTATGCACATGTTACAGAATGTTTCAGTAGTGCTCAAGATGCCTTGTGAAAACTATACTGGAGGTGTTTTCAATGTACTGAGTATTGTTTTCCTTTTTTTGCATATAGCTTAACCAAAGTATGGTACAATAAAATAAACTCACTTTTAAAATTTATTGGAGGCACTGAATTGTGGAGCTAATGCAGATAAATGATGTGAACGTCACTTTCACGTCTGCACTATAAAATGCAATAGCAAAAACATAGTAACCACAAGGGTCTTTTTGATATTTTAATCTTTTAAACCTTTGAAATGTTGGTGTGCTTGAAAGGGCTTCTAAATCCATTGGTTAGTCTGCACTGTCTCGTATTCTGTTCAAAATCATAGCAGATAAAGGAAGAGTGATCAGAAAGCTTAATGCAGTCAGAGTGTCATGACCTGTTATGTAAAGCAACATTTGGCAGGGCCTTCCCAGCTGCTGTAAATGAATGTTAACAGCATTTAATCGTCTGCTTTCACTGTCTTTATTATGTAATCTGAATATTTATGACCCTATTAATATGTTTAGCTGTGAAATTGCAATATTGATGGAATGAAGGTTCCACAGAAGATTGAACGAGGAGAATGATTTTTGCCTCATGAACAAAAGTTGTGTTAATATTAAAAGGCTTTGAGTTCATATTTCAAAGTTTGCTGAATTGCTTTACAGATGTGTGTCACGGTTTAACTGCAGCCGGCAACTAAGTCCCACCCAGCTGCTTGCTCGCACCCTCCCGGTGGGACGGGGGAGAGAATTGGAAGGGTAAAAGTGAGAAAACTTGTGGGTTGAGATAAAGACAGTTTAATAGGTAAAGGGAAAGCCATGTGTGCAAGCAAAGCAAACCAAGGAATTCATTCCCCACTTCCCATGGGCAGGCAGGTGTTCAGCCATCTCCAGGACAGCAGGGTTCCATCACGCCTAACGGTGACTTGGGAAGACAAACGCCATCACTCCCAACGTTCCCCCCTTCCTCCTTCTTCCCCCAGCTTTATATGCTGAGCATGACATCGTATGATCTGGAATATCGCTTGGGTCAGTTGGGGTCAGCTGTCCTGGCTGTGTCCTCTCCCACCTTCTTGTGCCCCCCCAGCCTGCTCGCTGGTGGGGTGGGGTGAGAAGCAGAAAAGACCTTGACTCTGTGTAAGCACTGACTGCTCAGCAATAACTAAAACATCCCTGTGTTATCAACGCTGTTTTCAGCACAAATCCACAACATAGCCCCATACCAGCTACTGGGAAGAAAACTAACTCTATCCCAGCCAAAACCAGCACAATGCGGCATGCTATTTCCCTAAACATTGTCATAGGAGAAGCACTTTGGTGACAGGATAGTGTTGCTGAACATTGTGTGTGTCTGTGTGTGTATAAAACACAGAGCACTAACCAGAAAGAAGTGTTTTTTGTCTTTTTTTTTTTTCTCACTTTTAATGCAAGTCCCTGAATCCATAATGATGATTTCTGTAGCCTTGAACAAACATAGCAAACCTGCGGACCGTAGACCAGACTCAGTTTATCAGAATCACCTCATCCAGAGAGTTGCTCCAGGTAGGATTTTGGGGCAAGCTGTGGGCCATGTTGTTATTACAATGATTTTTTAATTTTTTTTTGGCGACCAAGATCTTGCTTTCTGCCCCACTTCCTCACGACCCTACACGTCTTCCTTCTGTTGTGACTAGATATACTGTTGTCTTGTAACCTGAAATGCATGTCACATAATTAGGGTATGTGTGCACCACATTGTGTGGCTGGGGACTGGTTGCAGATGGTGTTCCATTACTGAATGCACACTTGCCTGTATCATGATCGTACTTGGAATGTGTGGGAAGGTAATATGCTTGGTCAAGAGATGAATGAGGAGCTGTCATGCATTTCCCTTGGGAGCCTCTTAGATTTTGTTGTGCCCCCAAACAGAACTGAACACCACCATTTCAATAGACATCTGCAAATTTCTGACAAAATGATGTTCAGAGGCTTGACACTGTTGTGATCAGTGGCTCCCACCTATGGAATTTACAAGTGATGTTGATATCATCAGTGCTGCTTTATCATTCTGCAGGATAAATAGCTCAATTAGCTACAGGCTCATGTCTGCAGGTTGCCTACAAAAAGCTGAGCTGGAAGAGTAAGTTTTATATTTATTTTGAGTGAGATGAGGTTGTTGGTCACTTATCTTTGAGTGCAAAATCTATAGCTTGTCTGAAAGCTGCTGTCCTACACGTCTTGCCACTGATTACCAGGGCTAGAGTTTGAGAAATGCAGCTGTTTGCGGAGGTCCCTTTTATTTGCAAAAGTCTCATGGATAGTAGTAAGTATCCTGTGGTGTGTTCTGACACTATACCTAGTTCTGATTAACTCTGTCACTTAATGGTCTCTATTTCAAGCCTCTCCACAGTTCACACCTCGTGGGCTGGTACAGGAGGTAGCTGCACATGACTGTAAGTGTACAAAATGTTAGATATGTAAGGATAAGTGGGTGCAGGGTGTGGAGAGTTATAGTCAGGAAGAAAGTTTAGATTAATACATATTTTTTAATAGTATTTTGTCCCCAAGCCAGTTTGTTATAGTTAGTGCAGAGCTTCAAATGGACTCTCTTCCCTTGTGGGGATTAGATGTTTAAATATGTGGTGTTCTTCTGGGCAATAGTATTGAGCAGTCAAGTAAGGTTCATCATAGAACAAAGAAACCTTTAAGTAGGACAGGAGTTTCAATTGCATTATTTTTTGCTTTGTGTGAGAGAAACAATGGATGGGGTGGAGGAAGTTTGGAAGAGGCACATCTGTTTACAAAGTTAAGTGCTGAGTTTATTGTAAACCAGTAATTCTTACTTGGGAAGCTCTTAAAATAAGATTACCCTTCTCCACATCCCTGAGCATCTGAGTCGAGATATTTTAAGGAAATATTTTTCAACTTATTCAGTGGTTTGGTTTGGGGTTTTATGGCTGTCCTGGTTTCAGCTGGGATGTAGTTAACTGTCTTCCTAGTAGCTGGTACAGTGCTATGTTTTGAGTTCAGTATGTGAAGAATGTTGATAACACTGATGTTTTCAGTTGTTGCTCAGTAGTGTTTAGACTAGAGTCAAGATTTTTCAGCTTCTCATGCCCAGCCAGGGCACCTGACCCAAACTGGCCACCAGTGTACTCCATACCATGGGACGTCCCATCTAGTTTAGGAACTGGGAAGGGGGGGGCAGGGAATCGCGCTCAGGGACTGGCTGGGTGTCGGTCGGTGGGTGGTGAGCAATTGCCCTGCGCATCATTTGTACATTCCAATCCTTAATTACTACTGTTGTCATTTTATTAGTGTTATCATTATCATTATTAGTTTCTTCTTTTCTGTTCTATTAAATCGTTCTTATCTCAACCCACGAGTTTTACTTCTTTTCCTGATTTTCTCCCCCCTCCCACTGGATGGGGGGGAGTGAGTGAGCGGCTGCGTGGTGCTTAGTTGCTGGCTGGGGGTAAACCACGACAATGGCTCAATTCAATTATTCATACAGGAAGTACCTTTATTGCAATGTAAAATTAATAGCAATGTTTATACTGCTATCGTATTTTGGTTTTAGGTCTGGACATGCATTGTAATTGTTTTCTTCCCTTACTCATCTTTGTATTTAGTTTGTGTGATTTAAATACAATGCGGTATTTCCTTTAAACATGAACAACAACAATAAATCCTTTCTGGTCTGTTCTGGGGTGTACATTGCTCTGTGTTGCCAAGGCCTTGAAGTTAATAACATTCTGCGCAGTCTCAGCAAATTGCCAGTGTGCAATAAATTATAAAACTGAGACCTTTAAGAAATAGTATGTAGTAGCTTCAAGGGTTTCTTGATTTGTCTCTGAAATGACCTTTGGCAAAAACACAAACTATAGTCTCCTCTCCTCAACAGATGCTGGTAAGAGGAAGCCTAGCAGATTTGAAACTGGTTTTCTTTTGCACTGTCTTATCTAATGTTTACTGGCTTATTAGGAGTGATGAGACAATGGAATAATCTCCTGTCTTAAATGAGTGTTTTAAAGGAACACCTTAAAAAGATGGTTGTGATGAAGCTTTGGCCATCTGTCCTGTGCCTGTCCTCTGCAGCTTAAATGCCAAATCCAACAATGACAGAAGACTGCTGTTGTCTGGGAAACGATTGATTCTACTCCTTGTTTGGGTGCAAGAGCTCTCGGACATGGCTCAAGATAGTCCATTTCCCTAATTACCCATCTCTTTGGGTATTTACAGCCTCCTGCTCTTTCCTACCTAGTGAGTGCTTTCCAGAGCAAAATCCATAATGTCTTTTTAAAGGACCTAATCAAAACTTGCTAAATTCAGAAGAAAGCTACTGTTGACTTCACTGGACTTTTGGTCAGGCTTTTGGAGAAGAAAGGCATAGCTCTTTGCATTAAATAACTGATGTGATCTTCATTGGTCAAAATTTTATTTTGTGGGCTGTTCTAGAAATATAACATTCCAGTTTTATTGGGTGAACAGTGAATTCCATTTTAAGTGCAGAACACAGTGCATCTTAATAGTGGAGGTGCAAAAGATACTTCACAATAACAATATACTCGGAACTTGTTTAAATCTCCTGCCCTGACCCACACTTTGTGTCCCCTTTGCTGCATCCCATATGAGTAATTAATTTGCAGAATAAAGCTATTGTCCTCACTCCCCTTGGAACAACCTCAACTGGCATGTGGGATCCTTTACCAGGAAGGAGAGACAGGGACATTGTGTTGCATTTATAGAATGTGCTACTAAATGACTCTTCCTGTTGCCTGACTTGATCATGACTGGTACTTGTGTTTGTCACAAGGATCAGTACGGTAACCTCACATAACTCAAGAGTAGAAATTTAAAAGGGTCTTTTTTTCCTGAATAGCAGTTAGTGCCCATTGCCTCTTGTCCTTTCCCTGGGCATCACTGAGAAGATTCTGGCTCCATCTTCTCTCTTCCTCTCCTCTGTCCCCCATCAGATATTTTTACACATTGTTAAGATCCTCCTTGAGCTTTCTCTTCTTCAGGATGAACAATCCCAGCTCTCTCAGCTTTTCCCTGTATGTCAGATGCTCCAGTGCTTTAATCATCTTTGTGGCCCTTTGCTGGACTCACTCCAGTATGCCCAGTGTACTGGGGAGCCCAGAATTGGACACAGCGCTGCAAATGAGATCTCACCAATGCTGAGTAGACATGAAAAATCACCTCCCTTGACCTGCTGGCAACCCAGGAAGCTGTTGGCCTTCTTTGCCACAAGGGCACATTGCGGACTCATGTTCAACTTGATGTCCCTCAAGACTTTTTATTGCCAAGCTGCTTCCCAGCCAGTACTGTATACTGGCACCTGGGGTTATTCCTTTGCAGGTGTGGTACTTTGCATTTCCCTTTGGTAAACATCATGAGGTTCCCATCTGTCCATTTCTGCAGCCTGTTGAGGTCCTTTTGAATGGCAGCACAACCATATGGTGTATCACCTGCTCTTCCCAGTTTTGTATTATCTGTAGATTTGCTGAGGATGCACTCTGACCAATCATCGAGGTCATTAACGAAGATGTTAAACAGTACTGACCCCAGTATCAGCCCCTGGGGTACACCACTAATGACTTGCCTCCAGCTGGACTTCATACGGCGGATCACAAGCCTTTGAGACTGAGAGTTCAACCAGTTTTCAGTCCACCTCAGTGTCCATTCATCTAGCCCATACTTATATCAGTTTTTCTATGAGGATATTGTAGGGGACAGTGCTGAAAGCCTTAGTAAAGTCAAGATAGGCAACATCCACTGTTCTTCCCTCATCTGTCAAGCAAATCATCTCATTGTAGAAGGCTATCAGGTTAGTTAAGCCTGATTTTTCTTTCATAAATACATACTGACTATTTGAAATCACCTTCTTGTCCTTAATATGTTTGGAAATTATTTCCAGAATTACTTGCTGCTTCACCTTCCCTGGGATCAAGGTGAAATTGGCTGAACTGTAGTTCCTGGATCTTCATCCTTTTCCTTCTTGAGAATAGGAGTCACATTTGCTTTTTTCTAGTCCTCAGGAACCCCTCCCAATAGCTATGACCTTTTGGACATTATCAAGAGTGGCCTTGTAATGGCATTAACCAGCTCTCTCAGCATTCATGGGTGCGTCCCATCAGGTCTGGTGGACTTATGTATGTCCAGATTTGCATAAATGTTCCCTAGACTAATCCTCTTGTACCAAGGGTAAGTCTTGCTTGCTCCTGACTTTCCCACTGGTCTCGGGAACCTGAGATTGCAGAAGGCAAGTCTTGTCACTAAAGTCCAAAGTGAAGGTGGCATTGAGTACTGCTGCATTTTCTCTGTCCTTTGTCACCATGTTCTCTGCTTCATTCAGCAGTGGCCCCCCATTTTTCCCTAGTCTTCCTTTTGATGCCGATACACTTGCAGAAGCCCTTCTTGATGCCCTTCATGTCCCTAGCCAGATGCAACACCAGACAGGCTTTGGCTTTCCTGACTTTGTCCCTGCACACTTGGATAGTGTCTCTGTATTCTTCCTGGGTTGCTTGTCCCTGTTACCACCTCTTGTATGCCTCCTTCTTATATTTGAGTTTTGTCAAGAGCTCCTTGTTCTTCTATATAGGCTTCCTGCCACACTTGCTTGACTTCCTGCTCATCAGGGCAGACCATTCTTGAGTTTGGAGGAGGTGATCCTTGAAAATCAACCAGCTCTCCTAGACCCTCTTCTCTCCAGGACAGTATCCCATGGGCTGCTGGCAGGTCCCTGAACAGACCAAAGTCTGGTCTCCTAGATCCTGCTATTTGTCTCATTCCCTCCTCATATGATCTTGAACTCCACCATCTCATGGTCATTGCAGCCAAGACTGCTCCAACCTTCACGTTCCTGGCCAGTTCTTCCTTATTTGTAAGTACGAGATCCAGCAGAGATCTCCCCTCACTGGCTCCTTGATCACCCTTGTCAAGGAGCCATTACCAGGGTGCTCCAGAGACCTCCTGGATTGCTTGTGCTGTGCTGCTCTTCCAGCAGTTATGGGGATGGTTAAAGTCTCCCATGAAGACTACAGCCTGCAAACATGAGGCTTCTTCCAGGTGTCTGAAGAAGGCCTCATATTCTACTTCCTCCTGATTGGACATTCTGTAGTGGACACCCACCACAGCGCTGCCCGTGTTGGTCTGCACACTAATACTGACCCATAAGGTCCCAGCTGGCTCATTGCCCATCCCAAGGCAGAGCTCCATGGATTCCCACCATTTTTGCACATAGTGGGCAACTCCCTCTCCTCCCTGTCCTGTCCTGTCCTTCCTCAAAGAACCTGTATCTGTCCATTGTTGTACACCAGTTGTGGGAGCCATCCTGCTGCATCTCTACGATCCTGATGAGATTGTAGCCCTGCAACTGCCATCAAACCTCTAATTCTTCCTCCACACTGCGAATGTTAGTGTACAGGCATGTCAGAGAGGTATCCTAGTCATGCTGATTTCACAAAGTGAAGTCATGCTGATTTCACAGGTGTGAGCTTCCCCCATGATACCATCCTTGTAGGTACTTTCTTGGTTTTGTGCATACACTTGAGGTGGTCCCCCTTCAGCCCTGTTTTGTTGATTACAAGGTCTCCCTTGTCCGCATTACACTGGCCCCTTTGCTTCTCATCCTGGTCTACGACTTCCTCACTGGATTGTGGTTGTCATCTTCCTCCCCTGTTGTTCCAATTTGAAAGCTCTCCTCACCAGGTTGGCTGGAGATCCATTTGCCACCAGCTTACGTGGGATTGGGGTACAGGGATTCTTATTATGTGATGATGGCATTATGTGCTTAATGAAGTGAAAATACATTGCATGAGTGCATTCAAGGACTCTACTGTAAAATGACTTGGTATATTCTTTTACCTTAGTTACTAAAACTTTCCTAGCCATCTCATGCAGACTTCTACTTCCTCCACCCTCCTGCCTTCTGGACAAGCAATGGGGAAAATGTTGGGGGTAGTTTTTGCTTGAAAGTGTGTTTTTGTTTTTAAGAAGCATTTTCTTTGGAAATGAAAAGCAAATATGTTTCCATGACCCCAACCAGTTGAAATTGCCTGAGTCTTCTAACAGCTGTCTTGAAGCTTGCTTTCAGCCTGGTAGAGGTTTCTATGCAAAATGGCACTGCTTACTCTACCTACAGGAGAAAGAGGAAGACCCAGGAAGCTTTCCTGATGTCCTTCTGTGTAACTGATTTGAGGTCTGCCAACTTTTCCCCTGCTCACTCACCCAGACACACAAGGGGGTACAGAGAAAGGGGGTGACCTACAAATTCAGGGGAACTTAGGCATTGATTGCTGTCATGTCTTGATGGATTTCTGTGTTGCTCTTCTGGAGACACTTTGTCATACCAGGGCAGCTCTAAGACTAGCTGGCTCTGCTGCCATTGGGTAATTCCTGACACTGTTCTGTCCAGGAAGAATGGAGAAGAATGTGTTGTTTGTAAAACTCCCTGTGACTGCTTTTCAAGTCATCTGTGTAGATTAGGAGATTTTGTTTGTTTGTTTTTCCCTAGCTCTAATTTAAAATCAGTTCCTCACCTTGATCCAAATAGGACGGAACATGTCGTGAAGATGTACTGGCAGCAAACACGTGCTTATGATGGATGGATTTAGGGAGCTAATTAAATTTAACCCAACTTAGATTACATAATTAAAGCAATCAGGAAAATACTACTATATAGCTAATTAAGTCTGGACTGATACTAAAGATTTTGTGAATTAACCTCTTTGGTTAAGCAATGATATTACTTTTTAAACGAACCTTCTACTGAATAATTCTAGAATAAGTTCTGCAGGGTGGATTTAGGACAAGAATGTCCCTAGGTCAGTGACACATCTGACTATAGTCTTTGCAAGAATTTTCTCTGAGAACAACCACAAAAAAAAAAGTGCATCTTCCATCTTAATTGAACCCTTGAAATTCGTGCCTACAAACCAAATGAAAATGGAAACTTTATACATCTTGTCAGCAAATTGCAAGCTATCAGTCACAGCTACAGATGAAAGCTAGCACGACCTACATCTGTCATGTTGCTACAATGGTGCTGGCATTACAGTTCCATTGTTTAGATTTAGGGTCAAGCCTGTTGAGACCTCTTTTTATTCAGCTTTGAATGTATCCATTTTCATTAAGTTTTTCAAAGCCATATGAAAGACTCAGTAGGGCAAGATGTGGCAATGTTGAACCTAAGTTAGTCTTGCAGCTATCAAACTGTCTCGTAGTCACAGATGGTCACTGTGATTGTCCACACCAGTCTACCACTGAAGCTGCTATTGAAAGGGCACAAAACTGATGGTACAAAAGGACGCCTTTTTTCCTGCCAGTAAATGAGGCCACTGTTGCTCTGAGCTGGCATTGTCGGAGGTTTTGTGCAGGAGAAGAATGGCTGTTGACAAACCAGTTTCCATGCTGAAAAATGCTACTCTTATTCCTAAACTTAGAGATCTTTCCTTGGGTGAATAACTCTCCCTGACTAATATTGGAGTGGCATTTTACAAACTATTTTCATTGATTATGTGCGTGATGGCTGTACTGGGAGGTCTAATGTTGACAGCAGTAAATGCAAGCTTGTTAACGTGCTAAACAAGGCGTGCTTCTGTTTCGTAATTCCATTAGAGGAAAATCTCTTTGGCTGTACACTGTTAAAAACATCAGGGACATTAATTGCTATGTTTCTGTGTTTAGTCCTCAAATGTTAAAGTGTCCTTACATAGACTGAAGGAGCTCGGTCAGTTGTCTCCCCGAGTTATGTAACTTGGTTAACCAAGTACCAAATATCTTACTCTTCATGCTATAAAAATGTAAGGTTTTAGGGCTAGTAAGTAAATCTTCCAAATACTCCTTATTGACAACATGAATGTGCTTTTTGTTTTGTTTTGTCTTTAAACAGAACTGCTTTTTTCCAAGTGTTAACTACCATTTTCCTCCTTTTCTGGTATGGTGGGGTGAAAGCCTCTACGCAAATGACTTGCCTGTTTGTTAGCAGCCTGGCGAAGGTTCTGGTGAGATTAAAATAGTTCTTGCCTGAAAGAACAATAAAAAGCAATAAAGCTGATTCCTGTTGTATGGGATCTTTTGTGGCCTCTGACAGATCCGTTTACTGCTGGCGAGGGAACCCTTAAAATTCAAGTGACCACAGTGATGAAATGGATGCTTGTTCCTGGACGGGAAATATCAAGCATCTGTGGAGACCAGTTGAATGATTCACCTCATAACGTTTAGAATTCGTACTTTAATAACTAGAGTGTGGGGGGTTTTGATTGGTTTTTTTTGTTTTGTTTTGTTTTTTCCACCCTTATCCTACTGAAGCAGTCTGTTGGTTAGCCTCCTGTGCTATAATGGAATTTTTCAGCCCCCTCAAGGCCCTCCTTAATTTCTGAGTGGCCTGTTGCCCCAGGAATGTCATAGCTCTGGGAGTACATGAATGTTTGTTTGTTTGTTTTGTCCCTTCCTCTGGCCTGGGAGTCCGTTGCTGCATGAAATGTCTTAGCCAGACAGGTATAAGTTACAGAAGAGTATATTTCTACATGTGAGAGGTAATGGACCTGGTAATGTACTTCGGCTTGCAGTCACTAGAATGAAATACTTCCATGCTAAAGATGGAACTAAAGAAGAGGAGTATTTTTCCAATAACATGAAAATCATTTGCAGAGGGATAGGTCTGACTGTTCCAGAAAGAAACTTCCAACTTTCTTCCACCTGGATTATTCTGTTAACAAGGGAATCTGAAGAATGAAACTTCTTGCCAAGAAAGAGATGAATATTGATGATTTTCATGATTCTGAAAGAACTGAAAGGAATTTGACACTGACTTAAAGCTGAGTCACTTGTGCAACTAGTCCTTCGTAATGACTTCAGTCAATGTCCCCTTGCTTCTGTGATCATGCTTTCTGCTGCCTTGCTTGGGCTCAGCTCTGGTATTATTTTGCTGTTTCTGCCTTACAGTGTACTACATGCAAATAATCCCTAAACAAACATGAAGTAAATTATTGGAATTTATCAATAGTGACTTCCTGGAAGCTGTGTCCTATTTGGGGGGCTGGCGGTTTCCTTTCTCATAGCTAGCCTGCATTTGTTATGATGTCAACATAGCTTATGCTGTATATGTTTCAGGCAGAAGCTTTTTCCCTATTGTTTGTGATATAACAGTTACTGGTAGACTAAGCAATAAATGTACTTGAGCCAAGCAGTACAGATTTTGCAAATTCAAAGCCTTGTGCAAAAACAGTCAGCCTCTGCAGGCCATGGACTGCCGAGCTCTGAGGTCTGGTGGTGGGCAGTGCTGGGGGTGACACTTGGGTTACGTGAGCCAGAGTCTGGTCCCTCCACTGTGAGGTGGAACCAGCTTGGGCAAGTGCTGGGAACAGTCATAAGCTGCTTCAGCAACCTCTGTGCCAGGCAGTCCTGGCACCTCCTGCACCTACCTGATATGTGGAAGGGTTCTTCTTACTCCATTGGTGCTCTGTGCTGGGACCCTACCACCTACAGATAAGCAACCCGTCAGTGAACTGGTCAGGCACTGGTCAGGTTTAATTACTAGTTTGAGTAATACTGAAAAAGAACTGCTTCAGATTTTCCATAGTCACTGTCACAGCAGCAATACCACTTCAGCCCCTCTTTTCAGCTTCAGTTTAACTTCACGTCCAGAAGGAAATCAAGGTCTTGCCCTTTCAAATGCACTAGAGTCAAACAGAGGATCTATTGACATGTCCATGAGTTGTACCAACACAAGTACTTACTGAGTTTCATTTTAAGATGTTGTTTTCTAGCTTTGCACATGGAGTCAAATTTCTAAGGATAATAAATCTAAAGGAAAAACTTCAGAGTACAGTACGCTCTGCTGAGGGAGTAGTTCCTGGTACATTCACACTGCTTGTATGTTCTTTGTCTAGTTTCAGATATGGCTGTAAGTCTGATGGAACAGCAAATCCAAAAACACTGTTAAAAGATCTAAGGGATCGGGTGTGGTTTGCATGGTATTGTTTTCTTTTTTTCTTTTTAGCCTTACATTACAATTAAAGGAAAATCTATCCTGTTTAGTTATCCCACAGGAGTTAAGGTATTAAATAAAATGTGCTGGCTGCATAAATTATATTGAGGTTTGAGGTTTAAGGTCTGTCGTGGTTTAACCCCAGCCAGCAACTAAGCACCACGCAGCCGCTCACTCACTCCCCCCCCCCAGCCAGTGGGATGGGGGAGGAAATTGGGAAAAGAAGTAAAACTCGTGGGTTGAGATAAGAACGGTTTAATAGAACAGAAAGGAAGAAACTAATAATGACAATGATAACACTAATAAGATGACAACAGCAATAATAAAAGGATTGGAATGTACAAATGATGCGCAGTGCAATCGCTCACCACCCGCTGACCAACACCCAGCCAGTCCCCGAGTGGCGATTCCCTCCCACACTCCCCAGTTCCTATACTAGATGGGACGTCGCATGGTATGGAATAGCCTGTTGGCCAGTTTGGGTCAGGTGCCCTGGCTGTGTCCTTGTGCCAACTTCTTGTGCCCCTCCAGCTTTCTCACTGGCTGGGCATGAGAAGCTGAAAAATCCTTGACTATAGTCTAAACACTACTTAGCAACAACTGCAAACATCAGTGTTATCAGCATTCTTCACATACTGAACTCAAAACATAGCACCTTACCAGCTACTAGGAAGACAATGAACTCTATCCCAGCTGAAACCAGGACGAGGTTACAGCACATCCTGAAAAAAATGGGCAGGCTTAAGCTTTAGATGCCTGAAGAGAAACCTTCCTCTTTTGTGAGGAGTTACTGCTCTGCACTTTAGGGCAAAGCCAACATGTTGCTGTTCACACTGCAAAATTAACCTCATTTACGTTGTCCCAGTGTCATAGGAATATTCTGCCAATTACCTACATAAATACCCAAAGTGATTCTGTATGCACTTCCTTGCCATTCAAGTGTTTTAAAATGTTACTTTCTTATCCTATGCCACTTCTTTTAGAAGGTACTTGTAAAATCAAGTTTGTGATTCTACATACAGCAGACTCTACTGCAACTTTTTTGTAGATTGTAAAATGGCTTCTGGATGTTCACAAAACCCAGAACACTGTAGGATTTTTTACCTTATTTGATGTGATCCAGCTGAAAGCATCTCCATCACCTTTAGAGAGATATCACATTCTATGACAGAATTAAAACATCTAGCAAGTGTTCTGTATGCTGATTATTACCATCATCATTTCCTTCAAGACGCCTATTTCCAATGACCTGTCCTGTGTTATGGCTTTTCTTCAGGGAAAAAAAGGAGAGATTCTACCCCAGGTAATTGCATTCACTGAGACCATTTTCATACTGTCTAGGAGCCTGAGGGATGTTTTAGCATTCCAGCCTGGCAGGAGGATACAAAATCCTAGAATTCATCAGCTTGGGGCTGTTGCTACATGGAGAGCTTTCAGTGTTGAGGACACTTGGGAGTTTGTGAATTACCTCTAAGGGGGTCTGCAGCCAGACAACTGGGAAGACAAACCTGTTGATAATAGGCTTATATTTGCTGTGCATGTACCTCTTCTGGAAAATACCTGTGGAGTTGCTCAACTCAAACGGGATTGAAATCCAGTGCAGCCAGGGCACTGCATATTGCTGCATGCCTCAGCCTATAATTTATTTTAACTGCTAGGACCATTTTTCACTGCTCTGTGATGCTTCCTTTCTTTTGTGCTCACTCCTTTTGCATCCCATGTCTCAGAGGCTGCTGTTGCTACCCTTTTGCCTGAGGAATGCTGGCAGAGTCTCACCTCTGAGCTCTTCCATCTACATTCTTTATCAAACAGTCTGTGCTGTGAGAGCAAGTGTGCTGCCTCTGCATCTCAGCTGTGAAGAGCACTGAACTGATGTGTTTGTCTTTCTGTGGTGACTGGACCTTGCCCACTCTGTGTCTTTCTGGCTGTGGGGGGTTAAGTGTCTTAGTTTTAAAGGTCTTCCTGTGGTTTTGGGGTGTTTGCTGTTGGTTACCAGTTAGATAGTTCTGTGTGACAAACTGCTGCTACTTTTAAAGCTCCTTTCCCTCCATTCCTTGACTTCCTTTCAAAAATATGCAAAAAATAAATGCAAATATTTCAGGTACTGCTGTTATTATCAATGCAAACCTTTCAAGGCATTATCCTGAGGGAAATTATTCATCAGTGTACTTGACAGTAGTTTTGCTGGGTTGAGTTGCTGTAGTCGTTCCAGTACAAAGCATGGGGAAAACTGTTTGCATGATTTATGAGTGGTTTATATCAGGAAAAACTGGAATTTGCTTTCACTATTTCAGTGTATAATTCCTTCTTAAGTTGCTTATTAAGCTTATTAAGTTAAAGACTAATTACAGCTGGAGCTTTACATAAAACTGGGCAGTGGTAGAGAGTAAGAGACTTCTAGTAATACCTTGAAAGCTTTTATGTTGCAATGGGGGCTGCAACTGGGCCCTGTACTTCCTGAAGAGGTGGCCAAACCTCCATGCTTTAAGTTTGTCTTTTGTCACCTTAACGCAAGAAAGAATGATTTTCTTTCTCCTCCTTGCTGTGTGGTGCTGTCTGTTTGAAAGTAGCTGAAGTTTGATTTATTTTTTTAGGTGGAGCTTAACCTTAAAGCTACTCAGTACATTTTTAAAGAAATATTTTTGGAAACTGTGTGATATAAAAATCTCAAAATAAAAAAGTACAAAGGAACTTCTAACTGCTTGAGCTGCATATGCTTAAAGTTTATGAAAAGAGGTATTCAGGGACAGGGTGCAGTGTTGTGTCTTGCATCCTCAACACAGCTGCTTAGCAGCGATAAGGAAGCAATGCTCTATTCATGCTGACCTTGTTTCCAAAGAAGCCTTGTCCTATGAACTACTGAAAATAAGGAAGAATTTCCTGTGACATGCTGCTCGTATTGGCTTTTAAAGGGGAGTAGAATGAAATCTCTGAGTACGACACATACTGTATCTAACCACACAGGATTTCCTGTGCTGGAATGGAAGCTTAGTGGAAGCCATGTTTTTCTCTTCCTTTTAATTCATTCAGAAAAATAGAGGTCAGCGTCATGAATTGATACGGCTGTAGTCGCTGTTAAAAGCTAAAATCAGCAATTGCTAATGGATACATTGTGATGCCAAGAGGACTGCAAGGCAAAATTGTTTCCCTTTAACACAATAAAGCCTACACATGCCCCTAATTACACTTTCAAACTCTCAGAAGACAAGAGTTGTGCATTTAAAAATTGCACCTTAGTGAAGGTAAGAAAAATAATACATATGTTGCATTAGACTTTGGTGTCTTTTGGTAGTGCCTTTTTTTTTCCCTCTAATCAGAATGAATGAAGCTATTGATGAACTTGTGAAAGACACAGAACAACACTTGGATTTTGCCTCTAAAAACATTGCTGAAGCTGAAGAGGCATAAAAATATTTATTCTTCCTTAAATTAAACTTCATTTTATAATACTTTAGTTAAATAAAATTCCCAGTGTTTTTTTCTGTTTGCTGCTGATTTGCAACATTATCTTGCTGGTAGTGTTTCATTGGTTTGCCTAGTGAAATCTGAGCTTCCTGCCACAACCACAGTGAAGTTTGGAGTTATGCAACTGATTTTGATAGGATAGAGTGCATATATTTTTAATCCTGTTTAAAAAATAATCACCCTGTTTGCAGTAGATCTTCAGAGAGCGAGCTAACAGCCTGCGCCTCTTCCTGACATCCTACCTGTGCTTAATGGCTTGTCATCTAGACATGCTCACACTGTGTAGTGGGACCATGCAAGCTCACTTTGCTCCAGAGCCAAGCTGACCAAACAGCCTCCTGTTTATGCTGCCTTGATGGTGAACCCAGAGCTTCTTGGTAATTCTTGACTTGCATTCAGTGCTTTTAAGTCACTAACAAATTTTTACTCTTCTTTTGTCCAAATTGTGGTCTGGTGTCATCCTGGAATATGGGTAAGAATGTGTTTACTAACTCAAGTTGGTTGTGTGTACTCTGTGCAACTCTTCTCCCCAGCTATGGCATTCACAGTGGAGAGTGATTAATTCATCTATAGTTTTCACTTTTACTCAAATGATGTGATTTGTATTACTTTAATGTCCTCCTTTTTGTCTAAGAAGTAAAAGTGTTCTTACACCTGGAATGGTTCTGCTTCTCTCTAGCAATTTTGAGACATCTATCTTAAAGAGCTTCTTTTCAAAGGGGAAAAAGTAATCTCATGGCACACCTATGGCGCTTCTGCTTGATAGTCTCAGTACTTCTTTGTTTTCTTCCAAAGTATTCATAGCCTGGTCCTGCAGTCCCTCAGTGTTATGAGAGCTAATGAATGGTATATGCAAAAGGCCTGTATGGATGGACTCAACCTGCTTTTTAGCACAGTCCCACTTGACATGTTTTCATGTTACGCATACCAATCTAGCACATCAGCTGTTTCTATATGATGTGTCTGCAGTTCAAGTTTTACTTAAATCAGGATTTCCATTTGTATGTTACTGAGGGGATACTTGGATCTTGTATGTCTCATTTAATTGATTAAATATTTTAATCTCAAAGCAAAATCATAAGAGGCAAACTATTAAGCAATTTTTGTGTATGTTTTACATGAGGACTTCCTTCTGTGCCACTTTACATATATTTTGGTTGTGTATTTATCTTGAAAGAACAGAACAGTACCCGGGAGCCGCTTCAGACAGATGGGTATGTAAACAGTTTGCAGAAGCAAATAGAACTTGTAGATCAGAACATTTCCACTCAGTTGGGTGATCTGTTAGATCAGGCAGAATTTAAAGGCACTTCTAAACAAAATGTGGTGGGGTTTTTCCTCTCTCTCTCTTCCTGCAAACCCCATATCATCCCTGGATAACTGTTTGAACAAGTGTTCTACTTATTACTGGAATTGGATAGTTAAAGAGGGAATTTGGTCATCTTTTTTATTTTGAGTTCACTATAAAAGATTTTGAGTTGCATAGAGAAAAAGTAGCATAGCTTTTAAAAATATATTTTACTTGGAATGCAAGGTATCGCACGTTTTTAAAGTGACAACTTAAAAATACTGTATATCTTGCAGCACATTTGAAAATTGAGGTAATAATGTATTTTATCTTTTTACCCAAAAGGAAGTATTGTTTACCTTTGGTTTTCATATTGTACTGCATGGTGTACTCTGGATGAGGATAGCAGCATACACTGTTCAGTCTGTGGTGTGACTGTAGGTGTGTTGGCCCAGCAGGAATAGTTTGGCAACTCAGGGCAAGTCCTAGAAGTACTTCATTGAGAGGAATAAAGTTTTCCCAACTCTTCCAATGGTCTTGCTAGCTTTGGCACCATTTCCATGCTTCCTGTTTCTTTGGTCCCCAAAGGAACCACACTTCTATTTATAAGGAAATTCATCCTCTTCTGAACAATATTTATGGATTTGCACATAAGCACAGCCAAAGCTAAAATCCAGTATACATGGGTCTGCAGTGCACTGCTTATCTCAGTCTACAATTTCTTTTACTTGCCAGTCACCTCTAATAACGTAGCTGAATTCCAGTACGTGGTCTGTAGGAAAGCGCCTAGTGCGTTTATGCTGTATTTTCTGAACCTTTCTATTTAACTAAAATTTAGCTGTGCTAAGAGGACACAAGCAGCCCACATTTCAATTTGTGGCTCATGGGCGTCTGCCTGACAATTCTTTTGAAATTCTGCAAGGGATGGCAGGCACAGCTTGGCATACTCTTATCTGAATTACAGTTTGACCTGAGTGTAAAGTTTTGCAGCTACTTACTAAGACAATGTGATAATTATGCTCTGTACCTGCCTTTAAGGAAGTAAAAGTAGTTTTAAAGTGACAATTTGCCATTAGCAACAATCAGGTAAGATCCCAGAGTTGATAAAACCAAAAGGGAGATATCTGAAACTACATGGTGTGTACAAGTCTGTGTGTGTCCTACTGGCTTAGAGGGAAATGTTGCTATATATTGCTTACCACATGTGCTAAATTTGTATAAGACATCAGTGCTCATTACTCTGGTCGTTGGCCTTTCTTTCAATGCTGGTTAATGAATGAGTTGCAAAGAATGGCTTTGAATCTGCAGGTTGTGAATGAAACATTGGATTGCATATTAACATCATGGCCTTCCTGCGTGGCATTTTGGTTGCTCGGAGACACTAACCACACTGTCTTTTGATACCTAATTTAAATACATACATACTTTGTGTGTGTGTGTATATATATGAGATACATAGTATGAGGACGGCATTTTAAACATATGGTCTTCTTTTACTATGTTTGTGGTAACCCAGAAAAGCAGTTAAAAACCCCCAAATCTAGTGTACTTGAGAATCATACTGTAAGCCTGCTGTATCAGCACTCTCCTGACATTATTTGTGTGGGTGCTTGCTGAAGGCTGCATGCCTGAAGGCTGTGAAGGGGAAGGTGGGATGTGTGCTGACCTTTCTGGGTATCAGACAGACTGTTACTGGACAATAATGTTTAATGCTTGCTGTGAAGATGCTGAAGGGCAGATACTGAAGATTATTCCAGCTCACCTTTCTTTGTATTTTTTCTGTCACTTGTTTGAAGACAAAAGAAATTTTGGTGGAAGCCCAAGAAGCCAGTCTGACAGTGACTTGTCTGCTTGCTTGTTAAACTATTTATCACTCATGCCCATCTGGGAAAGGTACACTAGCATGGTTATCTGCAATGGAAAGAAACACTTATCAATAGAATAGACATAGTGAAAAGAAGACAGTAAATATTTTAAATTTCATTTTAAGCCTTTTCAGTTTGAAAATATAAAAGCATTGCTTTTACTTTGTAGTGGCAACGATTGTTTCATGTTGCCTGTAAACAGAAAGATTCATCAATAAACATGTCAGTCTACTAGCAACTGCATTTGTGTTTTGTGCAGGTACTTACATATGATAAATGGAAGACAAGAAAATATCCCTGAATTGGTGTGTAGGGATTAGTAAGGCCATATTGTCAGAATTAAAACGGGAGAATATTTTGTAGAATAATAGATGAAGTGAGGAAAGAGGAATCTTTCTGTGTATCCACCATAATGTGTGTGTTATTCACATGCAGAATAGGAAAAGTTGTACTACTGAACAGGAAATCCTTGATGTGGAAGCACTTGATAAGGATTTCAGGACTTCTTTGGGTTAATACTTTGTATTTTCTCTGCATTTCTACTGAGTCTTTATTGCTACTGTCAATGAAAGCAATTGCTAATCTGTCTAGAGAGTCACTAGTTTGGGTATGTTTAAGCAGACCAGGATCATCTCATACCAATTTCCAATTTTACCATTGGGTGCCCCAGTAAATTCTGCAAGGCCCTCCAAACACACACACTTTGATAAATAACAAACAGCAGGTGCAGCTTGTCACAGGCGTTACCAGATTTGGCTGTCTGGTCAGACTGATGATGTTATTTTGAAGCCATGACATGGCGTGAAGTGTTCCCTCTGCATCTTCAGCGAGCTGATGCCTGTCAGGTGCCAAAATGTCTTTGGCAAGCTGGAGTCACAAAGTACACGTGGGATCCCTGGAGAAGAGAAAGTCGTAATATACATGCAGGGAGGACCGCATCTTCTGGTAGATTGCTTATTTAAAGAGATGCAAAACTTTCTTCTAGAAATGCTCTGGTTTAGGAGTAGTCATTTTACCAAAGTAATCCCCAGAGTCCACAGCCTGCATCTTTCACCTTCTCTTTTGGACCAGGCGGAGGGTGGGCTGCAGACTATAATTAGTCATCATGGATCACGCTGTGGTTCCTTCTGTCCCAGGGGACCTGTTCCCCTTGCTGCCACCAAAATGGGTCTCCCATCGTGTGCTGGACATGCATCTTAGCACAGGACTAGATACATGTGCAAGATACCTGCATTTGGGTGTACAAGCAACTTCCAGTTGCATGCCCAGCTGCACCTCCTGCCATGGCTGCTGTGTACCTGGGTACAGGAAGGCCTACAAGGTATAGAACATAACATTTGTTTCTCCAGAAGGTTTTACCTAGTGGAGGAATATCTAGAGCACCACCACTCCAGACTAAAAGTTGGAGGTATCCTGGATAAAGAAAATAAACAACTGTTACACAGGTGTTCATTTTCTTTCATTATCCATTATTTGTTGGTACATCAATTAAACAGCTACAGCAATTTTAAACGAATTTAGGAAAACAGAAGTCACAGAAGCTATTTCAATATCACATTTAATTACTTTTCATATGTTAACCTATGGCTAATGTCTTCTACCCTTGAATTATTTTTATCTGGCCTTCAGACTCTTGTTTAGTTTTCACCTTTAAAATGATAAAGGTACCTATTGCAGTCTCTGGGACAAACAGAATCAGGATTAAGGAGAGGGGGAGGAATACCAAACAAAACAGAAATGATCTTGTGGTAGGAACTTGAATAGATCAGAGGTGAAGAGGACCTACTGAACTTTGAATTTTACCTGAACTCTTGATATTAAAATACCATTGCATATTATTATTTTTAACATGTTAAAGATAGGGTGCAAAGGGTATTCTCTATTTTTGATGAGGACTATGAAACCATAATGACATTCTTCAAAAATATCTGGCTTTGCTTTGTGAATCAAATCATAGGAGATAAATATGCGTTCTTGGCACTTGAGAAGGATCTGGTCTTTGGTAAACTATTTTATTCATTCTACACGTTACAAGAATTTGTGAATGTTCTCCAAGTTTTATGGGTGTTTTTAGTTCAGAAGGGCAATTAGTGTCTAATCAAAGATGTAGCAGAGCTGGACATAGTTATTGTTGCCTCCAGCTGAAGAGATACAGTCTTACAGTTCCCTTCCCTGATGAGAATGCCTTCATCATCAGACAAAAGCCTGTTTTGGGGTGAGAGCCTCCTCTTGCCTTCCCTCTGGCAGCATTTAGCTTTCCATGGAGTCCTGTGTAATCAGAGTCTGAGCAAAAGGGAGAAGGAACGCCTTCTTTTTGAAACTCTCACTTTTCAGTGAGAATTTTCTTACAAGCCTCTTACTGATAAAGAGGGATCTTACCTATTTATTTTTGTTTGCTGAAGACTAGGTGTGACCACTAGACTACAGTCACTGGTGAGGTTTTTCTCCTGATCTCTTGAGACAATGAATCTCTGAACTTGGGCAGCATGAAGTAAGGCTTCTCAGTATAGTCCTCATCTCAGTTTTGGGGGCAGCCTGGCTCTCATTTCTTTCAGACAGAACTTCAACCTAGACTGTGTCATACTTGGTGACCAATCTTCCCAACAGGCTTTTGAATATCATCTTCTTTTGTCTGTCTGTCTTTCAAGGAAGAGTTAGAAGTTTGAATCCTCTCTCGACGTGAGTGCCTGAGGTGTATCTCAATGCAGGGAGCTGTTCCTGAGCCTCAGATACAGCCTGCGAAGTCCCTTCTGTATCACAGTGGAAGGCAGAAATCTTCATCCTGGGGTCTGGAAGGAGAAGAACTGCATTTGCATGGTACTGTGTTGGAGCAAGTAACTCTTGCTTCTCTACCCAGTCCTCTCCCAGCCTAAAGACTTGGAAAAATAAATGAATGCAAATGGATGTGTACTTTGGGATGATGTCTTTTCTATGGTAGAAAGTATAAAAAATTCTCTGGGAAGAACGCGTAGAAGTGTTATCAGGTTGTATCAAGAAAAACTGCAAAGATTCCTTCTAACTGACAGTCTCATTTAAACAGAGCACATAAAAACAGGTAATCAAACCAAGACCCAGTCTACAAGTACTTCTATACAAATGTCAAACCCTTACAAGCTAATACAGATGGATTGGAGTGTCTGGATTTCAGTTAGAATACTTCCACAGTGAATATCACAGAAGTTGTAATACTGGGTTATATGTCAGAATAAGAGTAGGTTACACCATCAGGATAATGGCTTTGTGCTTTAAGGAAGGTGAAACTGGATAGCATTAATAAGCCAAATGTATCAGTCAACAAGTGACTCAGTCCATGTGGATAGAAATTCAGTGAATATATAGAAATGATGCTGGAAATATACCGGCAGTTATAACTCAGAGTGGTGTTAATGATGCAGAATACAGAGGAAGATGAGGATTGCTGTGATGTTAGAAAATAATACTGACCAGAGACTTCAGTTGCTTCTACATGCGCAAGGGAGAAGTCACAAAAGGTATGATGTGGAAATAATGGTCAAGTATAAATTACTTTCTTTGGAGAACCCACAAGAACAATTCTGATTTTGTCCTGGGACTTCATTCACAATTTACATGCTGAAGAGTTGCAATAGACAATGCAATCTATTTTGATTCAGTTTTCTCATTAAAAATGAAAATGCCTCCAAAAAAACCCTCCACTTCCCACTATAATGTTTCAGAAAGGAAGTAGATAAAAATAAGGAAACAATCAAAGGCATATTAAAAGGACCAGCTGAAAGGGTAAAATACATAAATAGACTATGGATTAAATCATGGATTAAGCTATTAAACCATGGTTATGGTTTAATGTGTTGTCTTTAAGTGTTCCGAATTAATAGTATGCTACATATCAGAAAGAGTCTGCTGTATAAATCCATGGTGCAGAACTTCTTGAACACTGTATATGATGGTAGTTGCTCTATCTCAGAAAAAAGGTAGCATAACTAAAAATGTACAGAAGACATTCAGAAGTATGGAACCACTTTGGTGCAAAGGTGATTCCACATAGCCTGGGAAGAAGGTGCTGGGGAGGAAAAGGGGAAGCTGTGTGTAACTGAAGTCAGCCAAATAATGAAGGTCATGGAGAAGATGACTAGGAATGAATGAAGTGGTGACATTCTGGAACATATTATTCCTGGAGATTGTGAGTACAGAGCATGCATGGGATTGAGAAGGAATTACACAATTATTAGCCCTTGTTAGAAGTGTCCTGTGTGAAAGGTGGTGATCTCTAACCTGGGAAGCAACTGCCAACTTGCAAGTTCTTCAGCCACCAGTGGTCAGATGATTGGAATCACGTATAGGAGGCAGTCTGCATTTACTGTTTCTCTGCTCACCCTGGCTTTTGTTAGAGATAATGTACAGGGCTGCACGGACTTTCAGACTAAGTTGTTATGGCTATTCTTCTATTCCTATGTAGTGTTTATAACATTGAGTTTCATACGGATAACCTTGGTTGCTGCAGCCTGTGGGCTTGAAGCATTGCAATTCACGGGTAAAAATGACTGGCTGATGGAATTGTCTTTCTTGAGAATTTGGTGTTAAGTAGGTGGAAATATTTTCTGACTGACAATTGAAAAAAATGCCTCTGTGCCCTGTGAATAGGATATAGCTCTGTCTTGCTGTGTTTAATTCCTTACTAAGAAGAGAATATTTCAGTTGAAGGATGAAAACAAGTATTTGGGATGTTGGAAGGCCTTGTACTATGAAAAATGTCACCAATTCGAAGGCTAAATTTATTTCTTTATTTTTTTTCAAGAGAGCAGGTTTTCTCAGTCTTTCTGCAGTTTGGGAAAGTCATCTGCTTGACATATTGCTTAGAATGACTTTTCTTTGATAATTGTTAGCTGTGGTAGGTTGACCCTGGCTGGACACCAGGTGCCCACCAAAGCCGTTCTATCACTCCCTCCTCCTCAGCTGGACAG
>NW_010972587.1:107462-108167 GCF_000737465.1 Haliaeetus leucocephalus
GGGGGGTTGACCCTGGCTGGACGCCAGGTGCCCCCCAGAGCCGCTCTGTCGCTCCACGCCCCCAGACCCCCTCTCAGCTGGGCTGGGGAGAGAAAATACAGCAAAGAGCTCGTGGGTCGAGAGAAGGACAGGGAGCGATGGCTCACCAGTTACCATCACGGGCAAAACAGACTCAGCCTGGGAAACTTACCTTAATTTGGTACCAATCGACCAGAGTAGGGTAATGAGGAAGAAAACCAAGTCTCAAAACACCTTCCCTCCACCCCTCCCCTCTTCCCGGGCACAGCTTCACTCCCGGATTCTCTTCCTCCTCCCCCAGCGGCGCAGGGGGACGGGGAATGGGGCTTGGGGTCAGTTCATCACACCTTGTCTGTGCCGCTCCTTCCTCCTCAGGGGGAAGACTCCTCACTTGTCCCCTGCTCCAGCGTGGGGTCCCTCCCATGGGAGACAGTCCTCCACGAACTTCTCCAACGCGGGTCCTTCCCACAGGCTGCAGGTCTTCATGAACTGCTCCAGCGTGGGTCCCCCGTGGGGTCACAAGTCCTGCCAGAAAACCTGCTCCAGCGTGGGCTCCTCTCTCCACGGGCCCACAGGCCCTGCCATGAGCCTGCTCCAGGACAGGCTCTCCATGAGATCACAGCCTCCTTCAGGCACCCATCTGCTCCGGCGTGGGGTCCTCCCCGGGCTGCAGGTGGATACCTGCTC
>NW_010972587.1:108177-153860 GCF_000737465.1 Haliaeetus leucocephalus
TTCCAGCAGCTTCTCACAGAAGCCACCCCTGTAACCCCCCCTGTTACCAAAACCTTGCCACGCAAACCCAATACATTAGCATTTCACCAAATTGTCTGAAAATATTGCTTTATAATAGAAATGTGAAGGAATTGGTTCTGGACCTCTTAAGATAGATCTTCAGGGAGTGGTTAGGCTTTCTTTTTAACTTTTTTTTTTAAATTGGCCTCCATCAAGTAATTTTGGGTATTTCCAGTATGTTGATTACATACTGGAATAGTAAAACTTAGAATACATATCACTTAAACATGAATACATTGACATTTTTATTCCTGAGGAATTTTATTCCTATATCCTGAAACTGTCCTACATTCCTGCACAGACTTTAAGTTATGTGAAGACAGGGAAAGATTTTTTTTCCCTGAGTTTTGTTAGGCTGCTTTGATCATGCTTACATTTTTAGATGACACTTCTTGCGAAAGGTAATGCACATAGCATTATGAGTCAGTGGCTATTGATCTTGTCATATTAAAAATGTTTGAAAGAGCTTTTAATCTACCCCAGTGCCTGTCAAATAAGCGTAGTTAACAGTCACTGCCTTTACAGAAGTCTTTGTATTCTCTCAAGGAGGACTGGATGTCTTCCGGATCCAGGTAAATTGTGTGCACAACAATACTGAGTATTTTTATTTCAAGAATGATTTTTCTTGTTTCCAAATGAGTTTAGCATATGATTTTGTTCATTTGAACAAAAATTCTTACTTGTCTAGGGAACTGTCTACAATGCAAGGAAGATTTCAGTCCAGTTAAGTTTTCTTCAACCATAATTGTGTAGCAGAATTATGTATTGAGAAGTAGGTTTATGTGAAGAAGAATATGTACGTTCACTTTGCTGGTGAACATGTAGATTATCTTTTCAGTGCCTGTATAGAATCCTGGTATAATTCAGGTTGGGAGGCATGTCTGGAGGCCACCTAGTCCAGCTTGCTCCAAGCAGCCCCTTAAACGAGGTTGCCCAGGGCCGTTTCCACTTGAGCTTTGCATATGTCCAAGGATGGAGATTTCACTACATCTCTAGGCAACCTGTTCCCTTGTCTGACCACCATCACAGAGAAAACTTTTTCCTTACAGCTAATCAGAATTTCCTGTCATGCAGTTTGTGTTTACTGGCTCTCCCCTTGTCACTCTGCACCTCTGAGAATAGCATGGTCTGTCTTCTGTATGCCTTCCCTTTAGGTAGTTGAGGACAGCACTAGTATCTTCCCTTGTATTTTAGTCAATGATTAAAAGCAGAAAAACGTTCAAGTTGCCATTTTGTTTTCCTGTGGGAAGTGTAATACGGAAGTCTTTTGCATCAAAAGTCTTCTGTTAGCTGAATTTTCTAATGATAAGAGTTTTTCCCCTCCCTTTTTAAGGGAGTGTAGTTCAGTTGAAGTTGTCCATTAGATGGTAGTGGAAAGTATAAAACACTTGAATTACGTCTCTCTGAGAATCACAATTCCATTTTGAATCCAGATACTTTCAGCTTGAAGGGTTTTGTTCTTTCAGGCTCTCTTCCAACAAAATATCAAAATCTTGTGTGTGTAAAGCAATATTTTATAGGAAAAACTTGAGCTTTGCCATTCAATATAAAATTTGGTTTTGACTTAATTTTGCCAGAAAGCTTTTAAGCAGATGTTTAATACATCTGGATGCATTTCTGCTGCTGCCAGAGGAATTGTACCCTAGTGTTTTCTGAAAGTGATGGCCTTAATCATGTTTTCCAAGCCTTCTGAAAGTTCGTCTTTGGTATGTTCTAAGTTGTGGCAGTTTCTGATGTTCCAAACAATTTTGATTTGGTTGGAATTATTGACTCTTTTTAATAACCAACTAATTTTTCTTTACTACTACACCAAGAAGCATAAAATGAGTGTAGTTTTTGTGTGATTTTGAAATATTAAATTTGAACTTGCTTTGGAATATTCAGAAAACAAAACAAAAAGGCAGGAGGAGTTTCTATATTGAACTGTGGTGTTTGGTTCTGATGTATCAATTTAAACAGGTTTAACTGCTCAAAACATACCATGCGTAAGCAGGCACACTGCAGTACTTTGACAATAGGACCTTACTGCCTTGGTATTATGGAACAAACATGAAATGAGACGGTTTTATCTTCTAAGTTTTATAAAGAAGCATTTTGTTGTTTGGAGGCTTATATGATTTAAAACATAAAAAATGCTGGTATTTTCAAATTAGTAAAAAAGAAAGAGAATCAAATACGATTTATTGTGGCCTCTCAAACAATGTAACTCAACTTGTTCAGATGCATAAAATACGATGAGATTCTTGGGGCCCAGTGTTTGAAGCTGATGAACATAGCCTCATGGCTTTAATTTAGTTTGCATCACACCTCAATGTGTTTGACCTGGCTTGAGCCTTTTAAAAGGACAAGACTTCTTCACCTTCTCAAGCTCATTCCTTGGAGGACAAGTTCTGAAAAAGTCTTTTCATCTTGGAAGGTTTTAAAATGGCTCATTGTGGCAGCCAGAGGCAAACCCTGTCCAGTGCTTGGGCTTGGGTTCCCAAGGGAATTAAAAGAAAAATGAGAAGAATTTTACAACTTAGTTTTTAGGGGTAACAACATTGATTAAAAGTTAATACAGCTAAGGTTAGAAGGACTGTGTGAAAGCACTGAAAATTTCTTTTCAAGTGTTTCTCATGACACACTGAAAGTACTCGTAGCAACTATCACCAGGGAGACCAGTGAAATCTTGAAAAATCCTAAGGTCAGATGTGAGCACCAGGAGGCATTCCATCTTGATTAACTGGGCTTTGGACCGAGCAATCCTTTTCCTCGCCATTTCAACATTTTTTTTAAATGGCTGAAGAACACCGTGCTTTAGAATAAAGTAATTCTTCCTTGCTGAAAAAAGTTATACAGATACAGACAGTGTTACGTAAGGCTAGCATGGGCTGGCATCGTAATGATCTCAAACCTCAGAGTAAGCTGTCAGGATACCAAATGGCTGTGAAAAATAGTTGTGATGGACACACTTAATGCATATTAGGCATGAGTCCACAGTCTAACAGCTTGCAGCTTCTTTACTTTTTAAATGTGTAAATGGCCACCTCCTGCAGGCCCTGCCTTTTTTTTTTTTTTTTCCTTTTTAACTTAATGGGAAATTTTATGTAAGTGAAAATTTTTTTGTTTGGGTGCCATGACACAGAGTTGTTAAATGCAAAGCCTGGAGATATGTTGAAGGATGTGTTGTTTGTGTTTGTTTTATTCTTAGCTTGTAAGTTGGGAAGAAGTATTTCACAATACTCTTACAACTATTAAGTAAAAAAGGATATTGGAAATTCAAAATGTGTAATTGGCAAATCCTGGGAAAATCATCAAAATGATTGATTGATGATTGAAAGGATGACTGCTGGATCCAAATGCCCTGTTTCTCTAAAAGCACTCAAATAGTGGGTATGACACCCATGGTGGCACTGTCAGAGATTTTCCATTTGTTTTTATTTTCTTGCAGTTTTTCCTTGAAAGAGAGTACCTTTGCATCTACTTCTTCATACCTCTTAGGTGCCTCCTTTTTTTCAAGTTGATTTTGCTGTGTCCAGGGCTTCACTCTACTGCATTATACTAAGTCTTAATGTATATTGCTGGCTTGAGGTTTATCTGTAACTTTTGCCAATTTTATACTTGGGTTCTGGGAAATGTGCACTGATGGACATCACACCCTGGCTCACTCTCCAGTCAGTTGCCATCCTTCACTCATCTGACACGTCTTCTGTTTTGTGACCTTTTTATTGCTGCTTTTTAAATCGAGAGCAATAAATAGGCCATCCGGCATAAGAAGTGGGGTTAGCTGTTTTCTGCTATTGATTAACTTATGCATGAACACACTTTTTAATTTGTGTGGATAAACAAAAATGAAGCAGCCAGGCCAGCAGCTCATTTCTTACGTAACATTTCCAAATGAGTCTCTTTGGGCTGCAGCCTGGATTGGTCGGTCTGGCTTGTATTGATGAAACTTAGCGGTAGTGGAAAGATGTGGCAGCTGTTAGTGTTGTAACTGGTTTCACTGGTCTGTGGCCTGATGAGCTCTGCATAAAACAAACAGGTAGAAAAGTCACTGGGGTTTGTTCTGGGATGGGGGCATCCTTTACATTCTGGAATAAATCAGGTCTCACTGTAGTGACTGCTGTATTTAAGTTTTTGCTAAGAGGGTCTTCAAGGTGACCTATGCTGCTGTTAGCAAACAGGGTGTGAGGTTGCAGACCACGCCATTTGAATGCCAACGCACTTCTGCTGCTGCCTTCCTGATCCCCCCATGTACGCCCTGACGAGCTGACAGGGTTTGGCAATTCCTGGGGAGCCGTCGCCGAGCGGCTCTGCTGGCTGCAGCCCAGCTGAACCCCCGGCAGTGACAGGGAGAGCACGGCTCTAGTGGGGACACGGAGCTTTGTGCAGGGCACGCCTGTCCAGGTGAGGCCAGCCCATGCAGGAACGGTGGTGAGGTTGCAAAGAGGATGGTAGAGGGGGTGAAGGTCTGCGTAGGAGCAGGTGACTACCTGTGCTGTGTTCCTAGAGGGCTGGAACAGATCTTCTTTCCTTGGGATGGCGGTTGTAAGGAGAAGAAAACAACAAAGGAAAGCAGAATGCGTTCTTATAGAATGGACCAGATCAAATGTCTTAGTGTTGTATCGCTTGCCCAGTGTCAGGATGAGGTGTAACACTAGAAGGAAAGAAGTATCTGTTTTAAGAACTATGCCTGGTGATGCCTACAGTTGCAGGGAAGCTACCAAAGGATTTATGGCATTTTCCACTGGATTTCATGCTCATACTCCTAGATTATTCATCTTTGGTATACAAAAAAATTCAGTATAGTTCAGAGCTGTCAGTGTTTACAAGGGATGTCTTAATTTTAAATTAGTAAACTATCCCTAATATTTTCAGTTTTGCCTTAAAACTCATAATTCTGTGGCTTTCAGATGCTGCTGACACCATCCCAGTTGTGTAATACCATATCCCTAACTGCCTTTGTGCTGATCTTAGTTTCAGCTTAGAACAAGGCTGAAACTTCTTACTGAAGTTAATGATGCTCTTACACCACCTTAATAAAGGATTGGAAAGTTTTCAAGGAAAGAACTGATTTTGTTCTGGAAATGAAAATATTTTTAATACTGAACTTTCGTACTATATGAAAGGACAAATTGATTTGATGTTAAATTTTGAAAACAGAAAAAAAAATCTGATTTTTCCTTTTATGTAATTTGCAGAGCTTTGGGGTTTGGATGAGGGGAATGGATTGTTTGGTTCACCTTGGGTATTCATAGTAGAATTGCAAAACACAAGAGTAGGAAATAACTTTTTATGAGACTTCTGTAAATGCCTATAATATGCCTTTAATAACAGTAGCCCTTCCCATTCTAAGGAAATAAATACCATGGCATTTTCTGAGAAATACATCCTGTACCATTTAATATTTTAGCTTTATAATAAAATGCTCATGAAAAGAATGCAGAATTGCATAAAAATATGCTCTTTGCTCTCAATAATAGGAGGAAATGCTTGTGACTTAAGAGACATTTTTTACTTTTAGTGATGGTGATGGTGGAAGTATGTTCTGCAAGACAGTCTTCTCATAGAACGCAGGAAAATAAATCTTTCATTTCCCCAATTTGCTCATAAGCCATCAGTTTGTTTGCCAGGGTTAGAAGATTCAAGGAACCTCAAGATGGAAAGGATTGGGTTGGTTTGTTAACTCGCTTTTTAAATATTTGATTCTTTACTGCCTTGATTCTTAATGGGGAGAACATGGTAATTCTGCATTTAAAAAGGACTGGGCTGGCAGTGTCACCTTATTGGATCATTTCCAGACATTATAAATTACTTAACTGAATTAATTACATAGATGATTTATATGTTCCCAATCTGGTGACAGCAGGGATGGTTTTGACTTTGGAAGGTTGCTTTTGTTCGGACTTACAAGCTGTGTGTATCTCAAGTGCTTTTCTTCACCTGGGCTTACGCTGAAATCTTGCTAGTCAGTTTACTTCCACATGTATTTATAGCAGACTTCATTCAGGTTGTATGCTCATTTTGCTTGCCTCAGATGATACTGTACGGTGCAGTGACTGCCACAGAATGCACATCCCGAAAAACCTTGCTGTAGCCAGTGCCTTGGTTGCTGGCTGGGCAGCAGGCTGCCTGTGCCTTCCTGGCATCTCCAGTTATGCCCTGGAGCAGGAGATCTTGAACCCTCCATCTCCGGGAGGAACCTGAACTCTCCTACTCTTAGGCAGTACCCTGAGTTCCTGTCCTCCAATTATAGGTTGTGGTTTCCTCACCAAGCCTTATTTATTCCCTAGACTGTGTAATTTTGTTCTTTTTGGAGCAAGGACGTGCTGGATTTAGAACAAAACCTGTACAAAATAAGCTTTAGCTTTGAAAACAGTAAAATGGTTTAAGTGCAGTGCGTGTTTACTAGGTGTTTAGCCAACATCGGATGAGCTCAGATCCTTCTCTGCAGCTTCCCTCGTTGCTACTTTGTTTCTGGGAGCACCGACACTTTAGAGAACCCGTGGCAACTCATCCAGCCTTTGCAGCAAAGGTGCTGTTTATCCTGTCAGGGTAAGTCTTTGGTCTGGTTGTGCCAGCTCTTGCAAAGCAAGATTTGCACCTAATTGGAGACAGAGGAAATCAATTCCTTGAAGCTAACAGCTTGGCCCATTGTATTTCAGGAGTACACTTAAATATTCTTATCTGGAAACCCGTTGTGTTGCTTCCATGTTTGCTCTTCCCACAGCCCTATTCAATTTTGGCATTAAGATGTACAATAACTGCTTTATTAGACAATGCTGAGTTAGGGAGTCTCAACAACTGGCTTAGGCTGCAATGCCTTAACTATTTTTTTGCATAGCAGCTTTCTTAGTATCCATAGCTTTATTGTGTATCACTTCTATTTCACAGCTTATATCACCCATCTTTTGAATCATGGCTGATAAATTGATATGGTTGTTACTCCAGGGGCAGAATATGGTCCTATCATGGCATTTCTAGTAGGTGTGCTGGACTCAGACAACACAATGTGTTTTTCTTTATAGCAGCTTTGCAAAATATGCGATACTTCTGTCTTTGAAAAAGCAAAGAGTGATCTCTGTGCATCTACTGGAATGTTTTTTAAGACCTTCCTCTACAGGTAAACTGCTTCCATCATCTCCAATAAAATGGACGTTAGTAAACATTAAAATAAGCCACTCAGAACAAAAGCTTAAACACCTGCAGCTAGAACACAACATGACAAAATCACAATGAAATGTATGATATGTTAATGGTAGGTAGGGAAGAATTTAATGAGGCACTTGGCCACTTTGAGTTGAACTACCAGTGACTCCACAATGACAAATGACTCATTAATGGGCTACAATTAAAAAAAAGGGGGGGGGGGGAAGTGGGCTGGCAATACAAAGGGTGAAGGAGATCATACCTTGTAAGAGTTACTAGAGCACTGAGGGAAGACCTCAGTTTGATCCTGACCATGGCTGGAGGCAGACATCATGTTGTGGTTAAGTCCGCTGTATCAGATCTCTGCAGATCTGGATTTCTTTCTAAGCTTTCCTGCATGACTTGAACAATGTAAAGCAGGGATGGTACTTTCTTTGTCATCCTGTTGATGGTAAACTCTGGGAGAATGTTTTGTGTTATTCTGTATTTGCACATCATTTAGCACAGTGGGGTTCCTTCTCAGCTGGGGTTTCTGGGAGCTTTTATGCTTAAGGAATAAAATAATTTTGTCTACTTCTATTATTAAACCATGCACATCTTCAAAAAAATGAAGATGACAGCTAACTTTTTTTGTGCCGTGGTAATAAACTTAATACACTTAGCTTTCTTATTTAAATATATACTTGATACTGAAGAGGATTAACCTTGACCATAAATATCCCACCAAATCTTCTACACTCAAAACCTGCTTTGAAGGAAAAAGAGTTTGTAGTCCTCTAATGTGGAAAGAGTTAGGCTATTAAATGATAGTCACAAATCTCATTAAAAAAATAAAGTCAAGATGCTGTCAGTATCAGCGCACTCCCTGAGTGCTCCCATTGAAGATGTTCTTTGCAGGGGGTGCTGACAATTCAGGTGAGGTATAGTTTTTTCCAGTTGACAGAACTAGGCAAAAACTTCCAATTACGAAATGTGGTAGAAATCTTACAGGGGATTCCAGTGAAGTCAAGCTTCTTGTGTAGGTATTAGCATCCTCTAGAAAAGCCTCTTGCTGATTTGCATCAGGAAACCCCAGTTCTTTTCTGTAATGCTGGCATGTTGTACAGTACAACAGAAGTCCTGAATGTTCTTCATGAGGTTGCTGTGGTATATTCTTTTCTGCCCACTTTCTCAGAGCCAAGCTGGGAGCATAGTGCAGGTTGAATTAGCTGTTCTGATAAAAGCAACCAGCTCTGCCTCCATCATGTAGCAGAAATGAAGGTGGTCCTTGTACATCATTTCCATTTCTAGAATCACAGAATATCCTGAGTTGGAAGGGACCCATGAGGATCACCGAGTCTAACTTCTGAGTCCACACAGGGAAACCTAAAAGTTAAACCATATATCTAAGCATATTGTCTAAATGCTTCTTGACCACGGCAGGCTTGGGGCCATGACCACTTCCTTGGGGATCTTGTTACAGTACTTGACCACCCTCTCAGTGAAGAACTTACTCCTAATATCCAACCTGAACTTCCCCTGATGTCCTGATGATATGGAAAGGAAGGAACCACGGATGCCTCAGGAAAGAAGGTGATGAGGAGCACATTTCCATGAAAACTACCCATAACTGCAGGACATGCAGGAAAAACGGCAGCTGGGAGGCAGCTACACAAATTTCTGTGATGGCAACAAGCTGTTCATGCCCAGGCTCTGTCCTGGAGCTTTCCAGTCCTGAGCAGGGAGGAGGTATGGATTTAATGGCAGAAGCATGTACTTGTGCCCAGAATCATGTGCCCTTTAACTCCAGTGCTCACAGGGAGTCACCTCCAGCACAGATGAAGGTGACATGTTCTGCAGATACAGGAATGACTGAGCTTGCTGTAAAGTGGAGGACACCATGTTTCACCCTTTTCCTCTGTTGAAGGCCGTGTGGCCCACCACAACGGTATAATTGGGAACTACTAAGCTGTTACCTAACACTATACTTAAAGCTTCTGTGATGGGCTTCATGGTTCTCCAGTTATAGCTGAACCCTTTGAAATATGTTAGGCATTTCATGTGCAGTATCAGCTCCTACCTGGTAAAAATCATAGTGACATCTAGAAGGTATGTGAGTCTGTTTCCTTTTACAGTTTTAATGTCTCTGATTGTATTCAACAGTTGTTCCTAAGGTGGTTGTGGCTGTGCTGCTTCCTCATACCTGAGATGGTAACCACAAGAATAAGGCTGTTGTTTATATGAATTTTTTTTCCAGTTGCTGATGACAGATGACAAATTTAAACAGTTCAACTTCGATTTATTAGAGGGTGAATGTTCAAGTGTGAGTGTATTCTGTCTTTAGCAGGTTTCAAAGAGTATACTGTTGGTTGATAGTAACTGTTGCATTCACATCTATGATCCTGAATCTCCTTTCTTGTTACTTTTTGTTTAGGAAAAAGAAAGCTAATGACAATTGTAGTGTTGATGGCCAGAGGCAAGACCTAGTTCTGGATGTTACTAGAGCTTATGAAGTTAAACTTGTGTCTCTACAAGGCTTGAAGGCGAAGAACCACAAGTGAGGACATGATGCCTCCTTCGGCAGAGTCAGCAGTAGAACTCACTTTGGTTTCATTGATGCAAAACTGGATCTTAAGTCTCTTCATTCTTGTATGTTTGTCTTGGTTTTAGTTTTCATTGTTTTCTGAACTTAAAATTTTTCACCTAATACTAATTCATAGCACTGTTTTAAAAAAAAAAGCATCAAAACACAATGAGAACTGTAACCATCCTTGAAATACTGAAAAAATTGTGCGCTGGGTTTGTACTGAACTGTCAGTGGTGCCTTTCGCAAGACTGTGTTGTGTCTCTGATTTGCTTGTCTTGGATCTTAGAAGTGTTTCTCCATACATGAAAACTGAGAGGCTTAGGTGATCTATCTGAGATTAACTAAATCCCAATGCATGGAAAAGTTTCCTCTTGCTAAAGGTAAACTTTCAATGAAAGACACCATTACTATTTTAATTATTCTTCTTTTATTTACTTGGCTTTTTATATAAAAATGTAAATATAGTGCTGCCTGGGCACTTGGACATCTGGGCCTTTTTGCTCTCATTGCATCGTATTGACAGATGGTTCTGTTAAAACCCAAATACTCCTGCTTGCAGTCTGGAGCACCATCTTCTTACACTGGACTTGGGGAGCATGGTCGTCTTGTTTTTGTGGGGGTCAGGCTTTTCTGAGTCATTGACTATCTGAAGAGTGGGCTTATGTTTCACTCTAAGTGCCTGTAGTCCCATTGGTGCCAAACTGACTGCTTGTATTATTCATGCTGGAAATATATGACTCTTCACAGGGTCATGGCTGCGTAAGAAATTTTTATATTATGCATGAAAGTTTTTGTTGTGGCAACTGCCAGTGGGTTTTGGTGACACTACTGCTATGAACATCAGAAATAAATTATGGTTTAGAAAATGTGCATCACTTCAGAGTTTAAATTCATGCTTGCTTTTCTGACTTCCTCAATGTATTGGGGTTTTACTAACAGAGTTATGCTGGCATTTTGAGAAGCTGTCTTAGAATTCTGAGTTCTTAAATATGCAAAGCTACCCATCAGCATTCCAGTTTGCCTCTCTTTTCCAGCCAGTTCCCATTTGCTTCTTAAAAGCCTCAGAAGATAATTTTTTTCACTCAGTATAAGAGGAATGTGCTTGTTCATATTCCTTTATCCTTCAGATTTTTAACCTATATTCCCAAGGAAACATGTACCACAAGGTCCTGCCATGTCCGTCTGCCCGGCTGCCTGCCCTCCTCTCTCCAGCACCTTTTGAACTGGCGGGCAGATCTCAGCCACATGAGTCAGAGGGTCGGCAGTCTGAAAGACAGGATGCTTCTGCGAGCTTTTACAATATGCATAGCTGTCTGTGGGAGGGAGGTTTTATTCCCATTCCAGCTAAGGGATGTGCTAATTAGCTCATCTTTCATTAGCTATCAGGAGACAGAAGCAAACAGGCTTCATCACTTCCACTTTTATTTTTTCCTTTCCTCTGCCCTTGCCTATACTTTTTGCCATTTGCTTCCCCTCTCCGAACAATGCCGCTCTCTTGGGAGATCCTTGTTGTTTGTCATCCTGTTATTTTGACCAGTACTCTTGTCTTTGCTTCACAGCTGCTTATCTTTTGAACTTTGCTTGCCTAAAAATTATTGGAGATGCTGCAGGGAGGCCAGCTGGGAGTCAGAAGAGCCATCGGAGCTGCAAGGTCTGTCAGGAAACAGGAAACCCAAGTTGTACGGGGAGGGGGTTCTACTGCGAGGCTGTGACCAGCGGAAAGTCTAATCCTGCCATCCTTTGCTTAAGTGACTGATCCTAGTTTGTGTGCTCAGGCTCTGGGAAGTCAGCAGAGGCTATCCGTGTGTGTAAGGAGTTGCTGGACCAAGTCCTTATTTTGAGAGCCAGCTAAATTGTTTCTTGCCTTTGTAATTGGTGCCAGCAGAAGCAGTCTGCGCGTGCTGAAAAAACGATGTACTTTGGTGAGCTAATCACTTGAATGTTCAACAAATGGCTAAGTGGTAAACTTTAAGCAGATTATGTTTCACTGAATTGTTTTCCCTGTTTGTTTTTTAAAATGTGAAATATATCACAACGTAATTTATGAAGACATGCCTTCGAGTAGAACCACAAACACTTATAGGGACACTTGTTTCAGAGAACATATGGCACATCCTATGAATTATGCACAGCCGACATACGGAGAATGGAGGCAGCCTAAGGAAATGATTAGACCTGTTATCGTAGCAGTGACTGTACATTATTTTCACTTGACTGGAAAAAAATGCAGTTTTACTCCCAAGATTGTTGCTTCCAGGTGCAATATATTAACAATGTGTATGAATGTTCAATGGTTGCTAGGAATTGTGGTGGTTTAGTTTTGGCTACAACATTAGTTCATTGAAAAGCTAGTTCTCTTCTGTGCTGAACCCTGTGTTTCTGATGTAGCTGTTACAGTCTCATTGCAAGAGTAGCGGCATAAAAATAGATCTCAATTTTTGTAAGTGTATTATTGTAAAACATAAGTTACACACCAGCAAATATCACACTCCAGATGGGTGGCTTTCAGCAAGTTTGTATTTACCGATTCCTGCTTTTCTTGATCTGAAAAGTAGACTTTATGGTTTTACATTCAGGTTAATTGCATTGTTCCACCAACAGGATTTGCTCATCCTCCAGCAGAAATGCTGTTAGTAAAATGCTGATGATGCAGAGTTTGGACTCTTCTGGGGTGAAGGGCCCAAAGGTTTTTAATTAAAATCCTGGCTCTGCTTCTGAGGATTGTCAGATGTCTTCCATAGCATTTACTTGCTGGAAAAAGACCTAAAACTGGCTTGTTCCACGGCAGCCTAGCCCACAGTGCTTCCCTGCAACCATACAAGTGTCCATGGGTGACTGGCCCAGGGCATTTGGGCCAGCTGTAGCAGTCACTGTTGGGTGGCCTTGCTGCTCCCGAATTTCTGCTACAGTTAAAAATAAATCCAGAGGTGATGTTTTAAATTTAGGTGGTTCCAGTTCGCATTGCAGAAGTGAAAAGCTTCTGGAGCTTCATCTGTGTGATTCAAGTATTGCAAAACCAAAGAAGCAGAAGTCATAGGAAAGAATGAGCTGCTTTTGCACCTTAGGGTTTCCAGCCAGACCTGCTGTACAGTGGGAACCTGACAGAAGCTTAAGCACCAGACTGCTGCCCTCAAGCCTATCTGAAAAGCACTTTTACCATCCATCATCTCCTCTTTTCTGATAGGGTTAGCCATTTAATTCTTCCCAGCTGACTGATACTTAAATAAGTGTTCTTCAGCCTCTTAGTTAGGTATGTTTCCCTGTCACACTTTCTCCTAGCCAGCCTCCTAGGAAGTGCTACTTGTTGATAATGAGCTAAATCAGAGTTCTTACTCCATGTTAACAATCTTAGTTCTGCCACTGTCTAGGTATGTGAAAGTATGTTGGCTAAATATATTAAAGTGTCTGGTTTGTACATACTGTTAAGTCCATAAAACTTCTGTGCTTCTGAACCATTGATAATGCTTTCTGGCTTTACCTTTCCTGAAGACATCTGTCAGAGCACTATATAATAGCTTTCACCATAGAGAATTCACACATGCCTCACAACATTTATATGCAAAAAATTTACAGAAAAGCTTTTACCTCTTCTGTGGAGGGAGAAGAGGAAAGGGCAGGAAGTGTCTCAGTCAAATGATGAACAACATTATTAGTTTAGGAAGGGGAAATTTATAGGTAAATCTTCACGTCCTTGTGTCTAGGCTAAATGGTGAAAGGTATTTATCTGACTGGTTCTCTGTCTGGAAATCCAGGGCACCTTCCTTTAAGAGAAGTTGGAGTGAAGGTGACTCTTCTTTTGAAATTACCAAGATTTAGAGCAGTGCTGCCTTGCTCTGCGTAGGTACGGGTTAAGGCAAGTGTGCCCATAATGATGTGCAAGACTGATAGATTTGGACATCACATATGCAGCTGTAGATGATGTAACTCTTAAAAGATGTTTAATTTATTCAGCTTGATGCCTCTAAAAATTGAGATCAGGGCTTGATCCTAGTTTTACTGCAAAGGAGTCCTGAATCAGAATCCTGGATGTTTTATCTTTCTTGTTCGTCGTATCAGCATCTGTAGAAATGAATATCTACACTGCAGGAGCATCAGGCAATTCTGCCTGGTAGTGTGTTGAACAAGATCCTTGTACAGTTGGTCAAAATTCAACATAAGATTTCAAAGATTTAAAATCAGAACAGAATATTTTTATAACGTCTTTTAAAAAGCTCTGACTGAATCAGACTTCTCCTGTGTTATGTTTAGTGAGGTCAAGATTTTCTAAGACAAAATGTATTCCAATGTCTTTTCAACCACCTTGGCTTTTGTCTGTTGCTCTGACACTCCTGCTGAGCTTTGACTACCCTTAAGTTGTGGATCTCTTGGGAAAAAACCAACCAAAACAGTTTCTAAAATGGGGTTGTGTTTGAATGGTAATATCTCTTACTAGATAACCTGATAGTTGAAAAAAAAAAACAAACAGATGAGGTTTAGGATGTAAAGATGCAACGGACTTGGAAGTAACTGAACAGGAAGCTTATTTGTCCAACGGCACACTTACTAAGAGGCACAATGACCTAGGAGCTAACCCTGCAGCTCTGCTGCCTGCTACAGCACAAGTCACCAGGCAGGCTTGCAATCAGAAAAATGTCCTTTTACCTTTGAAGCAAATATGTTTTTCCTTTTTGGGAGGCAATGAGAATGTCACCCTACATTTTAGAGGCACTTTTTATTCAAGAGTCACAAAAGGCTTGATTTCTTTGAGTCTGAGGATTTGAACTTGAACATAAGGATTTTCCACAATACTTTCTCCACTCTGTAAAATGCAGTCACTGTGCTGAGTTTCTTCAAACAAGTTGAAAAGTTTCAGGAGGACAGTTTAATAATAAATTTTATTTGTAAACCAGAATTGGCTTTAACTGCTGCTTTTCATCAACTACTTTCCGGATCAGATAGCATTTTTCAGACAGGAAGCAGAAAATGACAAAGCAACTTCTTACTATTCAAAAGCACCATTTAAATTTCTAGAGTTAGAATTTTAGACTTGCAGCCAAGATAATACAGAATAGCTACAACTTCATTTTGGAGCCTTCAAAGATGAGTAAAGTTACAAATTCTGAGCAAATCATACTGAAATGTAGATTGGTTGAAATGTTGCCAGACAATTTACAGCAGCTTTTCATACTTCAGATATTTTTACATGACTATGGTCTAGTTGTGTCATTCCTTTTTTTTTTTCCTCTTTCTTTCTTGTTTTCAGGCATTTTGCCTTCTGTAATGGAACCTCTTGCACTCTCCTCAACGGTAGCACTTAGTTCCTCTTGTAGCCCCAGCTGCTGGAAGTAGATGTAGACAGCTGTAGGGCTCTCCTGCTTTTGAGCTTGGACAAAAAACTGCTTGTGACTACGCAGATGTTTGTTTTGCACACTGAAGGCAGTGTTGCACACTACAATTTCCTCTCCTCATCCTACAGATGTCTGCATATTTGAATTGTAGAAATGGGCTTCTTGACACCTAGAACAAAATGTTTTCCTTAGGAAGCAGGAGGAAGTTATTAGTATGCAAACCTGCAGCAGAGCTTTCAAATGAGCTATTCCAAAAGTACTAGTGTGTGGGTAAGTGTGTCTTGTATTCTCTCTATACACAAATTGTTCACTCCTGGATTTCCTTTACCATCGATGCCAGGCATTGTGTCTGTCAGTGTGCTATGGGGTCAAGCCTATAGCTGGCAGGAGGAGGTGGTTTTGGTGTCAGAAATCTGCTCTCACTCACAGCTCCTTGTCCTGCTACTCAGTCGTTTCTTCAATGCTGTGCCCTTGTTTCCTGTGGTGAGACCTCAGACATGTCCTCCTGCCCATGCCTGACTTAATTCCCCAGGCACCACACTGGCGTGCCAATAGCTGCCTCACTTTATACAGTGCATTGGTAAAGACAGTGTAGAAGTTCACTGCAGTATTAATTGTATGTTGTTTTAATAAGGGCTGCCTCTGTGAGTCATGGCAGGTGAGCACCTGTAGCTTGGCGTCTCGTGTTAACTGCAGGAGACTAGAACAGAGTCATGATGAGGGGGAGCAGCTGAGGAAGGAGAATTGATTGCGAATTCTGAGGAGTTCGTCCACTCTGAGATGTACACTGATCTCTGTAGCTTTTACGTCCCTTGTGCCTGACTTCATTAAGGTCAGGAGAAGGAAAGAAGATACTCTGATCATCCCAACACGTTTCCTCCCCTACTGCAGTGTGTATGGAGTGGCAAAATCACTCTTTGCTGCTCAGCATATGATGGCAGCAAGAAGAGAGACCCTATCATCTCTTTTTTACTCCCTGGTGGCAGGCAGGCAGGAAAAGATGAGATGTATAAGCCTTCTCCCACACTCCCTCCATCCCCATTAGCCCAAGAAAGCTGAGTAGGAAAAAATGAGGGGGAAGGAGGCATCAGAGACTGAAAATGAGCTTTCAAGAAAGATTGACAACAGTGTCTGTGGAGCACAAAAAGGAGAGGACATGAGGGATAGGAAGAATAACACAGATGGGAACAGCAGTGTAATACCCCCTGGCACTTGGCTGTGTGGAATAGGGCTGCTCTGAGCCAGGGTCCATCACACGCTCTGCTTTGATGACCAGCAGCCAGTGCGAGGTCATGGCAGACACCTGGAAACAGCAGCAGTGACTCCTTGAGGGAAACACTTAGCTCAGAAGTTTAGAGGGGGAAATGCTTTTCATTCTCATGGCTTTTGATCCCTGTGCATTTCACACCTAGTTAGTTTTTCTGCTTTCCTCTATAGCATTGATTCCCCAGGAGCTTTTTCATTTTTTGAGACGATGTTTTTAACACATCAGCAAAAAATCAAAAAATCCCACAGAGTCACAGATCTTAGCCTGGGTGACTCCTGATGGCTTGGAGATTGTCTGAGTTGAAGTTGGTGGTATGCCTTTAAGATTGGAAATGGTAAAGGAAATCAAGCCAGGCCAGCTGAGCTCTGCAGAGAGGCAATTCTGGGAAGATTATCGCCCCATTAGAGCTTCTCATTCTGCTGTGGTTATGGGCTTGTCATTACTGTGGTTTTCTAGCTATCATCTTACACCTGGAAAGCATTAATACAAGATTCAGTTCCTTGTAGAATTCTCTCAAATGCATTTGTTTGTGGAAGTTATCTGTTGCATTTGATGTGACATTTATAATAATTATAATTCCTCCCTCCTGAGACAAATCCTCGTTTTGTTCTTGTGAATGGGTTTTTGCCATAGCATTTCCTTTCTATTTGCTTTATAGTTTTGTCCCTTTGAACAAAGAGATATTTGGTTTGTTCCTTATTTAATTGCCATAACTACACTCTTTCCTAATATGTTTGTAGGCATTCATAGCTTCTTTTGTGTTAGCATTCCAACATCTGGACTTAGAGGTCCTTACTAAGTGCCTCTGATCCATAATATGCGCTGGATATCATCTTCCATGGAGCTCTTAAGCAGTTGCCTTGGGACATCAAATACATTGCAGCCTATCTTCCTAACAGAGAAACAAACGAGTTGGAAAGACCAGTAGCAATAAGGGAAGTGTTCCTGTAATTACAAAAGGCATCCCACTGGCGCAGGAGAGGTTGACTCAAGTTAGTGTGCTGTGGCGCACAGCGAGGAGGCATGTTTCTACTCCTTCAGAAAAGAGCAGTATGTGTCTCTCTCTAGCCTGTGTGACCTGGCCAAGCTCCTGCTTGGCAAATCTGTCCTTTTCATGCATTGATGCGTGGGCTAATGTTGTATCCAGCCCTTCACAAAAGGGAGAAGTCCTGAGCAATGCCATAGATCAATGTCCTATCTCTCTGGGACTGGCCATTTCAGAGACCCAACTCCTGTCATGGGAGTCTTTTCTCCCTCCCCCATAAAAATAACCAGACTTACAGGATAATATATTTCCTTTTCCTCACAAGTGAATAACATTCTGACACCTCCATGCCTCAGGCTTAATGCATTCATGAAGAAGCAATTATATGACAGACTGTTTCCTCCCCAGCTTCCTCCATGATTCAGTTGCTTCACATTCCCATGTACTCTCAGCACTGGTTGACCTGTCCCCCATCCCAGGTGTCCAGGACCCTCAGGACTAGCAACCTGCACAAAGGTGGTAGAGGAGATATTCGCTCTAGTTGTTGTACCTGCTCTGAATTCCCTGCAGGAGGAATCCTTTCATAGTTGACTAAATGAGGAATAATTAGATTCCTAAACACAGGTACTGCTATATCTATCTTAGACATCTAACACAGGTGTTTGCCCTCCTGAGGCACAGCATCCTGTGGATTGCTGCTCTGCACCGCTGCAAACTCACTAGTGAGGTGGATGTGTTAAATGATGGTCTGATCCGCAAAACCAAAAGGAAATTCTTCCACAGGAAACAAAGTGAAATATGTGGTTGTCTGCTGCAGGCTTTAGGCAAGAGAGTCATTTGTCAAGGAGGAAGCTATATCATCCTTCTTGTTAATGCTTTACACATGCATTTACTCGAGTGCTTGACAATATCCATTGTACTTTATGGCTGACAGTAATAGAAATCACCCCCATGCTGTAGGATTTGGACTGGAAGACAGTGAGCCCTTGGCACTAGTGCCATTACTCTTGGCAAGGCATTGGAGCATCATTTTTAGGGAAATGTAGCCTTCCAAGTACTTCACTGGGGTGCCTAATGCACAAGTGACAGCTAAGACAGTGGCTGTGCGAGGCACTGCGAGAAACGGTAGAGCACGCGATCAGATGACAGTGCATCTTGCAGGGCAAAGAGGGCTTTTCTCGACCCTTTTTTTCTGACGTGTGCATCTGAATAATTTAAGTGAATTTTTGTCTGTGTGCTGTTGCAGTTGTTTTTTCTGCCACTCACTGGCGTGGGGGGATGCTGCTTGCCATTTCACATGCTACAGTTCTGTTCACTGATGCAAAAATGGATTATACAGAGGCTAGTGGTTTATAGTCATCAAATCTTTTTGGAAAGGGGCTGGTTTCTCTGGGTTCCTTCTGTCAGCAATGGAAAGAGGAGCAGCTCTCCCAGGGAGCAGAACAGAGCATGTGGCACTTGGTGCTCTGAATTGGTGGCTGAAAGAGAAGGGTGGAAGACGAGCTCTCCTAGCCCAGAGTGATAATGCAACCCTATTATAAGGGAACTGGTGTGAATGGCAAACAAACCTCACCCTCAATTCCCTCACCCACTTTTTTTTCTGGTTGGATTCAGGCCTTGGTCTGACAGATCATGCAGCCACATGTGTCTTATCTCTGGAGGGCCTAGAAGGAAAGAGGAGGGGTGGGCAACCAGGGAGAAGAGGGAAGGTGGGACCATATATTTCCTCAGCAGCCCACAGCTAATCAGCTAACAGAGATCAGCTGAAGCTTCAGTCTATCTGCCCTTTAGGTTCCATGACCAGTCTGGTTTGCAATAGTCGTCTTAGCCCCCATCATATGTTCTTACCTTCTCCTTCCTCTTACACTGGCAGCAGTGTAGTTGCAGTGAGAGCTGATACGAAGGATAATCTTTTTTACCTCGTTAATTTTTAGCGAGATCAACACCCTGAGCAGGCATAACACATGTTAGTGCAGATGCGCTGCTCTAGATCCAGCTTAGGTCAGCTTAAGTTGCACCTCTGCAGCGTGCAAAGGGCAGAGTCAGATGGAGATTGTAATTTAACAGCAAGTGCAAAGATAAGCAATAAGGTTTCCCCTCTCTCATAACACCAAATTTGATATAATATTACTAACAGTTCTGCTTTGGTAGTGCCTGCGGTAGATAGGATGGCTGCTGGGTTTTTGTTCTGCTGGATTTCCTTTTTCCTCAAAGAATCGCTTAGGTCTTGCTTTCAGAACACAAAGGTGGACTTATCCTCCCCCTCCATTGCTTTGTCTGAACGTCAGAGCTTGGGTTTGCCTCCCTGCTGTTGTCTGAGGTTGGCTGGATTTTAGGCAGTGATAAGTGGCCTATGGTAGAGGAAGCATGGCCAAATACAGTCCCGTCAAACTAAAGTTTTTTGCTTTTATTCACAATGACCACTTCTAGACAGCTTCATCTTGAGATAATACTTCATTTAAAAGTGCTTTAAAAAAAAAAAAAACAACAGCATGAAAGTAGGTGGTTGCCTGCTTTAAGTTCTTTGTAACAATCCAAATTTGTACTGAAATGCCCCTTCCCTTATTAAAAAACAGCAAACAACCCACTTTTTTTTTTTCTTTTGTTTTTAAAGAACTTTAAAAATTAAGCATACAAAAAAATCTGGAAAAGGATGAGTAAGTTGCAGGGCCACTGCGAATTCAGTCACAGAAGGTAAAACATCTTCTCCTTAGATCACATAAGAATTTAGTGAAAGCTGAGAATAAAATCCCTGTTTCCCAGGTGTTGTGTTTGTACCATCTTCACCCTCAGCTAGGCAGCTCCTGTCTTGCCTGCATGGGTTCTGGCATGGGATACTTAATGCCACACAAAAAACACATTGTTCCTGTATGTGCAGCATTTGTCAAACAGTGGTTTGAGATTTAGATGGACATGGTTGACAGAAAGGTCACCATTATTTACTGCACAAGAATGAGCACAACTGCACATCCATTCATTTGATCAATACAGCTGCTGTTGTGAGCTGTTAAGGGCTTCCTTGATCAGATCTTAACAAAAGATGTCTCATATTGAAGAGGGTGTAATATTCTGTCTTTTTTATGCAGGAAAGGTACAGCTTTCTGAGCTGACCTGACCTTTACTGTGTTTTTTCTTAAGTAGCACACCCACATTCCTTTAATAAGGAATGTCCTTAATGTCACAAAACCTTGTTCTGTATTTTTGCAGAAGAGTTTTTGAACTGAAAGATTAAAAATCTCATGTATTTGTCAAGTAGATTCTTCCATCCTGTTCTGCTTTTCCAAATGTTTCTCATAAAAGCTGCCTGCAATGGAGCAAATGATTCTATTCCTCCAAATTTATTTTTAAAAAAACACAAAACATATGGGGAATACAGAGGGAGCATATGCCTGCTAAGCAAAACATCTTGGTAAATAGAGAGGAGCTTCCTGCAAATCAGTGTATTTTACATGACTGTCTAGTGCCTGTGTAAAAAGATAATGAAAGGATTTCCTTTTGCCCCCAAGCACTTGAGGCTCTTGTTATCCCTCCCTCTCCACATTCAGAGTGCATCAGTGGAGGCTCTTGAGCGATGGCAGGTGTTGGGATGTCCGTCTAGGGCAGGGGGAGTACAGGGAAGACATCCAAAAACCCATTTCCGAAAGGAGACCTGAAACTGATACCAAAGTAGTTTTGGATTCATTTGCTTGGGAGCACAGTACTGAAGTCACCCATGCACAGAGGAGTTCAGAGGAATGATGTAGGTTGTGGTGAATCCAGCCCACAGCAGAGGCAGATATATTTGGCATTATATGAGCAGTGGCCAGCCAGACAGTGTGTTCTCTTGCATAGCTAAGATGTGAACGCGTGCAGGTTTCTAATAAGACCAAGTGTCTGAGACGTGCCACAGCGTTGAGCTGATGGGGTATGTGCTGAGTGACAGCACAAGGAACAAGGATGGCACTTTTTCTTATTATATTTGGGTGAACAAATGCACAGATCTGAAGGTGCAAAATGGAAAAAGTCTGGGACTCATGAGAATGCTGACAGGTTTGTTGGGTATCCCCCTGCCAGATACAGCCTCTACAAGGTTGCTGCTTCTCCTGGATCTGCTGTCGTTATGTCACTGAAAGCTTTTGTTTCTTCCCTTAAATTTCCTTTGGCAGCAGTTGTTTAGGTCTTTTTACTTGGAGATTTAAATTATAAAATTTCTGTCTAAATCATACTGACTAATGACATAGTAAAAAAAAAAATCATTAGAATTTCCCTCCTGCAGGAAATGGGAATGTTTTGAACTTTTGTTTACATCTTAATGACAAGCTTTTAATAAATCAAAAGACTGAAACTTTGCAGAGGAGGGAAGTTTTAATAAAAATCATTAGGTGCTTTAGAACTGGAATATGTTTTTCTCCTTTATTGAACAGGAATGCTTAAGGGCTTTCCTGATTTGTTTAGATTTTTATTTTTTTTTAAATCACCTCTGCCTACGCTGTCCATGCATCCTCATGGGTTGAGATGTGCTTTGAAAGCATCTTTCCTTGTCTTCCACAAACCTGGTGGACCAGCAGCGTTGGCAATGGTACGGTTGGTGGGAGCGAGCCCCGTGCAGGCAGCGCCCGGGAGGAGGCAGGCTGTCTGGCTTGGCATTCCCAGCAAAACATCTGAGAGACAGAGGCAGGTCAAGGTGAGCGGCACCCTTGATAGGATGGCTATGAGGAGTTTTTTTAAGAGGAAGGATCCTTTTTCAAAGTTGTAAGTGTCCTACTCTGAAATTGAAATCTGGTACATTTCTATCAAAATGCAGCCTCAATGATGATTGAAGAAACAAATAATTATTCAGAAGAGTTAAACTGTTGCTGATGTGCTTCCCACTCAAAGGACATGAGATACGTCTCCAGTCATCATCTCCTCACATTGCTTCAGTTGGAGACTACCCTAATTCTGGGTGGCTTTTCCACCCACTCTGAGGAGCTGGAGCAGCTTGTTTGGCTCAAGTGTCAGCTGCTTGTAGGTCTGCTGGAAAACTTCTTCTCAGCAAGCTGGCTTGCAACCAGCTTTTTCTATTAGAGCTACTGGCTTTTCTGATCAGAATCTCTCCCTCAAGAGTGCCGTATACCTGTGTGGTTAGAGGACTCTCTCTATGGAAATTGGGAAGAGCTTGCTCGGCTCGATGGGAGGAGGTGGCTGAGCTCAGCAGCCTGGCTGGGTGCCATGCACAGTGATCTCCCAGACCAAGGGAGGCTTTTGCCAGCTTCTGTCTCTTAAGCAATTTTATAAATCTGGCTCTAGGGGGAAAAAAAAATGCCTAGTTGTAACTTCTCAGTAGATTTCAGTTATATTTGCAAACAGTTTCAGGTGATTGACACAGTTTTGGGTGAGGTTGGTTGTTCTCCAAGCAAATTTACTGTTGTTTGGAGGGAGGGAGAGGATGTACCTGGTGAGGTTAGCTGGGCTCTTCTGCAGCAGGATCTGAGTGTTACAGTTCCGTTGAGTTGTCTGAGCAGCCTTTCTTCAGGCATGAAATTCATTTGTGTTCTTATGGGTCAAAACCAATGCTAATTTTGGATGAAACTGGTTTTTACAGACAAGGAAAGAACTGTTACTGAAGCAGTGTGTCAGAAAGACTTGACTTGTAGGACGCTTAAATACTATCTGAGCACTTACTGTCTTTGCTTTCCGTTCTTAGATAAAGGGTTCATTTTTTTCCTCCTATCAGCAGTTTGTTCTTTCAAAGTAGATAGAAGCAAATTATATTCAAAACCCTTCTCAGCATCTCCCGGCTATCTTACTCTTGTTCCTCACAACCTGGAAGTCTGTGTAAACAAGTAAAAATATATCTGCAAACTTTTTGATGAGACTAATTGGTTTAGAATTTGTAACTTGCCTTTGGACTTCAGACGTTTGGACCTTGCTAGTTGCAGTACACTAGTGTTTAGAAATACAGTGTGGAATACCAGTATTGCACCTTTTCCAACCCTGTGCAAAGGTGGAACAAGATTTACAGTAATAGTCTTGTACCTTCCTGGACGGTATTTATGCACATGCTCACAAACAGGTCATACCACCTGTATAGTGGTGAGTCAACTACAGACCGCCGTGGCTTCACCATTAGTGTTTGATGTGTGTTGTGTTACTGCCTACAGTCACATCTGGACTTGGCACTTCGTTCAGCAGTGCGCAGGCATACAGTAAGTTGGAAATAGAAGCTGGATTATAGATGACTGTCCCGAGGAGCGTGCAGCTAGTTGTGAAATGGTGGTTGTTGGATAGAGAAGCCGCAGAGGAGGTCTTTCAGATAATGCCCAGTTTGGACATGAGTAATCTACAGTTTTAGACTTATCAGATGTCTGTGGTGCATGTATGGAGTCAAATAGGATGACTCGAACTTCACGCAAATGTAGTCTTCATTTCTTTGTGATTTTTATGTGGCTGCATTATGACAGATTACTACTGAAGTGGTAAAGCAGTAGATTAACACTAAGATGAAAATGTATATCCAGGTAGAGAGGACAGGACTGATCCTTCAGTAAATACTCTCTGTGTACTTTGACAGACTAGCTGCAGGAAGGAAGCTGCACACAATGCAGGCTTTGCAGAAACTGGAAAGATTAAATTTTTTTTTAACCAGATTAATGGTATTTTTTGTGCCTTTTAAGGTTTGTTGATAGATTTTAAATGGAACAGCAATAGAATAATTTGAGGCTAAGGACTGCAGGTAACTTGAAACTGAAGGTCAGTTGGGTTTAAGTTATCCACTATCTGTTGATAAGCTTGAGTAACTAATAGCTTGCCACTGTATGGTTTTCTTTTCCAGGAACTGCCCTGGTTTCTCCTTATGTCTCTACCTACTTTTGTTTTATAAGTATTTCTGATGAGAACTTCAGTAAAAGTAGTGATTCGCTTGCCTAGAACATGCTGGCCTCTCTCTCTGCTCTTTGTGCCCCTTTCCAGGACATGTTCTCCAGCCCCTTGGTCACAGCAGCCACTTTCAGGGAGGTGGGACACATTCTTGTCAGCAGTTTGGCCACTGTACCCCTGGGTTCGTCCAGCCTGAGTGGCTGTGTACTGCCCACACCTCATGACTTTTTGGTCCTTAGTTAATCCTTTTTGTTTCAACTCTTTTCCCAGTACTCCTGACTGACTGGCTCATCTTTGTTTAAAAAAAAAAAGAAAAAAAAAAAAAAAGAGCAGGCCTAAGGTAAACATTTGGAAATTTAGCACTGTTGTAAAACCAGTATTAGGAGTATTTAGAGTATTCCTGTCATCCTTAACTGAGGATAAAGCCTCTTTTGGCAAATTGTCAGAAGCCTATAAGACTCATATCGCTTACTGGCATGTCTGGTTTGTCCTTCCAAGTACCCTTGCTTTTTTCCCCAGTTGGTATCTGTGTTTACTGCATTTATTCTTTCCAAAAGTTCCCCTATTTTTTTGCTCATGTGTGGAGGAGGGCCTTCTTACAGGGCAGAGATTTCTCCATCGTAGGTGTCACGTCTTTGATGTCTTCACTAAGTTGTGAGAGTGAGAACATGTAAGAGAAACAACCCTGCACCATTTTTTTTCCCCAAATAATTAATAACTATTTCTGCACGTTACCACTTCACCATCCAGCTGCTATGGCTGCTGATGTGCTTCTCAGAGCTGGCACTTTATACATATGAAAATTAAGTGGCTCAGGTTCAATTTCAGCTTAGCCCCACAATGGGCCTAGGAGCTACTGCTCCTGTCCTGCCCATTGCAACCCTTCTCCTTTACTTACTCCAGCAGGGCTTTTGCTACCCGAATATCTACTTTCAAGTGGAACCAGGCTAAAAACATAGGCAATAATAGGTTTTTTTACGGCCTTTTTTTATAAAGGGATCCTGAACTAAGTAGCACATGAAGAATTCGTCCCTTGGCCTTTCACTGAAAGTGCCCTAAGTGGCACATCTGTTTCCTACAGCTGCTCTTGGTGTCTTTGCTTCCATAGAGCAGTCACCGGAGTCCTGCTGGAAATCCTAGCCATCCGTATGTCTCTCAGAGAGAGACATTTGCAGAATAGACAAACCAGTGAATTAATGCAGGAAGACAATGCAAATAGTGGGTTCTACAAATCATCAACTTTAAATTTTGCTGGTTCAGATATTTCATCTCATTAAAAAAAAAAAGTGAGTGATTTTTTCTTATTTTTTTAATTTCTAAAAGATTGAAGATTGTTTCCAGGGGAGCTGGAAATATGCAAATTATTTTAGCCCAAAGTTCACTTACTAGCAGATACTATTCTTCATCTTACTGTTGAGTGAGTGAGCAACAGTTACCTACAAACTGTCTCATACTGGGTATTTTTTTTTCTATTCCCATTAGCAGGAACCTCGGGGGGGCTTTCTTCTCCTCCTGCTGTAACAACTGACGATAAATTTAATTAAAGGTGGTCCACAATCCAATTTATACTTCCCCATAGCAGGAAGATGGAACAAAAAAATCTGCTCTGTGACACTAAAGGATTTGTGTTTTCCCAGCTGCTGTTACGGGAATTTGGGGCTCTGAGTAATTGGGTTCAAACTTGTCAGAAAACCTTCCTTTGAGGTAGGCATTTTATTTTCTCACTTAGAATTTGCATGTTTTACCAAGTCAGAGCAATACATAGACAAATGTATTTGAAGCTTGGCAGAATTTATATCATCTTATTAAGTCAGTGACATATAAAAATACCTGGCTGTTACTAATATTTGTTTGATAGTTATAATCAACCAATATGGTGATTATCATTTTACATTTTTTAGGATTCCCACAGACAGAAGTTCTTCCACCGTGACAGGAGTTATTGTTTTGTTTAATTAGTAAAAATACTAACTTCTACTGCTCAAAGTTTGGCATATGAAACTTTTTTTTTTTTCATTCTCAGAATGCAATGTTGTGATGTTCCTTAAATCATCTGCTGAGTCAAATTCAATATTATTTGCTCTGTGAAATTGAGACAAGACACTGAAATATATTTTTGGATAATACCATAGTCATGCTCAGAGGACCAGTAATCACACACTGGGACTTTTCTTTTGCAGATTCAGGCCATGTCCCTACTAAAAAATGATGCACATTGAGATCTGTCTGGTCTGACAGACATATTCCCCAGCAAGGCTTGCATTTGTACAGATAAATCTGTACAAGGATTATGAAGTGTGGTGATATGATTTAGTTCAAAGATTTATTGGGTGGTAGACACCATCTTTCACTCAGCACTGAGTGGGTGAGGGAGGAGCTCCAGTCCCCCACTGCTGTGGGGACACCTCACTGGTGCAGGGTGATGGGGACGGTCTCCGGTCCATGCTGTCCCCTGAGCCCTGCACAGCTGGTGCCAGCAAGGAGGATGCTCATGGGCAAGGGCTAACACTGTGCCCAGAAGTGTGCCAGCAACTAAACCAGACTGTGCAGCTCTGGCGTGTTGCCCAAGACAGTATCTTTGCCCCACTTCGTTGACTAGAGTAGGCAGGACCTTATGCGCTCAGGATGTGCTCAGGTGAGTAATTAGTATGGGATGTGGACATAAAGTTTTAAAACTGGCGTTGAAGGCATCACAGTGGCATAGCTGTTTTTCTCAGTGAAGACGAGCATCATGGATCTGTCACAGCAAAACATACAAAGTTTTAGAAGAAAAACACAAAAGTGCTCAATATGTTAAATTTGCGGTTTTAAGGAGTTAAATGCGTCAAAGATAAATGAGCAATAGTGAAAGTATTTTGCTGCATGTTAGTCAGGTTGGGCTGAAAAGGGATGTGGGTAAAATCCTGGCACACAGAGCACAAACCACAGTTTCCTTTTTGTCCTTAACCGGACTGTGACTTCACCTTCGGACTTAAAAAGCTGTCACTGAAAGTCATGGCTGGGTCAAACGTGTGCTTTTATTTATGGCATGCAGTGGGGTGTGTGTCGTACTAAAAATGTTTTACTGACCTCTTAAAGATGTGCCATGCATGGAGAATCATTTTCACAGGATGTAGGGAGGGCATTTTGTCTAGTTATTAATTCCTGAGTCTTATCGCAGTGATAGTCATCAACGTACAGGAGAGGCCGTATCTGATTGATGTGCAGATTTCATGGCTTTCCCGCTTGTCCTGCTGCTCAGGAGTTCCTGCCCTGCGCTGCTACCAGCATAACTCTCATCTCAACAGCTATGTCACCTGCCAGATGTTCAGAATAATTTATTTTTTGTCAAGAAAAGACACATCTCTCAAGGTTTAATTTCTAGAAAAAGCTTTCAGACATTTTCACTTGTCAGGTGTCCACCTGAGATATTAAGAAGGAAGGGTTTTATTGTGAGCTTAACAAAATGAAATGGTGCTCACATCTGTGTGGTAGAAAGGTTTCTGCTGCTCTGGAGGTAAAGGATGTGTGCCAGCAGCAAGGCTGGGGTCATTTCAGGAGGCGTTGGCAGACGGGTGATGCAGTGTCTGTCGCAGAGCAGACACTGCTGTGCTGCCCAGAGTCACCTCCATCCTCAGCCTTGCGGCAGCCAGCACAAGGACTTAACCTGGCTTCACCCAGCTTACAAGTAAGGAAGCTGATTAAGATCATTAGGTTTTCGTTACTATTCAGATCGTGACAAACTGATTAATTTTTCTGCTGCATACTCGCCTTTATACTGTGTTCTGCACTTTGAAAAAACTTTAGAAGAACCTTTCGAAAGCAGATGCTACAGCTGCCAAATATTTTGTGTTTAGCGCACAGACTCAACAGTGAGAACATACATATGCTACTTGTACTGTTGCAGCACCTAGTAGTTGACTACTTGTTTCTGCTTAATCTTGGCTAGGGCAGAATGATGTGGAATGGTTTTTGAATTGTCACATTACATCCTTCAAGAAGATAAACTTTTGGAGTTTGGGGAAACAGGGAGCAGAAAGGGCATCTAAAATTAGGGTGCTGAAAGAGTGGAGTTGCCTTGAATTATTTCCAGGGTAACTGGGAACTTGCTTTCACTACAGATCTTATTTTCTAACTGGCACTTGGGTATTATTCTGAAAAATCATAGCACTTATGGAAGTCTGAAATCAGCTTTAGATATTTTTTGCCATCTAAATTTAATTAGAGGAGTCATGACTTAATACAAACACTACAATAATTTCTGAGTGCTGGAGAGGGGTGAAAAAAGTGGACCTAAATCTGCCACATTGAGATAATTAAGCAGTGTCAGGCAGGACTCAAGGTTTCCCAGTGCTTCAGCAGCTCCTGCATGCTCAGAACACCATCTCCAAAGTGCAAAGTAAAATGGGAAAGGAAAGGACTACTGAGTCTTCTGTCTGCCTTAAAATTTCATCCTTTTTGCTGCTGCTTACAGAGGAATTTGCGAAAACTGATATAGCAGTGACCATATATGGTTGCATGTGGGAAACAAAAAAACAAAACACCTTCCCTCCACCCCTCCCCTCTTCCCAGGCACAGCTTCACTCCCGGATTCTCTTCCTCCTCCCCCAGCGGCGCAGGGGGACGGGGAATGGGGCTTGGGGTCAGTTCATCACACCTTGTCTGTGCCGCTCCTTCCTCCTCAGGGGGAAGACTCCTCACTTGTCCCCTGCTCCAGCGTGGGGTCCCTCCCATGGGAGACAGTCCTTCACGAACTTCTCCAACGCGGGTCCTTCCCACAGGCTGCAGGTCTTCATGAACTGCTCCAGCGTGGGTCCCTTCCATGGCGTGCAGTCGTTCAGGAGCACACTGCTCCAGCATGGGTCCCCCACGGGGTCACAAGTCCTGCCAGAAAACCTGCTCCAGCGTGGGCTCCTCTCTCCACGGGACCACAGGTCCTGCCATGAGCCTGCTCCAGGACAGGCTCTCCATGAGATCACAGCCTCCTTCAGGCACCCATCTGCTCCGGCGTGGGGTCCTCCCCGGGCTGCAGGTGGATACCTGCTCCCCTGTGGACCGCCATGGACTGCAGGGGGACAGCCTGCCTCACCATGGTCTTCCCCACCATGGGCTGCAGGGGAATCTCTGCTCCGGTGCCTGGAGCATCTCCTCCCCTCCTTCACTGACCTGGGGGTCTGCAGGGCTGTTTCTCTTACATGTTCTCACTCCTCTCTCCGGCTGCCATTTCTGTCTGTCCCAGCAACTTTTTTTTCCTTCTTAAATATGTTATCACAGAGGCACTACCACTATCGCTGACTGGCTTGGCCGTGGCCAGCAGCGGGTCCGTCTTGGAGCCGGCTGGTATTGGATCTGTCAGACACAGGGGAATCTTCCAGCAGCTTCTCACAGAAGCCACCCCTGTAACCCCCCCTGTTACCAAAACCTTGCCACGCAAACCCAGTACAATGGTTTGTGGGTTTTTTTTTCTTGTGGAGTGCTCATGTCAATCTGGCATTCCAGACATTGCTGCAAAGAATTATTCAGAGGAGAGCCATGAGTCATTTTTCTGTTCTGCCGGCAGGTACTTCACTGGTGAGAAGAGGAGAAAGATTTGGGCATGCTGAGTTTCCTTTTAATTTTTTCATGTGGCCAAAATTTAAGTCTGCAGGGAAAGGCTCATGGTATCTTTAACAAGCATAAAAAACCCCCAGACGGTTGAAGCCCTTCAGAAGCTTCAGAATAAGTTGTCACATAGATCTTGACAGTTTAGATGGCCTAAATGGGTTTTTAGACACCTACTGCATGATTGACTATCTGCTTGGCAGACAAAGATGCACACAGGGTCCTTGTCTGTCTGTCTGTCTCTCTTTTCTTCTTTTCTTTCCTCTCTCAGGCTACAGACCTTTGCCATGAATGCCACAGTTGGGGTAGTTTCTGCTTTGTTTTGTTCTTCTTAAATGTGTTTTGGGGCTTATTTGATGTGGATTCTTTGCTCTTCTTTTGTGTGCTGGTGGTTTGGGGAGCTGATTTGCTTATCTGGAGGTGGGGCAGTTGGTTTGCAGGAGAGCATCTGCACCCACAGCAGGAGGTGAGGACTGAGTCATGCCGGTGAAAGACTTTGCATCAGACTGTTGAGGCAGAGAAGGCATCTTGCACTTTGCTCCTTTCTCTTATGGTCAGCAGTGTTTTGGGCTGGGCTGGGATTTTACTGTTGAGCAAAACAAAGTTCCCTCTCCTCTGAGGGATAAAAGTTTTTGTCCTCAGAGTCCCAGCTCCTGTGACCAGAAGGACAAAGTATGCTGTGCTCAAGATTTGGTAGGACATAGTGCCAGCACTTACGGGTGCAAAGGAACAGTTGCTGTGGCACTCAAAATGTGGTGCAGGCAGACTGCCTGCTTAAATCCACGGTCGCTTGGCAGTAGCACCGTGGCAAGAAGTGTCCTGCCAAGTCGTGAGCTGGCGTGCTGCCCTCCATTCAGGCTTGGACTGTAGGCAGCCAAGTGACCAGCAGCTGTGGCTGCGAATAGCAGGAGGGCGTTAGTCCAAGAACAACAAGAAGAAAAGCTTCTTCAGCTACATATAGAGGTTTTCTTGGCTCTTCCAGCCATGTCTTCCCATTTCAAGGGGAACTGGAAGGTGGAAGGTGCCCTAATGCAGCCACCCCTTTTGGATCCCATCCACTGGGATCCCCCAGTTACACAGTTCTCACTGGGGGCATGTTGTTGCTTAGTTTGTGGCTGCAGTAGGTAGGAGTGTGTTTGCTTGAATGTGTAGAATGAAGTTTGCAGCTGCAAGGAGAGAATTTGTTCTTTGTCTGCTCTCTTTGTTTCAGCATGATGACTGAAGTGACCTGTAAACAATTGTCTTCATCCTGCAAATGGCTTCTACACCAGCTTCCCTGCTAATGGCTGCAGGAGGACTGTTTTTATCTTTAAGCTTGCCAAAGTGCTTGAATGAACAAGGTTTACAGTTCTTAAAGGGGTTGACAGATGTCAACAGGGGCTTCGGATTCCTGACCTTTCATACAGCCCTTCAGATCCCAGGCTTGATTCTCACTCCGCATCCATTTCCACAGGCTACTACAGCCTGGAGACGTGTTCTTTCGATGACAACCTCAACCACATCCCCCAAAATCCCCAAACAAACAAAAAGCCTGAAATGAATTCTCTGGGAAATGGCATGAAGCCAAACAGTAAATTTAGAGCTGAGATGTGCATTGCAGAGGTTTCACTTTAAGTGGGAACATGCATAAATCTGTATGCTTAATGTCCTAAGTGAAATCACCTAGGGGGAAGAACAAAGTCCACAGAGGTCCTGCCTTCAGAAGCTCAAGGGCATCACTGTCTATGCAGCCATGCTTCTTACTTTAGTGTTGAACACAGGGAAGTGATTTCCACTAGTCTGTCATAGAAAGTTAATGTCGTGGGACAGGCTCATCATCTATTTAAAGGCATTTCTGCAGCAGCCTGCGAGATCTTCATCCCAGCATCTCTCATCAGCTGTCAGGCTGGTGGAATTTCCTGGCTTTCGAAGTGGAATTTCCTGCTTGTGGTCCAGGAAAATGGCAGCGAGGACCTGGAGGAGAATGTGAGCCAGATTCCCTGCCGACCACAGAGCTTCCCTCACCATTTGTCATAGAAACACTTAAATAGCTTTCTAGCCATGGTTCTGGGAAATAAAAGCTTGTCCAGCACTAGTACCTTTAGGCTGTGTATCTCAGAGAGGAGTTATCAGCAGCTGGGCCAGAGTACCCACCACAGGGCTGATACCTCTCATCATCTTTATCTTCTTGCCTGTTGAGAGGCAGAATAACATCCCTGGAAGGTGTGGGAGTGCTGATCCTAGGGGTGACATGGCATTAAGGACTATTAACTGTGCACAGGAGCATCTCCAGGCCCCTCTCAGTGATGGCTGTTGTAGTTTCTCTGCTGGCAGCATCCTTAGTGGGCTGGAGCTAGGCGCTTTCCTGAAACAAAACCTAAACTGCAGATGTTGGCCAGCTGCATTCAGATGGACCAAAGCTCTACCCATCTCGACAGAGAAACCAAAAGCAGGTCCTTACAAAGGCAGAAGCCTGGGATGAAACTGGAAAGATCAGTCCCCCAATGCAGCACCCCAGCTTCTAGCAGCAGGCTCAGACATAAGCCATTCTTATGCAGAGTAACTGAGGCGCAGGAGAGTCGTGTAAGGCTCAGGTGTCTTCAAGGAGGTACTGCAAGATGATTAATGCTCCAGTATGTGCTTAATTACAAATACATGTTGGTCACCAAATGATATCTAGGCTGAATTTAAGGTCTGAATCTTTTCCTATGAAATACGATCTGGATATCATAAATGTGAGAATGAGGGATATGTGTGTCGATAGCTCACTGGGGTAAAAATATGGCTAAGTTGTAATGGCTTGGAAATACAAAGTCTAAGATAATATGTATTGTCCTTAGTCCATTTGATGAGACATTTCTGAGTGTTTTAAAACTAATCTAATTTTTTTTTCTTTTTTGTGAAGGAGCTATTTAAGGAAAGATGGGAGGTGATACGGCTTTGAAGTTACCTGAGCAGATAAAACCTACAAACATAACTATGCCTTATGAGAGCCTATTTGTACTCTCAAATAGTTCTGATGAGCTACTTGCTTTTGTAATCATTCACAGGATGGGCCTCTGAGGCTGTTTGTATTATTACCCAGTAATACTACTGGATTAACGTGTCTGCGTAGTTTGTGTATTGTAACCGTGACTTAAATAGAGCTCCTTGCTGGGCAGGGTGAGGCAGCAGGTGGGAGGCTTGCAGTGCAGCCGAGGGGGTGACCAGGGAGAGGTGTCTGGCTCTGCAGCACCTTCCAGAGCTTTCAGCAAACACCAAAAACCATGGCAGGGCTGCTCTGCGAGCACATAAGTTAATTCCACTTAAACAGAAGTTAAGGGTGGCAGGCTGCAACAGCTCTTGGGGTGGCTTGGGCGGAAAGCAGCTTGCAGCAGGCATGTAACAGCACCAAGAAACATTCATTAGAGTTGCTTTGGTCGAGAGTTGGTGGTGGGGGTTCATGGTGGTCTGGACAGTCTCTAAGTGCCGATGAGACCAGGCACAGCCTAGTGCGGCGCGGCAGAAGCACTGCAGCATTGCAGGGCAGGGTTATGTGCATTGCAGTGGGGAGTGCTGTGGCACGGTGGCAGTCTGTATGCAAAGTGTTGGTCTGGCAGCAGGTTAATTTGGTTAATACTGTGTATTTATGAGGTGTCTGGCTTCTGAGCTCAGGAGGGGGTTTCCTGTGGCTTTTGGGGATGTTTGATGCCGCCTAGTGCTTTGGTGTATGTGGAAGTGAAGATGATGAGGTTTGTTCCTTGCTGGTGTGTGGCCAGCATCATCGTGTGCCACATTGCAGTATATCTCACCATGGGTGCCTTCAGGTGGGGCACTGGCCTATAACTGGTTACACGTATCTTCGCCAGGGTAATGTGGTGTATTACTGTATGTAAGTCATTATTTGTAATACTGTACTGTATGCAAAGAGGTAACCTTGACGAGTTTATTTCTGATCATGATTTGGGTGATGTCAGTAGTTCAGCTTCATCCACTCCGTACTTAACTCTCAAAACAGCTATAATCTTGCTCCTTTTATTTTTCATAGTGCACTGATTCAACCTCCTGTCAGAAGAAAACAAAGATTTGTTGAAAGGTTAGAGTTATATCTTGAAGGCTGCCACAAACAAAACCTAATTTTATACTTAATGCAGTAATTCTAGAGGATGGTGTCAATGAGAGTATAACTGAAATAATTTTTTACATGAAAATCTTTAGAAATAAAACTTTACTCAGAGGTTATTGATTTAACTACAGTCACATTAGCTGCTTCCTTGCTTTGGTTGTGTATGCAAGTATTGGACAAAGGGGGGGGGGGGGGGGTCCACTGGATGTGAATTCAGTCTGTTTAAGCTGCAGTGTAAATGGATGAGATTCCTTTCGAACCAGCCCTTGGCTAGAAAACTAGCGAGTATGACTCAAAGCTGCTGTACAGAGAAGGAGAAGGTGTTAATTCATCCAGGGTTTAAACGTGCCTCTTCCTGGCACAAAATAGCCTGGCAGTCATTTGACATCAGCCACCCTGCAGAGCAGAATAGGACAATGTCATTGTCCATTACAGCTGGTACCAGTTTGACTTTGAATTTAAATGTGCCAACAAAATAGAGTAAAGACAGGCTCCCTTCTGTTGTCTGCTGCACCTGTCTCCATATCTGTGGAGTTTGGGCTCTACTAGTTTTTAACTTGGCACCTTCTCGGTGTATTGGATATTTATTTATTTGAATATAGTGCAACAATTTTCCATGCCTCTCTTTGTAGCCCTAGGGAAATCACACATGTGGACTGGTTAAAGAAGATAGCATTGCCTTGGTGCATTTTTCCGTAGCAGTAGGTAATGTGTAGTCTATGTTAGTTAATAGTACTTGGACAGTTGTGATTTTTGTGATGCACAGCTGCTCAGGCTGGCTGGCCGTTATGCCAATGTTTGTTGGGCTTTTTATATTAGGGTTTGGTTGTTTGGGTGTTTTTTAAATCCACAGCTTTCTCTTATCAGAAAGTTAAAATCACAACATTTGCTGATCTGATTTCTTATTCATTGCCATCTCCTCAGCCTGCCAGTATGGCATTACACACGTTATTAGTAAGAGAAGAATTAAAAAGTGCAGGAGCAGAAGGATGTGAAAGACTGGAAGGAGAACTGCTATGCTGAAGTCTCTTCTGGACAGACTGTTCAGCTGGCATGAGTGGGATGTGCATCTCCCCTTTTTATCCTCCAGTGGGAGGCCAGAGCTTCAGCCTTTTGGAGCCAGCATGTTCTTTCTCCTTGCCGAGATTCAAATAGCCAGAAATTGTGGAACTTCCTTCATAAAGCTGCAGTCCCCCTGAACCCCTAACTTACCACCTTACTCGGAGCTTGGACACCTCCAGCCACCATCACCTTTCAGACATCATGCTCCTATTTTGTTTTCTAGTATACAAGTTTGAAGGAAGCCACGACTGTCCACTGGAAATCCAGACAGCATCAGAAAGCTAATGCAATTTCTTATATTTTATCTGTCATCCCTTGTTTGTTGTTTCTTGTATCTCTATTCATATATTCCTGTTTCTAAAATCTTTCTTTTTCCTGTTGCTATGGTAAAAGCCTGCCTAAAAAGGAAGATTTATAGCAGCAAGATCCACTGACCTACAAAATAATCAGAACATAGTTGCTCTGTACAGAGCTCTGCTTTTAAAGTAACTGGTAGAAAATCTGTAGCAGGAGAGAGAGATGGCCAAAGTACAGGGACCATGTACATAGATTTGGATTTATTCAAAACTCCAGTTTGTGGGTAAAATTGCTGCCTCTGGTCAGTGAATCTGTACAACTGGTTTCCTATACACAGAAATTTTCCATGATTGCAATATTAAAAGTAGTGGACACCCAAAAAAGCAGTCTTGGGTTTTTGTTTCTGTTAATAACCTTCCAGCTCCAATGTGATTTTCTCCTCTATGTACATGAATGTCATTGATACAGTGTTGTATTACAGTGGCTCATCCTTGCTGGAGGCATGGTCCTTTTCCAACAAACTGATTTGAAATGAAATGAAAACCAAATCATGAATTTTTTGGTTCACCTCCCACACTATAAATGAGACTATGGTCTCATTAATGATTAACGCAGCAGCTGGTAGCTCAAAGGAGATCTGGAAGAAAATACTGCAGTGTCTCCCTCCTCCAGTAAATATGTTGGCTTAACAGTTTTCTGTGCTCATACTAGCTTATTTCAGTATACACATTTGAATCACAGCAGAGTGGATCTCTGCCTTCATACCTGCTTTAAGATCAGTAAGGATGCATTAGTTCCCAGTTGCATCAGATAATTTTTTGCAATGTTATTATTACTTACTGGTTTGCAGTTCCCTGTGATGTTAGCAGTGGTTTTTAGAATGCTTTTCTGTTTCAAACCAGTAAGCATCTAAGATTTCCAACATGTTCTTGCCCACAGCGTGGTTACATCATTAGTAATCAAGTAGAAGTTCACAGCAATTTTGCATTTACATGGACATCACTTCTGACATGTTGTTTTGCTATTGATAAGTCCTTGTTACAGCATTAAACTGTTTAAAAAATATATACATATATTATGGTCACAAAAGCTTTACTCCTGTGTCCACAATGTTGGATTACACCGTACCTGGGCAGCTGACAAAACTCTAATAAACCAGTCTCTCAAAAGAACCAGAGGGATGTTTTTAGACCAAGTGTTCCCACAATGTGATTAACTGCTTAGCACTCAAGATATAAAAGTGTTAAGAAGAAAAAAAAAACCCCAACCTGAAAAGAAAAACCCTACCACATAGCAATTGTGCATATGGCAAACAATGCTAAGAAATCTGGACGCTTTTCCCTGTTACTCTAGATGATAACTGTGAGCATATATTCTCTTCTAAATTGCCTAATTTTGTTTTATGTTAATAAATATACCACAGTCTCTGGAACCTTGTGCAATTTTTCAGATAGCTATCTCTAAATATATGTACACTTATTCCTCTATATTCGCTGTAAATATTGGTGAATGCATGTATAGTACAGCAGTTCCTTCCCTGGCAGAGGTGGGGCAGATACGAAAGCTCAGCTGTGCACAGTTATGGTGGATAATGCATCCAGAGTTTATCACCAGGTGTTTCCATGGTGTGCATGATGATACCAACCAGCAAGGTCCACCTGGCAGTCAGCAGGCTGATCCCGGCCCAAGCCCAAAGGGTGCTTGTTTATCTTGCCATTTTTCAGGGTAGCAGAAGGGGCTGCTGCTCAAATGGTTGCACACCACCTGCTGCAAGGAGATCACTCCAAGCCAGACGTTGGGCTAATGCCAGAGGCCAGGAAGAGGATGGGAGAGGAAGGAGGAGGCAGGTGTTCTGCACACGTGAGCCCAGCAGAGTCCTGAGCCCTTGTAATAGCCGTTTGTGAGACAGACGGTGGGTGAGAGGACACTAGGGCATAAGCATGTGGTGGCAGAAGTGAGAGCTGCCACTGCTGTGTCCCACCACAGGACCTGACATCCAGATCCAGCTGGTGTAGCTGTGAGGCTGAAGTATGCTGGAGTGTTTGTAATTTTGGTTGATACTGCTCAATCCTCATTTGCTTTCCACTGACCTGAGTGGGTATGTGCTTCTTTTATTAGAGATCCGAGCTCAACTCATCGAGCAGCAGAAATGCCTGGAGCAGCAGACTGAAATGAGAGTGCAGCTTCTTCAGGATCTGCAGGATTTCTTCCGCAAGAAGTCAGAAATTGAGATGGAGTATTCCCGAAACCTGGAAAAATTGGCAGAGAGATTCATGGCAAAAACGAGAAGTACAAAGGATCATCAGCAGTACAAGTAAGAGAGATTTCCTTCCCCCTCGCTTGCATGTTAGCCGTTGCTGGAGTGCTTTGCCGCTCTTTGCTTCTGCTGGTTTTGAGTACTGCTAGGTTGAGCCCAGGTTCAAAGGTGTGTTTGAAATTCCCACCCCTATTTAGCAGCGTAGCAGTTCTCATTGCAGTTGAAGGTAGATGGGTGCCTAAATACTGTTTTGTTGATTGGGCCCTCTGCAATTATTCATGTAAGCTTCTGACAAGTGGTTTCAGTTTCTTAAAAGGTAAGCTGCACAAATACTATCCCTAACCTACCATACAGAATTTAAACTACCCAAAATACAGCCAGTATCTAGATCAGATGCAGAGCCCCAGAAAGGCTTGAAAGCTGTGTGCGGATCTGTTACAGTGGAGTTGATAGGATTTGAAAGTGTCTAAATAAAGGTCAATCACCATTACACAAAAAAAAAAAAGACAAGAATTTTGGCAAAAAAGACATTAGAAAGAAAACTATTTTGATTTGTTGTTGTTGCATGTGAACTTGTGCTGCCTCTTGACCCCTCTAATTCCTCAAAATGAAGATGTGAACGTTATGCCTTGCTTACAATTTAATGTATCCCTTTTATGGCATAGTAACTTGTGTGCAAAACAAAAGTCGTCAGGTAGTATCTGGCAAAACATGTGTAGAGCATTATTTTCTAAAATGTTTCAAATGCATTACTTGCTGGCATAGTCTCATGTGGTTATTTTCCTGACTTGAGCTGATTAATGAATGCATTTGCCTGTTATGCTTAGGGGTATAAAACAATATTTTGTGTTTGTAAAACTGAAAAATAAGTACCTTTTTCCAGTGTCCAGTCAGTGCTGTGCTAGAAATACACAGATAGAACTTTTGTTTCAGGACAAGTCTTTTCCAAACACATCTGGCAAAGGAAAGGTTAATCCAAATATAGCTTGCACAGTTCAAAGAGCAGTAATAAATATTTCTTAAAATTCAGTTAAGTGACTCAATGATTCTCTGAAATAACCAACGTGTGCATATGTCACCACTTCAGAGAACGCCCTGGATTTTATTGAGCTTGTGGCAAAATCTTTTTGCCTTGTGCATACAAACATCTTTCCTCATTCTTAAACATGTTAAATCCAGACTGGCAGATGTGCATGGGGGTTATGACTGGAGTCCTGCCTTTGGCTTTGTTCTGCAGTTCTCTGCTTTGAGAAGAGGTTGCAGCAAAAGTCACTTTAACCGGTGGTCCCCTGTGCTGTTCCCACCATTCCCCCCAGAACAAGCAGGAAGGTCTGTGGGACTGTCTTTGGGACATGCACAAGCAGTGAGGACCAAGCAATATCAGCATGGCCCTTCAGGGGTGCTTGTGTTGGTTGGCCTGGCTGATAAAACCCTGAAGCTGCTTGCTGTGAGTAACACAGTTAAGATGTCCATCCCAAACAAAATGGGGAAGTTTCCTTAACTCACTTCTGATTCATGCAAAGCAAAGCACTGATGATTAAGAAAAGGCTTTTGTCTGTTAATCATTCACTGTTGCTTTGATTCTGATGGTGAAAGCTAAAGGTAGACAATTAGATGAGGAATTAAAGGACATATTTCTAACAGTGAGAATAGTTAATTATTAGAATGATTTATCAAGAGTTGATGGAGTTTCTCCCTCAATTCATCACCATCTCTGGCTGTTTTATCTTCACGTGGTTGATCCTTTTGACTGTAGGAGAATCCCTCCACAAGAGGAAAAAAAGAGAGCAACAAGTTTCTAGAGCACTTAGAATCATAGAATCATTTAGGTTGGAAAAGACCTTCAAGATCATCGAGTCCAACCATTAACCATGCCCACTAAACCATGTCCTGAAGTACCCTGTCCACTCGCTTTTTTAATATCTCCAGGGATGGTGACTCAACCACTTCCCTGGGCAGCCTGTTCCAGTGCTTGGTAACCCTTTCAGTGAAGACATTTTTCCTAATATCCAATCTAAACCTCCCCTGGCGCAACTTGAGGATATTTCCTCTTGTCCTATCACTAGTTACTTGACAGAAGAGACCAGTACCCACCTCAGTACAACCCCCCTTCAGGCAGTTGTAGAGAGCAATAAGGTCTCCCCTCAGGCTCCTCTGTTCCAGACTAAACAGCCCCAGTTCCCTCAGCTGCTCCTCATAAGACTTGTGCTCCAGGCCCTTCACCAACTTGGTTGCCCTTCTCTGGACACGCTCCAGCAACTCATGTCTGTCTTGTGGTGAGGGGCCCAAAACTGAGCACAGGACTCGAGGTGCGGCCTCACCAGTGCCAAGTACAGGGCAACAATCACCTCCCTGCTCCTGCTGGCCGCACTATTTCTGGTACAGGCCAGGATGCCGTTGGCCTTCTTGGCCACCTGGGCACACTGCTGGCTCATATTCAGCCGGCTGTCAACCAGCACCCCCAGGTCTTTCTCTGCTGTGCAGCTTTCCAGCCGCTCTTCCCCAAGCCTGTAGCACTGCATGGGGTTGCTGTGACCGAAGTGCAGGACCCAGCACTTGGCCTTGTTGAACTTCATATGATTGGCCTCAGCCCATCGATGCAGCCTGTCCAGATCTCTTTGTAGAGCCTCCCTACCCTCCAGCAGATCGACCCTGCCTCCCAACTTGGTGTCGTCTGCAAACTTGCTGAGGGTGCACTCAATCCCCTCATCCAAATCCTCAATAAAGATATTAAACAGAACGGGGCCAAACACCAAGCCCTGGGGAACACCACTTGTGACCCACTGCCAACTGGATTTCGCCCCATTCACCACAACCCTCTGGGCTCGGCCATCCAGCCAGTTTTTCACCCAGTGAAGAGTACACTTGTCCAAGCCATGAGACACCAGCTTCTCCTTAGTTGCAAGGCAAACTTGAAATTAAAATTCCAATGAAATTTGGAATAAGGCAAATTTTATGCATAGGTTTTTGTTGTCTGTGAAACCGTTTCTGAACTACATGTATTTTTATTTTGCTTTGTGTAAAAGGAATGAGAAGTCACCTGTGATTTCACTTTTTGCAATATTAAAAGTTTGGAGTGGGTCTACAATGCAAAAAATCTGTCAAGGAAATTCGGAACTGGACTGTTGTGGAAAAAGTCCAGTCCTGCTGTTTGTCTTCTAATTGAGCCATCTGGGACTGGCAGTAGCAGTGTATTTATGAGTGCTGTGAATTTATGAATGCTGATCACAGAATATGTGTGTTTGTGACATATCATTCTACTTTTACAGCAGTTACACAAATCCATTACACTGAAACAGCTACACCTGAAATTTTGCTCATGAAGGATTTGGGAAGCACTTGCAGTGCTTGTTTATTTCTAATGTCAAAAATTAATTACTGTTACTCTTTCAGCAGTGACCTTTATTGATTTTGAGTATTTACATGTACTCCATCTGTAAGCAACTGTAAGCTTTGTGGCAAGATTATTTTATACTCTCAGGTGGCTTGCAGTGTTCTGAATTCTTACGCTTTTTCTATATTTTTGTATCGATGCCTCATGGGATTTGTAGAATGTGTCTTAAAAGTGATCTGAAGCTTGCCTAACCCAAGTTATTCCAAGAACAGATTGACTGACTCTTCAGAAGCAGCCATTTTTACATGACAAGTTATGACTGTAAATGTCAGGGAGATGTTTGTGTTAATAAACTAACTTTTGCATTTCTCTACCTAATACATGTGTATATCTCCTCCTTAGGAAAGATCAGAACCTCTTGTCGCCAGTGAATTGCTGGTACTTACTCCTGAACCAAGTGAGAAGAGAAAGCAAAGACCATGCAACGTTGAGCGATATCTACCTGAACAATGTAATCATGCGGTTCATGCAGATAAGCGAAGACTCCACCAGAATGTTCAAGAAGGTAATGTCTCTCCTGCAGTCCTTCAGCCAGGCTTGTAAGATGCATAAGGGAGGGAAAAGTGTCCTAATATGTAGCATCTGAGGAGAAGTTTCAGCACACGTAGCATAAAATCTGTTTTAGCACACATATAAATTCTTCATGACTGTTCTCGCAGAGCAAATCCTTAGTGCTGAAATGCCTGGGAACCTGCTGTATGTGCTGGTGACCTTAAGAGCTGAATCACAAATATCCAAAAGGCAGGGAAAAAAGCCTGTTCTCTCAAAAGCAGGCTTGTCTACCCATGCAGAAAGGAGACAGGTTTTGCTTAGGAATCCCAAAATAGTAATGCTGTATTAATGAATTATTTGTAAAAATAGGATTTCATTGTAACTCTGTCATGAGAGAAACCGACTCAAGCCAAAGTAAGGGTGTGCCTTGTAGTGCCTTGGCATAAAGATGGTAGCGTATGCTGTGATTCTCCTAAAAGTGTTTCCTTCCCAATATTAAATATGAACATATACTTTTGATAACGTAACTACTTCTATGAGATCATTTAAGCATTGTCTCTGTGCATGTTTGTCCTTGTATGTGCCTGTTACGTGTTTTCATAACACATACAATGTGAAAATCCCTCTTGTGCTAAGCAAGCACTCTAGGCAGCCTTAGTTTGAGATCTACGTAATGTGTTTGCAGTCATTGTTGTTATAATGTTCTGAAATAAAAATAGATTATAAATGCATATCTGTCAGTCACAGTGGGATGCTGGTAGGCAAGCATCATACAAAAAAGAGTTCAAAAAGAATAAAGGTTAAAGAATGTAAAGTGTGTGACTAAGTAATGGCAAGGGTACCAGATTAATGTTTTCAAAATTGGGAACAGATTTCACATATACCTGATCACAGTCCTAGATAGATAGCAATGGAGTGGGGAGAAGAATTATTTAGGGAGTGTATAGGAGGAAAAAAAGTAAAAACATGAATCAAATTTATTGGTGTGCATTAAAACCTGTAACAGTAATAGAGCTGAAATGTATAGTTTCTCAATCAGTAGTGGTATATAAGTTGATTCATATAATATGTCTGATGCATAAAACTGTAGTTCACAAACCACTAAACTTACTGATATGGAAGTTTATTATAGAAGTTGAAAAGATAATGGGAAAAACAATTTGAGCATGCTGCAGTACTGTCTATGTGGAGATATTTCAGACTTGCTTGAAGCAGTAGAAATTTTTTGGTATTGAATCTGGAACAGTTTTTCAGTTGTTTATGTTATATCTCAGAAATCTGTTTGTCACTAGGTGTGTGTTATTAGACTAGCCTGTTTGCTTTCAGCGTAGTTCAGTTCTTTAGCACTAGAAATCTTGCTTTTCCTTCCCTTCTCTCCAGATGGACTGTACAAAAGTATCTAGATAAAGTTTTCCATGGAGAAGTGTGTGTCCTTCTTTATTCAATTAACTTATTAATGGAGATTGCTGCAGCTTATCTCTCAGAAGGAGGAAAATATGTGGACATTTTCAGTGCATTAACAGGAGGCATATTGTCCCATCTTCCTGACAGACTTGTCTCTTTCCTCTATGTTGTGCCCAAGAACGTGCAACATGTAAAATTTTCTCTTTGTAGCATAGCTTCTTGAAGAAAAGAAAGCAGCTGCTCTTGCCTTTTTATTCCTAACTTTGATCTTCTACAGGGGAAAGAAGAGAAAGGAGATTGAGGGAGTCCTGCTGTGCATAACCTGGAACTCGCATTAGTGGAGCCCAGATCCTCAACAGTCCTATCCTACCTTTCCGCAGGGTTTGCCAGCTGACACTCAGCATGATAGTGTCACGTCAAACAGCTGTTAGCTGAGGTGGAGCATGGGCAGAGTGAGGTCACCAAAGGCTGTGTGAAGGGATCTAAGCCAGGCTGGTAACATGAGGGGAAGGGTGGCAGGAAGACACACGGCACCTCGGCATGGTGTAAGTGAGCTTCATGGGCATGTGGCCTGAATGTGGCAGTGGTTGTTCACCAGTATCGATTCTGAGCACACATTTTGAGGACAGTGTGTCAGGAATGAATACTTGTTGGAGAAGGTTGGTGTTTCCACTGAGTCCCAGTGTGCACAGTTCTTAACGTCATGCTTGCTGCAGAGTGCTGGTGATTTATTTGCTGTTAGTTCCCAGCTGCAGAACTGATTATACTTTGAATGATGATGAAGCTCCACTTTCTCTTCTGTGAAAAGGGAAGGGAGTTATAAAATGAGGTGAACAACATTGGACAGAGAGAAAACCAAGACCTCTGCAAGAGGTGAAGGTGTTAGCAAATTGTCTTGCTTTATTGCTGAAGAACATAAGCTGTCTACAGCTACGTTTAGTCCAAATGGGCAGCTTCAACCATAATGGTCTCTAAAGGTCCCTTCCAACCCAAACCATTCTATGATTCTGTGATAATTTCTGTCAGATGTGCATGAGCAGTCTAACTTAAGGTATGTTGCAGACTGTCTCAGAGCTGCTTAATGGATGTCCACCAGGCAATAGAAAGAGATGAGGTGCAAAATGCACGTGCCCTGTACTGCAGTCCCCCTTGAAGGAGAGAGGTCACAGGAGCAAAGAGAAGGTGCACTTAGAATGAGAAAGGTGACATCCAACACTCTCCTCCATCAAAATTGTATTCTCCCTAAAAAAACGGCATGGAATTTGTTGGAGATCTGTAAACATCAAATAGAATATTTAACCAATTTCTGCCACTTTCTGTAGGTTACTTTTGAAAGACTGGATTTGGAATAAAATTATGTCAGAGAAAAGTATAATCAGTCTCAATGGGTGTCATCCCTATGAAAGCGTATGGGATTTGTTCACTGTTCACAGATTTCAGATTAGAGACAAACCATATAGATTCATAGAATGGTTTGGTTTCAAAGGCACCTTAAAGATCATCTCATTCCAACCCCCCTGCCATGGGCAGGGACACCTTCTGCTAGACCAGGTTGCTCAAAGCCCCATCCAGCCTGGCCTTGAACACTGCCAGGGATGTGGCATCCACAACCTCTCTGGGCAACTTGTTCCAGTGCCTCACCACCCTCACAGTAAAGAATTTTTTCCTAATATCTAATCTAAATCTACCCTTTTTCAGTTTCAAGCCGTTACTCCTCATCCTATCACTACACTCCCTGATGAACAGTCCCTCCCATTCTTTTCTGTAGGCCCCCTTTAAATACTGGAAGGCTGCTATAAGGTCTCCAGGTCTCCCCAGAGCCTTCTCTTCTCCAGGCTGAACAACCCCAACTCTCTTCAGCCTGTCCTAATCGGGGAGATGCTCCAGCCCCCTGATCATCTTCATGGCCCTCCTCTGGACCCACTCGAGCAGGTCCATGTCTTTCTTATGTTGGGGACCCTGGAGCTGAACACAGTACTCCAGGTGGGGTGTCATGAGAGTGGAGTAGAGGGGCAGAATCCCCTCCCTCAGCCTGCTAGCCACACTTCTTTTGATGCAGCCCAGAGTATGATTGGCTTTCTGGGCTGCGAGCGCACATTGCTGGCTCATATTCAGTTTTTCATCCCCTAATCCCCCCAAGTCCTTCTCCTCAGGGCTGCTCTCAATCCACTCATTGCCCAGCCTATATTTGTGCTTGGGATTGCCCTGACCCGTGTGCAGGACCTTGCACTTGGCCTTGTTGAACTTCATGAGGTTCCCCCAGACCCACCGCTCAAGCCTGTCAAGGTCCCTCTGGATGGCATCCCTTCCCTCCAGCGTGTCGACTGCACCACACAGCTTGGTGTCATCGGCAAACTTGCTGAGGGTGCGCTCAATCCCACCGTCCATGTCGCCGACAAAGATGTTAAACAGCACTGGTCCCAATGCCGACACCTGAGGAATGCCACTCATCACTGGTTACGCTTGGACATCGAGCTGTTGACCACAACTCTTTGAGTGCGACCGTCCAGCCAGTTCCTTTCCACCAAGCGGTCCATCTGTCAAATCCATGTCTCTCCAGTTTAGAGACAAGGATGTTATGCGGGACAGTGTCAAACACTTTGCACAAGTCCAGGGAGATGATGTCCGTTGCTCTTCCCTTATCCACCAACACAGTAACCCTGTTGTAGAAGGCCACCAAATTTGTCAGGCACGATTTGCCCTTAGTGAAGCCATGTTGGCTGTCACCAGTCACCTCCTTATTTTCCATGTGCCCTAGCATAGTTTCCAGGAGGATCCACTCCATGATCTTGCCAGGCACAGAGGTGAGACTGACTGGCCTGTAGTTTCCCAGGTCTTCCTTTTTTCCCTTTTTAAAAATGGGTGTTGTTTTTCCCCTTTTCCAGTCAGTGGGAACTTCCACAGATTGCTATGACTTCTCAAATATGATGGATAGTGGCTTAT
>NW_010972587.1:153870-252564 GCF_000737465.1 Haliaeetus leucocephalus
TCCTTATTTTCCATGTGCCCTAGCATAGTTTCCAGGAGGATCCACTCCATGATCTTGCCAGGCACAGAGGTGAGACTGACTGGCCTGTAGTTTCCCAGGTCTTCCTTTTTTCCCTTTTTAAAAATGGGGGTTGTGTTTCCCCTTTTCCAGTCAGTGGGAACTTCCACAGATTGCTATGACTTCTCAAATATGATGGATAGTGGCTTATCCACTTCATCTGCCAGTTCCCTCAGGACCCATGGACTTGTGCACCTTCAGGTTCCTCAGATGGTCTCAGTCCTGCAGATACTTCTACACTGGAGACTGATCATAGTGTTCTGTGAAATATATACTCTCTCTTATAAGTAATAAATGAAAATAATAAGAACAGTAACACTATGAAGATTTCAGAAATAAAGACTAACAAGAGCATGCTTAGTATCTTACTGAAATCCATGGTCAAGAGCAGGAAATACACCCGTCTGACATATCTGTACTCCATTGGTTCTCACAGCATTGCACATAGGAGCACTTAATGTCTTTCTAAGTAATTTCCAAATACCATCTAATCAAGCTTCTCTCTATTCAATAATTAGATCATTTAATTATGTATCTTCCAGTTTATTAACCTAATAGTGTTATGCATCACTATTACCATCTTGTTTTAGTTCTCCCTCAGTCTTGCAGCAGCAGCTTCTACATCTTTGCAGGTGCTTTATCTCCCCTTTGAAGTCTGGAGAGTTACTACACCAAGTCCATCATCAGAGCGGATCTCCATCATTCTGCTCTGAACCCCCCAGTCTGCCTGTTGGAGAAAGGGAAAGTGTCTCAGAGTGGATTGCCCCATTGCTCACAAGCAAGATACGGGGAGACAACAGCAAAGTCACTCTGAGCTTCTTGGCTCTTTCTGCTCCCTCTTTTTTCTGCCCCTCTCTCCTCCCGAGAGGAGGAGGCTACCCATTCTGCTTCTCAATGGTAGCCCTTAACGGCTTTTTCCGCCTCGCTGGTGGGCAGTAGGTTCTCAAATGAAACTTTTCCATGAAGTGAGCCCAACATTCTCTAGCAGGATACTGTTTGTATGCTATCCTAAGATTGGCTCCAGCTTGAATTGCAGTAATGAAAAGAGCAAACAATTTTCTCATTTCCTGGCCGTGCTTACCAGTAGAGTGTTGTTTTGTTCCCTCCCCTGCTGATGTCTCCTATGTGGAATATAGCACAAAGTCATGGATCTGTAGCAACCCCTTTCTCTAGTCCTGTAAAACGTGTGTGCAGTACCCAGTGTTAGTCTATATGAAATGTAGTGATGAGGGGTGTCTGTGGCCCTTGGTCTTTGTACCTTGCCCTTGTTTCACTGTCCTTCCTCATTCTGGTTCTTCCTTTTGTGTGTTTCTATACATCTGTCTCAACATTTGGATTACTTTGGTGAAATGATCCCTATTGGATCTACCTTGCATGTTCTGATGGGCCAGGATATACCGTATTCGGGTACCTGATTGTACATGGCTTTCCTGTCTAGGCTAACCCACTTTAACATGTAGATATTCATTATTTTTATTCTCCCGGGACCTCTTTGTCATTCTTTCTTCCAGGAGTCAGGAACCAGCATCTGTTTAAATGTACTAAATGCAGGACAAAGATAGGATCTAGTTCAGAGATTTTGTGACATTTATCTGATAATAATATGTCAGGCCTCATACTTCCAGAAAGGCACTTAAGCTCTTCTTGCTTGCTTGCATATAAAAGCAGTACAGATTGCTGTTCATGCCTGGCCTTCATGCTGCACATAAAATTACAAACATAAAGTAGCAGACTTCAAACCTTGCATGCTTGCCTGTTTCTTCAGGCAGATGAGGTAGATGGCCTCATGGGGACAATTAAAGAATAAAGTAATAAGGAAAAATGTCAAGCAGAAGGGAAAAGTATTATGCAGAACATTTCATGCAGTGATTCTGGTTACCCCAGCATTAATAATCAACTGTATAAACACATACCCACAAAATCCTTAAGCAGATTTGTATATTTATAATTTATAAACATGTATTTTCTTTGGACAGAAACCATAATGAGCCAAGATGAACATATCTTCCAATGTTTACAGTAAAAGATGCTGGAGAAGCCAAGCACAATAAATATTTTAGTTCCATAATCTGGCTATTAACAAGGAATATGACTACCTGCCAAATCTATTTGACGTTATGAAGATTGTGGCATATATAAAGATTTTTTGCATCGTTTTCTTAAACATTTAAAGGTTTAAAAGGATCGCAAAGCTATTTGTTGCTATAGACTGGCAAATCTGGGACAAAATTTTACTATGAGTTGGTTATGTCAGTGTTACTGCAGCTCATGAAAGCTCCTTAAAAGAAGGGTTTGCACATCACTTCCCCCAGGGACCAGCAGCAAACTCATTTAAAAGCAATAGTCACAGAATATTTTCCCTAAATGATGTAACTGAGAGTAGCATCATGTGTGCTAAATACAAGACACTAACGAGTTCCAGGAAGAACTGAACTGACTCTTAAATTTCGGTAAAAAACCCCAAAAGAGTGAAGTTTGGGTGCCCAATTATGCTCTAACTGAAATGGATGGAAAAATTCTTACAGACTTCAGTGAAGGGTTATTAATGTGGAATAAAATTTTAAGTTTCTCAGACATTAATCCATAAATACAAATCTTGATAACATCAGTAGGACCACTGATGTGTTGACAGTTGAGCACATACTGAAAGGGTTGTTCAGGTACACTGACTTGTCTGTTTTATCTATCCTACTATCAGGTCAAAAAAATACGCTACTGTCTCTTAATGCTTTGAACCAGATTAGTAACATACATAATATTTTTAGCAAGAGTTTGCATGTGCTCAAACATTTGTATTATATTCTTTGTTCTTTTGGTTAATAGATGCTAATATATTTCTCTAAGTCATAGTGAATATAGAAGCACCTCAGTGACTGTCAGGTTCTAATGGCCTGATTAGAGCTATCAACTCAGCTCCAGGAAAATGTGTGCTGCATCTTGCATTCCATTGTTTGGCTACCCTGAGGATAGGCTCCTAAAGGGGCACACCGTTCAAACATGCTGAACTACTGCAGGGAACAGGTAGCCTAAAAGAGAAATAGGAGAGCCATTAACCACTGAAAATAAATGCACTTCTTATCTGGTGCTCTAACATGCACACACTAAAAGCTGTATCGCTTGCCACTGGAGTCAGTATTTCTTGATCTTAAATGCTAATGTAAAATGTGTTGGTTGTTGAAAATAAATCCCTTTTATACTGCTAAGGTTAACCAAATTTCCTGATTTTTATTGGACAATTCCTACAAAACCTTTCATCAGAAAGAGGCAGCAACTAACATGTTATCCATCACTACAGGCACCCTCTGCAGGCTGGAGTCCCCAGATGAACTGGTGCCAAGGATGACTCATCTGTGATCCTGTGGCATTGCTAGGCTGTTTCTTCTTAATTTTTACTCTCTTTGCTGATCGCCTCCCTTCCTCTCTTTTTGCTCCCCATTTTAAAGCCTATTGTCCTTTCCTAAAAACATCTCCCTCTTTCCTCTACTGTGATCCCTTCCATTCACTTTCAAATTTACCATTGATCAATGTGTTGTCTGGCAAAGATCATGTATGCATGATGGCCAGTAAATTCTGAGGGCTGGACCGCTTGTGTTTCAGTGCTGAACAAAGCTCTACAGGAGCAAAGAGAAGAAATGGGTCCTAGTAAATAGTGATCATTCCCCGAATCCTCAACTGATCTGGGTGTCTATTTGCATTAAGGTGTACCTGAAGAGCAGAAAAGGAGGGTGTGTCTTCCAATGAACTGCTGTGTGCTTTGTTCACAAAGAAATCTGCAAAGGGTAAAGAGAAAATTGGTTTGGGATTTTCTGTCTCACTTTCTCAAACAAACTTTTGCACTGCCAGGTTAAGGCACGCTACTTTAGGATTGGCGTTGCTGTATTTAGGGCTTGAGTTGTCATCAGCTTTGAGATGGTGGTGACCAACAGTTGAAAGGGATAAATTGCTTGAAGCTGGAGTTCATCTACAGTTTTTTCCCACATGTATTTGCTTTCATCTTTCGGTCTTAATGTCAGCCATCTTATTTGTGTGTTTTGTCTTTCTTGCTGCTAAAGTAATTTAAAAACCAGACCACTCACATTCAGCACTAAAGAAGTAGCTATCCAAGAGAAAACAGGTGGCCTCCACTTCTTGGATCTTTGAGGAGATGTGTAAGCTGTGTCAGAGCTGTGCTGCTGACTTTTAAAGGCAGGGTGCCAAGGTAAAGCAATGAAAAGCAATTCAGAATTTTTGCTAAAGCTTTTACTGTGTTTCCCTACAGCAGCTTGCAAATCTGCAATCCTTTTCCAATTCTTTACAAGCACTCTGTGCACTGTTATGCATTATGAATTTTTGTCCTTAATATCAGATTAAAATAGTCTGATATTTGCAAAGAAATGGAAGTAGTAAGCCTTATGTTCTAGATACTTCAGTAGTAGAGCATACCTCATGAAAAATACGAGACTTCGAAAAGTACAAGCAATAAGGAAAGTTTCATAGTAGTTCTGTATAACTGCTTTAGAGCATCTGTCTCACTGTGCCTTAGCTACTACAGCTAATGCCCTTGGGAATACAAGAATTTTGCTGAAGTGTTTCTTAATTTATATTTCTAGCTTCTTGTTGGTTAAAAATCATCTTGCATATAAGGGTTGGAGTGAATACTGATAAGTGATATGGCAGGTTCCTTAAAATACTGCCCAGAGTTAAGGAGTATGACAGTAGGAATAGGAGAAAAAAGTAAAAATTTTCTCTTCCAGCTACTGTATGTGTCTGTTTCATTCTCCTGGAAGACACAGTGGGTGGGATGTGTGGCGTGGTTCCTCCTCATCCATGGGTGTCGCACTGGAAATTCTCATTCAGAAACCATTATTTCTGCAGGTGTTTTAGTGATGGCCAAGTATATGTTAGCAGCTTTGGAGATGAGTTGTCCCTGAGGATTTTCCTTTGGCTTCTATGCAACTACAAAGTACTCCTCATAGCTAAGGCCATTATCTATCATGAAGTTGGAGTTTTTAGAAGCCAGGCTTATTCACAGAAACTTACTCACAGAAAAAAAAGCTGACATTTCCAGCATGGATGTTACAATGCTGAGCATTGCAGAAGAAATGTAGCCAAGCTGTTTGCCAAGTCCTGTAGCTCTATTCTATAGCTGTTTTCCAAAGGCTATGGTACAAATGCCTTCAACTCTTGCACAGTTGCCACAATTTTCATCTGATTGAACTCCTATGGACAGCTAAGGAGTATATTTGAATGAGAGTCTGATTAAATACTCTTATTTTGACATACTTGCTTTTGTTAATAACTACTGCTAGGCATTCCTTTTTTTTCTGGGTCAGAATGAAAGTAAAGACACAGTCCAGAAAAGCTAAACAAAGCTGTTTCAGCAGCCCACTCTGTGGAATATTATGCAGTTGAGTATCTGTTTCAAAAAGGAGCCACAATTATTTCTTGCATAAATATTTAGATAGTTGCATGTGCTGAGAAACAAAGACTATTCTAGATGTAAAATTGGGCGGGATGTCCCTCTAGAATATCACATTCCATGTGGTTTAGTTTTTGTATATATCATAGCAGTGATAAAACACTACGCAGTTTGTTCCATTAAAAACATTAATCCTGAACTTCACCCTTTCTGTTGGCACCTAATTTCCTGATGCTTCATGGGACACTCTCTCAAATTACTTCTGGGTTTCCTTTTAGAAGTCTTTTGTCCAGATGTTATCTGTCTACCTCTGCATCCCTGAATCATTATTTTTAGTGCACTGTAAGTCTGTCAGAACGGTGTCTTTGCAAGCAACATTCACTATCTAGGGTGAGCAATGAGTACAAATATCAAGGAACAAATGTATGTTGCAGTTTTTGCGTGCCTGTTTTCTAATTATTTCTTTTTAATTACAGAGCAAAGAGATTGCATTTCAGCTTCATGAAGACTTAATGAAAGTTCTTAATGAGCTTTACACAGTAAGTACAGTTACTTATATAGTTTATCTTATACAAATTCCATATCGGACTTCTTCTACAAGCTTTAAGTGTCCTTTTATGTAGCAAGTTACCCCCCAATGGAGATGCTTATTTTCATCTTTTTACACAAGTCTAAACTGTATCTTGGAAAGACTACTCACTTGTTTACAATAGACATACTAATGCTTTCAGGATTACTCTTTACTTTCAACCCTTTTTCCCCCCATACTATGCTAAGCCAGTCTAAGTTTTGTTGATTATTAGTGAGGCATTTCTACTCAGAGCTTATCAGAGCAAAGCTTCTTCCTTTTCTGCCTTCTTTTTGTCCGTACTGCCATCTGCTTGATTTGACTCATGGACTACACTCAGTAAAAATCAGTAAATGTTACTTATGTGCCCTCTGCTTTCCCTGGCTGGGATAAGTAAATAATGAAAAGAAAAACAGAAAAATAGAGGGTTGTGTAGGCTTTCCATACCATTCAGAGAGGTCAAGAAAAAGAACACTCTAAGCATTCTGGCAAGCTGCTGCTAACCCATTAGAAAATCTGAGAGAAGGTAGGTCTGAACTTCTTTTCCTCTTTGAAACGCATCTACACAACTTGTTACTAGAGGTTGAGGTCTTGTCTACCTAAAAAACATTTCCCAATATATTTTTGAGGGGGTATGATCTGATAAAGAACAAACCAAGAATTACTCTTTGTTTTAAACATAGCTATACTATGAAGAGGAACTGGTGACATCCACCTCTTACAAAAGTCTGTTGATTCCTGGTGGTTGAGGAAGTTGTACATCTAAATTCTCCCTTCTGTCTGGAAGAACTGAAGCATCTATGCTCCAGTACCCTGCATAACAGTCTCTAGACTGCTCCCTTCCCTATCCTCAAGATTTGGGGGACCAGGAAAAAAACCCCACAATATCTATATCAAGAAACAATTTGTGATATTAAGGAAGTTCAGGAAGATATCAGAGACCAGCTCTCCTCACGGAGAGATCAGTCGAACATTACTTTTGTACATCTTGTCTGTTTTTCTTTTGACCTAGCTAAAGTTGTGCACCCATCAGTGGATGGGTTGAACATTTGAACTCAACTTAGGTGGCAAAAAGAAGATCTAAAGAAATTTAGACCTGTCTCACTGTCCTGGTTTCTTTCGGATTGTAGTTATGGACACAGATTCCTAAAATCTATCTAAACCTTTTTCTTTTTTTCCTTTTTTTTTTTTTTTTTGAGGGCTTTTCTTTGGGGCTTTTTTTTTTTCTGAAATCACCACTGATTTTGTAGGGTACAATACTGCAAAACCTTGTTGGCTCAGGCCTGTAGTCAGTGAAGCACACTGGTATCAGCTTCTGCAAAGTAGTGATAGCCACAGACAATTCACACAGCTGCAGGGGGTCAGCGACTGTAGGAGCCCTCGCACAAGTGGGGCTTCAGTGGTGAGTAAGCCCTGAAGATACGGTCTTGTTTCAAACAGTTGTGTAACTCCAGTGCCTGGTGAGGTGTGGGATTAGTGCCCATGCTCCCAGGGTAGGAAAACAGTGAAACATCTGCTGAAATACTTTGCTGAATCACCAGTGAAGATCTGCAGGACTGGATTTTTGTATTTTCACTCCTGTTTTTTCACACTAGTGCTATATCTTCCCACTGATGGCTACACATTTATTCAGATATTAACTTCCATGTTACGGCTTCCAGTGAATGCTAATTTCTTTCTCAGAATTTAATGTTTTTGTAAAATAGGAAGTTTTTTGAAGTTAGTAGAATACAGAGCATGTACGCAATTTGAATTAAGTTACTGCTGCAGGATGGTTTCTTGGGATGGAATTTACTTCACCTAATTTCCAGGCATCTGCAGTGTAGGTACAAATATCTTAGCTTGCCATCTGGGTTCCAGTTGTAGTCACTGAAAATCTAATATGGGGAGATCAGACCCCTTTCTGTGATCAGATACAAGCATCTGCTTCGGAAGAAATTATCTACCCTGTTAACTCCATTGTCCAGCTTTTCATTGATTGTAAAGGAATTGGTCAGCTGTAGATGCCCACATTTAGCCAGATACAACCCAGGCTTAGTAAAATGACAATATGGTGCAGAATAGCATCGGTTTCACTGATTGCATCTTTAGAATGATCATCAGCATATCTGTGTAATATATGTTCTTGTGTACATAAAGATATCTAGACACAAGGAAACCTCATGCATAGGTTTTTAATTATGTGTGACATTTACTGTTTACAGAATAAGATCACAGTGGTCTTACCAAAACAAGTATCTACAATTTTAAAATCCAGGAGGTATGTTTCTCAGTCATGTACAAAAAGGAGAAGTCATCTTCCTCTTTGCCCCATGATTTATGGAAAGGAAAAAAAAAATCAGTCTTACTACTACTGTGAGATAAATCTTTGTGTCCAAAAGAAAGCAATTTAATTTCAAGTCAGTGAATAATATACTAATATTGAAGTGTCTCCCTATTACTTGGTTCTGTTTTTTTTAAAGGAATGGTAAGTTCGTGAAGTATAACTGTTAAAATGTGAAGCCTTATTGGAGTTCAAATACCTCTAAAGCCTTTGAGTGAGGGGAAAGTATTGGAGCTTTTAATGAACAGGGTGTGTATGAAGAAGAGTTTAAAAACCTGCTTACTTTTTATCATCATTCCTTATCTTACAAGAAAGGTTTGTGAATTAAGATCACCCTCCAGAAATAAAAAACACACAGTTGTGCATAAAAGTGTGTTGAAGAGAATGAAAGAAGAGAATTAAAATCACTAAAAGCTAAAATAGTACGAAGTTTTTGTGCTGAGGCACAGGTGTATAGTCAATGAAAGAAATTGCATGTTTTATTTGTTACTCCTTGACCTACTTAGATGAGGAGTAGCTTCCATAGGCAGACGTATTCAGGCACACACAGTAGTTCTGCAGCTCCACAGAAACTCTTTCAAGCAAACACATTGTTCGCTCCACTGACAAGGTTTAAGACATTACTTGCCTGGATTTCCCTAATGCTGCGGGGTCAGGGGCTGGATTAAATGCTTGTTTCAAACCCAAATGATGAGAAGCTCTACCCAACCACCTCTAGCACGCCAGCCAGACCTGAGGTTTCACCACACCTGCTTTCAGACTTTTCGAGCACCAGATGTCTCAAATCCAGTTTATCTAGAATGATCTAGAATAGATGGGATGTTTAAAGGAATTGCTACTGATTTGGTCCAAATATTTTTAATAGATGAATTCTAACACAGCCTACTAAGTATCAGAATAACAACTGACTTTTCTTCAGGTGACAACACTGTATCAGGTGTCCTAGTCTTCTGTATCATAGAAGGTGCCAGAAAAAAAAGGTGACTTTGGGACCCATCTCTGAAAATCTAGTCTTGCACTTCTGCCTCAGAAAATTATTTTTAACCTGTTCATAGGGCCAGATCTAAAACCTGCTGTAGTTAAGGAGTTGTGTCCATTGGTTTTGACAGTTTTTAGATCAAACAAGTCAATTAGCAGTGCCATAGATTTTGCAAAGAAGAAACTGTTCTAAGAGGAGAAAATAAGAAAACACTGAGGAATTGAAGAGACATGCCACCTTCCACTAAGAGTGCATTATGAAGACTTTCAATTCAAAAAACTTTCTGCTCAAAGATGTTTTTTAACTTGTGAAAGTTTGAACCTGTGCCGAGAGAGAGAGAGAGACTAGAATGCATTCTGGCTGCTTATTTAATGTGGAAAAGCTCAGAACTGCAATGAAATGTCAAAAAAATAAAATCAGACACTTTGGAGTATTAAATACCTAATGTTTTTTAAAAATGCACACTAATAAGAGACCTTTTTCCTTGCTTACGCTTTATGCAATTAATTTCTTTTCCCATTTTCATTACTAGGAATTATCATGGAAATGGGAGGTTCGTACCATAGGTCTTCCTTTACTCCCTGGGAGTAGCTTAGCTTGTGTTGACTTTGGCTTGTGCCATTCTCATTAAAATTGCACATCATGTACAGGATTGTTGAAAAAATAAGAACAGAAGCAGGTGAAGCGAGGCTTCAGAAGATGTTCTAAGAACCTGTGAGCAAAGCAGGCTCATTTTGCTGGAATAATCAGAATTTTGTAAGGGCAACTTTACTTTTTCATTTTCCATCTCTTTTACACAGAGAAGGTTTTCTTACACATTATGGTACATATTCATATGTTTTCTACATGTTGCTCACATGACTAGTGAAAATGCATTTTAAGACTATATTTTCAATTGTCAGTATTTTGTGCACTGGTTCTTAAATTATGACTCAAAACATCATGCTAAAAACAATTAAATAGCTAAGCTTCAGTCTGTACCTTTGCAAGTTCAGATGATATAAGCAAATGATGAGTGGCGAGTACTTTTAATTATGCATGGATTCTCCCTGGCTGTGCCAGCCAGTTAGTATTTTCAAGTCTGCAGCATCCCAGCTGCTGCATTGCTCTGTTACTCCTCTCCCTATTACGCTTTCAGCCAATGTAGACTAGTAATTAGTCCCATGTTTTATGTATGGATATAAGCTGTTGAAACTAGAGCAAGGCATACCTTTTGAGTGAGTGGGGATGGGGAAAGAGGAGCCTGGTTAGTTGTGGGGGGTCACAGAGAGGAGGTTATTTCCTGACAATTACAGGAAAAAAAGTTGCTCAAACTGAAAACTGCAGGAGGTTTGGGTTGGTGTTTTTTTTGTGAACTGAGAGATTTAGAAACCTTCTTACATGTTGATTTAAGGAGGCAAGAGATTATTGATTTTACAATAGATCATCTTTGCAACAGAGACAGCTCCCCAGTCAAACTCGTTTCATTTCTCTGGAAAGCTAAAATATCTTGTATTATCAGATCAAATACTGGAATATGACAGTAACATCTGAGTAATTGGGAATGGTAGGAAACAGAAGGTAGGCAGAGTCTTTTCTTGCAATGGAGGGAGGACTCCACTGGATTTATTTAGGGGTGAGGGCATATTCATAAATGACCTCTAAAGGAGTCAGGGGGGATCAATGAATATGAGTTTGCTAAAAATACAGAACTGTTCTGGTAATAAGGATGAGGGGGAATGGTGGAGAAAAGTGATGCACGTCATGAAAATACATCTTCATGTCTCCCACTTGGCTTTCCAAATTACTGGCATCGCACTTTTCACAAGCAATACATATGTAAGGCTTTCAGAAAAATGAAAAAGTACGGACGGTCCAAAGCAAACCGTTTAATATTAAATAAGACAGGGCTGCTGTGCTGCTTGCATTTTCCATTGCTTTATCTTACTATTTAAAAATCTTGGCTGTTTAATTTCTCAAGGAAGTTGCTGCCAGATTTTCTTTTTTCTTTGCTGAAATAACACAGAATCTGGATTCTCTGTAGAAAAGTTAAGTCCAATTTACTGTAGCACACCAGAGATCTGAGAAGGTGAAATCAGTAATTCTGTATTGGTAGTAATATATCAGTGACAATTCCTGGAACCACATCAGAGGTTGGTTTGGAAGTGAACAGGATGCTGAAAACAGCTAATACTGAACCTACTTAACTGCTATAGGCCACTGAAGTAGTAAAATTGGCATAAGATTTTACTTATTTCTTGAGGAAAGTACTAGCTAACCTGATTTAATGAATCCCTTGTAACTCCACCTTCTGATAGGAACTCGCGACTTAGCAGAGACAATTCTGAAACAATTCAAACACGGTAATTGCAACAGGGATGAACTACTGTTCCGTTAAATGCCTTTTTCCTGAGAAACACTATGAAAAAGCCCTTAATTATGCAGTTTTATTAGAAAAATAAAGCACAAGGTAACACATGGTAATTCCAATATATTTTAACTTAGTAGCATTCAGTTTTGGTACCTTGGGTTAAGAAGCTTTCTAGAAAAGCAGTATGCATGTAGAAAAAGGAAAGCCAGCACCTTGCTACAGGAACGTTCCTCTCTTGTAGCCCACAGAAGTACAGCACTAATTACTGTCTTGTTGATTGATTTGCCCAGATAACAACTGTGGGTTTAAATAAAGTAATTATCTAACGGTTTACTCTAATGTGCCCTTCCCTGTGATAAGTGCTATCTTCTGCCCTGAGCCTACTTGCTGAGCTCTTATGAATGATGCTGAAAATTTGGCACACAAAATGAGACGTTTATATCACTAAGTGAACAGTCTGTCACCTACAAGTGAGAGAGTACATAGTTTGGGTAGCATAATCTTGTTCATCTGCTTGTAGTCTGACTTAGTTATCTGACAGAAATCTGTATTTTACATCACTGGATCTGCAGAATAAACCTGCTAAATTAATAGGAGATAAAGTCCCTGTTTAATTTTAGAAAGGGAGTAGAATGCTTCTTCACTACAGCAGAGAAGTGCAGTATATGTCATGATGACAGTTCAGCATCTGCAAAATTACGACCTTGCTCTCTTTTCAGTGCATACTTGATGGCTGATCAATAAGCACTTTGGGGTCTAATTAAAGTCAGTTCAGTGATGGATACTCTCACAGGACAGTCTATCGTTCAACAGTTTAGTGGATATTTGAGAAGTGGTATTGCTTATTTCATTGGATTATTTGTCATTTGAATAACAGATCTGTGGATCTGTTACATATTCACAGATTGGAGATCTGTGGATCTCAGAATTCTTCATACAGTAAGTGTATTTACAAGAATTAGGCAAGCCTGTTACTGTCTTTTACAGTATCTAAAAGTATCTACAGTCTTTTAAAAACTCCAGGGAGAGAAGATGGCATAATATTAAGGGAGAGAGTCATATATGCAACTTAGCGTGCAAATTCTAAGCTAATTTGTTGAGGAAGCGTGCACTGAAATACTTGGAAGCCAACTCCCTAGCTTGTTCCCATCTATTTTTCATATGTCTGTCTAATGCTTTCTCAAGTTAAGTTTAGCTGCTGCAATATCGGCTCTTAAAACACATTGACAAATCATGAAAAAGGCTGGAGCTGTCAGCTTTCCCCAGAGGCTTGCAAAATAATGATGTCACTAGCACATGAGATAAGCAATGCTGTCAACATAACAAACTGGACCCATGTCAAATGCATAGGCTGATCACTGCTCTACACATAGTCTGTATTGATTTCTAAACCAGCAAGGCTCGGGTAGGACAGACTCTGACTGTTGTCCAGCCCTGAATATACTGCCAAAGGGAGGGCTTCTTTTTCAATTTTAGTTATCTTAGGAATCATTGGTACCAAGAACTTGCGCAGTTTGTTGCGAGAACATGGGTTTCAAGTAGACTTCTTGTTTCTCCATAGAGACTACGAGCTCCATGTCATCCTCACATAAAACTTGACTTTCAATTGGTGTATAGTGAGACACTCTGAATTTGGTAGCACATGCTGTAAGCAGGCAGTGAGAGGAAGAAAATACTTTTCAGTGATGTGAGGTTAGTGGAGTCAGCGTGGAGGCATGTGAGCCTCTTGGTGAGAGCTGGTAGCGATACACTTGTACTCCTTCACTCAACAAAGAGGCAAGCTGGAATGTCACAGCCGCTGCAGAAAGACATTTATGTCTAGTCCATTGGGCTACATGGAACTCAGAAAAAAATGCTTCAAAAACTTCAGTGCTTACTGCTTTTGTCAAGCAGATCAAATCCTTGCTTCACCACTTAAGTCAGATGCTGTGAGATGTGCTGTTAGGAAACTCTGAGATAGTATTGTTCCCTCTTTGCTGGCAGAAAAACTGAGAGAGTAAGAAAATAACTTTCCAAAGTGGTAAGACACATGAGTTAGCCTTGTCCCACCAACTAAAAAGCCTCTGGAGCTGACACAGAACAAAAGAAAAAAATTAAAAGCAAACACCTCTAGACTTCTGTAAAGAAGCACTCCAAAAATTGAATAAAAAGACCAAAAGAGAAGGGCACAACCTTGTTTTTAATTTCCTTTTCCCATCATTTTTAATAGAGCCATATCACTTTCTGTGCTTCTCAGGTTTGTTTTATAAATCATTTCTTTAAGAAGTGCATTTCTTCTCTTTTTGGTAATTCTTTCCATGTGGCTGTACGAGTTAGACTCCCCGGGTACAGATTATTGATAACTTTAGAAATGCCTTTGGTAACAGTGCAGGACATAGGGAGCTGAATGCGCCCTTTGGTTAAGCTGAGAACTGTGCAGATCTTGGCTCTACAGGCTTGCCTTCTCTTCCCTGCTTGGTTTGTTTCATCTTTGGGTTTTTGCCTCATCCATGTAGACTGAGCTGCTGGGGCAGTGGCTGTTCCCAGCGGGTGTATGTAGGCAGTGCTCAGGCAGGCAGCTCTGCACTCTGGTCAGGCCTTGGAACATGACTGTGCTATAAAATAGCAGCAGCAATAACACTGAGCCCTGCTCCGGGCAATTTGGTTTTTTTCAGCAGAGCGCTGCAAGCATATGTTTTTAAAAATAAAACCAAGACAACTCTTTTTGGTGCATGGCTCCAACTGTTTTACCTTACTATAGGAAGTTAGTGAAGAGTTGCCTGTTTCATTTTTAATATCAATCCTATTTCAGTTCTATCAACAGCATGGCATCAGTATTAAATAGTGGCATACACAGTTATGGTGTATAACATATACATAGCATACATGGTTATGCAAAATGGCAGCTCTCTAAAAGCTTCTTTCTTTCCGTTGCACAAGACTAAATATGCATTGGTTCAGCCATCACCTGACGTGGCATGCAGTTGGTTTGTGTCGACCCACGCTAAGCCATGCTGCAGTGAATTTGCGCTGTCTAGCTTTAGCATCCCCAGCGTTGCCACTCTGTGGAGACTCCTTAGGCTGGCTAACTGCTCAGTTACAAAAAGTAGTCCTCCCCATAGGGAATATTTCAAGGTAGCTCCCCAAACAAGTCTGTCTCCTCCATGGGTCACACAAAGCTCTGCTGAGGGAGGAACAGCCCATTTGATTCCTCCCTGGCTGTGTCCTTTGGAGGAAATGTGAATGGCTTGCATGGCCTCAGCCCAAAGATAACATCTGCTGGCGAGAGCTCTGGCACCCCGTGAAGAGGAAAGGAGGCCGCCGGGCGCCTGAGGATGCCTTCCTGCTTTGTTCCTTGCTTGAAACTTAAGGCAACAACAACAAAAAAAACCAAACAAAGAAAAAAGGTGCTGGGGAAGGTGGAAGGAGGCTTTCTTTGCTGGAGATGGGCAGAGACAGCCCTCCCCAGCAGAGGTGGGTCGTTTGTGGTTGCTTGCTGCCCACTACGCAGCATTCAAGCTGAGGCTTTTCTTGCTTGAAGAAGAAAGAGAGGACTGGGCTGAACCAGTCCCTCTCCCTCTCTGTGGTCTGTGCAAGCACGTATTTGCAGGCTGGCAGCCCAAGCTCTCTTGGCTGTAGAGCCAGCGCGTGTGTAGAGGGAAGATAATGGTATTAACTGGGGGGCTATGGGGAAAGCATCCTCACAACTTATTTATCAGGTGGCTCCTTCTCCGGCTCTCATCTGGTTTTACATCACGCCCAATCTGCAGGCTGCACGGCTGGGAGCCACTTCTTCCCAGGCCACGGACAGCCACGCGGCTGGGATGTGCTCCCAGGCCGAAGCTTCCCGCTGCCTCTGCTCCCTTCCCCTTCTTCGGTGCTGAAGCGGGCTGTTCACTTTCAAACGTCCAATGCCCACAGCCGAGCTGTTAACTTAGCCCTGAAGAAGTCAGATAGATATGTCACTGGTCTAGATTTAGTTTTATTGCTCGTTATTTCAGGTTTTCATTCAAAATAAGAATCCTGAAGGTTAATAAGAAGGATTTTGCTCTTTCCTATCAGAGCAATGGAAAAAAAAACCACCCGTATTAGGCTACTACTAAATAAATCAGAAAAGAAAAATGCAACCAGAAGTCCTCAATCTCTGTTGGCAAAGAAACTTATCCAAGATCCATGTTTATATTTACTCAAAGACCCTGTGGTTTTTCCATAGATACCTTTATTTTTTCATTTTCTCCTAACTCTCCTTTGACTCTTGTCTTTTGCAGGTCATGAAAACATACCACATGTATCATGCAGAGAGCATCAGTGCAGAAAGCAAACTGAAGGAGGCAGAGAAGCAAGAAGAAAAACAGATTGGGAGGTCAGGAGACCCTGTTTTTCATATTAGACTAGAAGAAAGGCACCAGAGACGGAGCTCTGTGAAGAAGATTGAAAAAATGAAGGAAAAAGTAAATAGTCCTTTTATTTAGCTTCATTTGAAATAAATCCAGTGCATTTCTGACATTCTTTAGCATGATGTTAGACAGAGAAGTCCAGCTGGGAAATAAAATTAAACAAGGTACACAAACTAGCAGTGGCTTATAGATAACTTCACTCAATTGCAGTTCAGAGAAGGGAATACTTTATTCCCAGTGTAACTCTTACTACATGGTTTGTCACATTTGAAACAAAGTACTAAGTTATCACTCTGTATTACATTTGTTACATGCATAACAGGCTGGCAATTAAGATTCTTTCTTGTTAATCGGAGTGTGTGCTTGAATTGTTACCATTTTTGCTACATACCAAAAATGAAGTAATTCAAATACATTAATATACAATCTCTTTCCTAGCGTCAAGCAAAATATTCTGAAAACAAGCTGAAATCTATTAAGGCCCGTAATGAATACCTGCTCACCCTTGAAGCAACCAATGCTTCTGTTTTCAAGTATTATATTCATGACCTTTCGGATTTAATTGATGTAAGTATTGGCACATTTGGTTTTATATTTATTCTCTTCAGGAATATTACTTTTTTTTTTTTTTTTTTTTTTTCATTTTCAAAGGAAATACATTAGTCATATGGCTTGCCTACAAGACGCTTATCATTTATAACGTTGTATGGTATAATCAGCAGGTTTTCTCTTTAGCTTTATATTTCACAAAATAAAGTGTCAATAAGATGCTGAACCCATTTCTTTTAAGTTAGAACATTATGTTTTCTCCCCATGTGGCAAGAGAAAATATGACAGGAATAACACAAAAAAGGTAGACATTTTCATTTTGTACTATAAAAGGATTTCTGGGGTACAAATATTTTTTACAAGATAAGCTTCTTAAGTGGGCATCTAATAATGGTATTTTAACTGAAAAGAGGGCATTTCCTCTGTGTCTTCAAAATCATTTAGTTTCATTCATTTAGTCATTGAATCAAATATACAGTGCTTTTTATTCTTATTTCATGTAGTTTGCAGAACAGACACAATCAATCCTGTGCTCTGTACTGTCAGCAGAATTGTTACTGATTTTCATTAAGTTATTCCTGTGAGAACATCCTAGGAGAATGAGGTTATACACTGATGTTGACTTGTACCAGCATTTGGTCTCCAGAATCTGTGTTACTGACATATTTTTAGATGATGCGGAGGATCCCACACTCTATCATGTCCCATTCTCTTCGTAACCTGACCACATATTTGATAGAGGAAATTTGGAGGCAGCAAACACAAGCTCAAGAATATTCATTCACTAGCAATGTAGTGCTAAATAAGTCAGTGGGTACACCTCTGTGGCCCATGTGAAATGCTAGATATTTGAATGTGTTTTCTACTGCAACAATAGCATTAGTTATTTACAAGAGTAAGTAAGATTCACATACAGTCATTTCTGGTGGGATGTTCATCACAAAGATAAGCCAGCTAAGCTCTGGTTTGCAATATAGTATAAATTAATGCAGCATTTGACAAGAGGTTTCTCATTTCTACTGCCTGGAGAAGAAAAGCTTGATAGAGAAGGGGAAAAATGCCATCTTGAGATGAGTGGACTAAAATAGCTGCATGTTTTATTGTATGTTTTCTAAATACTGAGAGTCAGTTTTGTTTTCTTCGACATTTGTGTTTTCCTGTAATTTATAAAATATTGCCTGATTTTTTTACAACTTTTACCTTTTCCTTTTCAACATTTTTCTCTCCAAATGGTTTTGCTCTGGTTTTTTTCTTGCTTCTTTCTTATAAGAGATGGTGAAGTATCTTTTTGGTGTTTTCAGTGTTTCTGGCTGTCTCTATCTCGACATCTCTTTTCTTCCTCTTTCCTAATCACTGTTGCATGTCTTTTCTCTTCTGATTTCTTCTGGTTTATTCAGCTGTATATTGTCCCTGTCTAACCTACATCCATGCACCTGCACATCCTGCTCCACACACCTGGCCTGCCCAGGCAATGGAAACATTTATCAGGGTCCCAAGAGATAGATGATCAGGGCAGAAAACTAAGGACAAGCAGCATACCTGCTAGGGTACCACCCAAGTGAGAAGTTGTCCCTACCTAATGGATAATTTTCCTGATACTGCTTAAAGGATGATGGATTTTTAGCTTCTAGTTAGGGCATGTCAGATAAAGGTGAGCTTTATGAGTTCTTCCTGGTTGCTGGAAGGAAAGGTCCCTTTTCCCCTCTTCCCAGCACCCCCACCCCTTCAGAGGCTGGAAAGATGCTAATTTTGTCTTCTCTCCTGCCTTCTCTTTCGGAGCTCACACTTCCCAGTGAATGTCTCCAGTGCATGTTTCTACTTGGTCAAAACTTTCTGAGGTTTGGAAAATGCACCTGATTTTCACCCATTTCATTGATGTCCCCAGAGACTGCTGTAGCAGTGAAAGCTGAGGGGAGGAACCATGGGCCTGAAGCTTCACAAAGAATTGCAAGGAGAAGCAAAGTGAAGCTCTCTCTGCATATATATACAAAGACAACAGTCTTTGGAGTTACTGTTTGAGAAGATATTTACACAACTATGAAGACTAGAGCTTTCTAACTGCTAGTTTTTAATAGAAATATACATTCTACAGTATTTAGTAATGCAGGAAAATGATGCCTAGTTTGTGTGGCTTTTTCCAAGCCGTGGACCAATGTAGACAATAACATTCTTTTGGCAATATGGCTTTAGAAATTACTCTTCCCTAAGGAATTTAAAAGGAAAGTCTAGCTGCCCTTTGCATCACTGTTTTGTAAGAGTAGGCTGTAAACATGTGAAACCAGAATTTGCTTCAGAGCCAATTTAATACGATTGTGAGCTTGTTCAAATGAAGTGTCTTTCAGACATTTGTATTTAATCAGAATATGCTGTGAAGGCATAGGTATCTAGACACAGTGTTTACTACTTGACAAAGGAAATGCTTTTTGTAAATGCAAGAGTCTTGGCAAGATTATGGGATTATATCATTGGAATGTGAGACATGCTTCCCACTGGCCATATGTTGCAACAGTCCAGACTATCTTGTTCTGTAAATCTATTAATGTCGTGGTACGATTTGGAGTTTTCAGAGCAGCGGTGACGATTTCATTTTTTGCCCTCTCTGTTTTGTCCCCATCTGCCTGCCTGACTTTCTGTGTTTCCCTGAACTCACTCTGTCTTTGCATGTACAGAAGGGGATTACCTCTTCTCTGTGTCTGAATTCCAGTTAACATGGAAGGGATTTATATCACCTGAGCTGTTGGTATTGCCCATAAAAGAAACTGAATGTTTTCCTACATTACTGAAAAATATGTCTGATAAAAATCAGATAAATATATGAAGGAATGCAGTGAACTGTTTAATAATTTTTTTGTAACAAGTTTGGGGAGGGTTGTAGGACTATTTTTTTTTTTTACAAAAAAAACCAAAAAAACCAAAACATTTTTTAATTGGATTCCACTGCATTTTCCATTCGTGAGGCTCATGTGGAAAATTCTATATTGCGGTTCCTCAGCTGAACTCGGTCTGAACTGTTCAACTCCTTCTCATTGACAAAGCTCAGGGCTTCTGACTTAAAATGATGATGTGTTGTTCATCTTAAGCTCTTGTGATAAAAGCAAGACAAAAATATAGCTGGATGTTTTAATGCATTGAGTGAGCTGAGGGTTGGGACCAACATTTGCAAAGAAGTAGGGAGATAAGCAGGATTTGATATGCACAGTATATTTCTGTCCTCTGCATATTGTACTAGAGGAATTTGAATTTTCTGTTGAAAATTTCTTCTCTGCTCACTATATACTAGGATCTAGTTCAAGTGGAGGATGAGGTTAGGTTTTTTTCTTTATTTGTATCATGTAAAAAGTAGTAAAGTTTACTTTTTAGCTAGATTAAATAGTATGTAGAATTTTTTTTTTTTGATTGTGGGTTTCAAAGGAGCAACAGAGTACACACCCCGGCTAATCTGACTGTTAGTACCAACATCTGTCTGTATGGCACATACTGTTACTCATTTACTTGAAGATTTTCATGTAATTGAGTTTATTAGATTTATCTGGGTATAAGAGGAAGGTAGGGACCTTTTTTCAGACTTGCCATGCACTCATGATCTGAAGATAAATGCTAGGAAATAGTGATCAAAATACTGTAGTTGACTGTAGTTCTGCTGCTGGAATAAATAAAATATTCATGTGTTGGTCTTTCTTAGAGTAGAGTTTCTGAATCTCTAATTGCAGTCTGCATGCTTTGGATGGTTAAGAAGTTAGGGAACATTTAGCTATTATGAACTTAATTTATTCTGTAAAGGTTCTTTGTTAATCATTCATAGAACCAAGTTTAAAACTAGGGTAGAGTGTGTGCAGCTCACAATCTTTATTATGTAAGTTCTCATAAATATGATACGTACAGCTAGATCCCTTTGATTTGAATGTTGATGTCTGTGTAACAGGATGAGCAGAAAGTGACTTATTCAGAGGTTAAGGCTTTTTTTTATGAATTTCTCTCTCCATTGGCATTAGAATTTTATTATTATTCCTGAAATGAAATGAAGAGCAGCTTGGTTGTTTGGTTGAAGCTGTATGCTAAGCACTGCAGTTTGTTTTGTTCAAGCCTAAATACACTCTGGGGTGCAATAAAGACAGTAAATGCTCTTGAGACTGCTTCAGATTTAATTCCAAATAAGACTAAAATGCAAATTACAAAATTAATTTTTCACACATATCCCAAATGCATCACTCATCTCCCTACTTTTTGCCCAACCAAAAGTCTTTATGAATCCAGGAATGCAATAAAACTCATAGTCTATGACTTCATTCTCTCATTTCTCACCTTCATGTCTTACTGCACCAACTGACATCTCATCTCTCTAGGCCATAGATTGATAGCAGATCTCTTTAGCCATCTAAGCTGTAGCCTTTGTATGCTGATTAGTGAATCTCAAAGATTCATATTTATTTTGTCTAACAGTGTGGTTGCTCACTTGAACTTTACAAATCTTTCTACAAATCTACAGATTTTTCCTGAAAATTGTGTGTACATGTAGGCATGCATGTGTGTATATGTGCATACATTTGTACTTTTTTGCAACACCAGAAAGGTTGGTGATTTTTTTTCCCAAGCCTAGACAGACAGGATGTGGTGGGAGCAGCAGTTCAGTGGCAGTATCTTCAATTTTTAGTCTTAGTAATGAGCAAATACCTGAAGTGCCAACTCTCTAAACCATCACTAGTACTAACAGATTAGAAAGGTACTCTTCTTTCTGAGTAGCCATGAGTTGATATTGTGACAGCCATTCCCCAGTTAAAATTATCTGTCTCCAAATTTCGGAGAAAGTGAACTACAGTCTGGCAGAAGTAAGAGTTGTGATGTCTAATGAGTGTTTATTTTTGCTTTAAAAAAAACCCACAATACTTCATTTATGCAAATTCTATTTTTACTTAAATCATTGAAGCAAAATTCCCAATTCAGGCATTTTAAATTCCATTCAAAGAGCTATTGGTAATAAGGCATTAGTTCAGGTTCTGGATTTAGCTGCTGTTTGCTCTGCTGGCATTGGCATTGCAAGTAAATGCCTTAGTCTGGCAGGATATTCTGCTTCACTTGAAGAATCCTTCTTCTTGGCTGAGAAGCTGTATTTGTTACCCTGTTCAGCTGCCATCACCTGCAGAAGATGACCATGGTGATAATTACTGAGTAGATTAAGGGTTAAACAGTGAAGTTCTTGGTACTGTCACAGCATAAAGGCTGCAATCTTATATTCCAACTTGCAAAAAAGCTGCATCAGAAACCCACACAGCTCTAATTGGAAATCAATAAGCTTTCTATTAATACTCAGATTAATCCTCCAGAGCCAGAATTCAGCTTTAGATGCCTGCAGTTTTATAACACATGGATAGTTGGCCATGCTAAACCTGGCATTGCCCTCTATTTCTCATTTCCTCTCAGTTTAATCTTCCATGAGGTCTCTCTGAAACTAATGCACATGAAATAAAACAGCTGTCCTGATCCACTTTCTTATCAGCACTTTCAGTCTGTCTTTTTCATCCAAGATAGTGAATTAAATATGAGATCTGATTTGACACAGAACAAGAGAAAAACACCAAGAGACTTTTACTTTTAGAAACAATATTTTTTAAGATGGAGGTCTTTGAAATATGGATGTGCTTTACTATAAAAGTTGAGTGGCTGTTTTAGTAAGCGTAACACAAATTTCCCTTCTATAAACACGAAGGAGAGAGGTTAACCTATGTGTGCTTGATTGAACATGACATCTTTATTCTGTTTTCTTCAAATGGTTCAGCAACTGTTTTTTGGAGAGCCACTGTCCCATATGCTGTAACTACCTGGATACTCACCTGGACTGAAAGCTTAGTCTTTCTGGAGGTTAAAACAGCCCTCTGCAGTCAGATTTCAGAGAGCAGCCTGATCACTAGTTGTTAGTACACCTAAGGCAAGGTGTGAGGGGTTTCTTTCTCTTCTATACGCAGGTTTAAGCATGGTAAATAGGTTGAAAACTCTGACGCAGTGTCTGCATCTGTTTGTCTGTCTGTCTCCCTCTCTGTCTTTGTCTCTCCTTTTTCAAATAAGTAAGAAGAAGGGGAGGGGAACATGATCCCATGAGTCCTAATCGTTTGTAACAGCTGTGAAGGAGGTATGCATATAAACAGTGCGCACATGCACATAGTCTACAGTGGACTGAATTCAAATTGCTTCTTTACCCAACTGCATCACTTAACTTGCGAGTCCTGGAGGGAAGAATTATTTAAAACTGTGGTTGGGCACCCAGAACGGGTGGCTGGGAGCTGAGGGATGCCCTAAAGCAGCGTGCTGACTGCCCATGCCAGGCATTGGCCTCTGAATGGGACAGATCTCTCCTGTTTGAATAAAGAACATTGCTTTGTATGCAACTGTTAGCAGACTGATGTGCCACTATTGGGTGACAGAGAGGTTTGTGATATATCTGCCATTACCTGGAAGCTCACTGAGCAGAAGCTGAGGATATTGTTTACTGTGTAATGTGGGGAAAAAATTAAGGAAACAATCACTTGTTACATTACTGCTGTGACATTTTAAAAATATATTCAGCTGTTCCTCTAAAATATTAACTAATCATGAATAATGCAAACCAAGGATGTTTAAAATTCAAGAACAAACACAACTTTATGTTCTACCAATTAGGTTTCAATTACATTCCAGTGTTATTCTCACCCTCAGAAAAAGGCATAAATTATGACTTTCTGCATTTACTAACATGATGTACATTGCTGGCTCTGTCTGAGCATGGGAAATAAGGTGTTTACAGTAAATATGTTTTCACTATTGGGAAAGGATGTTAAACCATTCTTATTGCATCAAAAAGCATTTAGATGGGTCCCTACTGCTAGAGGCCATTTTGTGGGTTTTTATTTGGGCACAGACATGGTGAGCAGGAATTGCTTCATTTTCAGTTTGGTGCTGGCATTGATGTAGATGGTAGAGTTATGTCAGGGTGGGTTTAAATAGATGATCTGAGGCTTACATATGACAGTAACACTGAAAAGCCCACTTGTATATGGAGTCTCAGACCTTTTCTATGTAAATACAGTGACTGCACATATGTATCTGATAAACAAATGCAAACATACTGCCATACTTGTACACTTGATCTCTTTTCTAAAACTGTCCTTCAATCTTTGCAACAGAATGAGAATACTAAATACTTACTGTCTTGACCCCAGTATTGTATTTTAATTTAGAAGATATTTTGTAAAACACTTCAAAGACAGAAGAATTTCAGGACAGAAAATTTTAGTGATAATTTGTGACTAGGGATATTGGAATGATGTTCCTCCTTTTTAAGTTGTTTTCTTTTCCCTTTATTGTGTTTTCAGTGTTGCGATCTTGGATACCACGCTAGTCTGAACAGAGCCCTAAGAACATACCTTTCTGCAGAGTATAACCTTGAAACTTCCAGGCATGAGGGCTTAGACATCATTGAAAATGCAGTTGACAGCTTGGAGCCACGAAGTGACAAGCAGAGATTCATGGAAATGTACCCCACTGCTTTTTGTCCACCAATGAAATTTGAGTTCCAGTCTCACATGGGTGATGAGGTCTGTATACTGACAAGTATCCACACAGTGACTGTTTCTGTTTCTATATACCGAGATAGAGAACTTATCCCCTTTTACAAAGGGTTTAGTAAAATCTGTTGTTGCTACCCAAAAGCAAGTGGATCAGCAATAACATTTTGCAAAACTGGCAGCACTGTTCTGAGTTTCTTCAGAGTTCTCAAGTAAAAACCATTGTGTGTTATTATATTCTGTATTACTCGTAATGACATTGCTGCGAATTTGCCGGCCAGCCTGTGCTCAGCCCAGCATTGGTGTAAGTAGCGACTTTGTGTCTTCACTACCTGCCTCACCCATAAGAGAGCTTGTGGGTGCTATTTGAGAGCAGCTGCAGAGCTGCTCCAAATTATGCATGCTGAAATGCAGCCTTTTCCCCTTCTTTGTCCCCCATTTTATCATCTGGAGATTTCAAGTGTACAGGTAACCCAGCTGTGCCCTGTTCTGCTCACCAAAGGCCAGTAACAAAGCAGAATGCAGAATCATCTGTGTACATCTTTTATCTGAAGGTAATTCCAGGGTTTGCATTTCTGTGTGATAGAGAAGCAACGCAAAGCAGCCATACAACAAGGCTGTGCTCTGTAGTCATAAGATGCAGTATGTAGTTCCACACCTTGTAACACATAAATACTTTAAATTTAGATGTACGCATTTTATTGTCTGCTTCTTTAAGTTTTAGTAGCTTTGGTAGGAATTTACCTAGTTTTAAGGAGAGCAGCCAAAGACTATTGACTGGTTTTTTTAATTCCTTGCATCTTACAGCTCTTTCTGGTTCTTTGTTAGGTTTGTCAGGTCACTGCCCAGCAACCTGTGCAAGCAGAGCTTATGCTTAGGTATCAGCAACTACAGTCGCGACTGGCCACACTCAAAATAGAAAATGAGGAGGTAAGATCTGTGTCTACAAGGGCTATGCATTGAACACCATTTTCAGGAAGGTGCAGTGTTTTCTACCTTGTCAAAAGCACGTAAATGACCCTGCAATGGCTTCAATCTGTATGAGTTGTTTTAATTTTAAAAATCAAATGCTGGCAAATATGCTAAGGTAGATCTGTGTCTGCTTTATAGAGGTTTGGAAGCTTACTCTTCTACCTGTCCATACATTGACACTACTGAGTTCTGTGTTTTGCAGATGCTTCAGTGAAAACTTGTTAGAGCACTTATTTTTAAAGTTTTGTGGTTGAAAGCAACTGAGCACAGTTATTGTCTTCTGTGACCACCCTCTGTCCAGTCCCCAAATTGCTACTGGTGAAGTACAATGGAATTTGGACTGTCTTTTGTGGTAGCTGAGTCAAAATCTCTTGAGCTCTCAGCTGCAGCTATTTATAAACACGAGTACTGAATGCCTTTGATGGGAATAGCTCACCTAGTAACATAAAATGCATTTTTTTTTAAATACAGTAAAGCTGTGCTGTTCTCTTTCCCTTGCTCTGGCAGCAGAGGGGCCTCCCAGTGGGTATAAATTGCACTTTTATCCAATTTAAGACAGTGTTAGAGGCCCTCAGTTTAAATGGGAATCTGTTCCTAAATTAAAACATAGGGATGATTTAATTTGTTAGTGTAGTTTTGTGATAAGTTTTCAGGATTCCAGTTTTTCTTACTCTATGTTATGTACTGAGTGCTTAGAACAAAGTATTAATGTCCATGAGACATGTACAGTCATCTTTAAAAAATCCCACTTGACTTCAAGGTAACAAAGACAAAAGGAAGGAGAAAGATTATTTCTTTCAGTAAAGTGAAGTGCAAGGTCATAGAGGGAGAAATCTTTTGGCAGGCACAAAAAGCATGTTTGCCTACACTGCAGATGTGTGTAGCGGTGTGCGTGATTCAGTTAAGTTGACTCTGCTAGAGACTCTTCCGAAGCAGAACTGGGAGGTAAATCACATCCTTGTGAATCCTGCCAGTTACTTTATGGCATTGCGGAAACGCTGCATCCCCTGTTCCACTGCCGCTGTGCCCTGGTTTCCACTATGAGCGACTACGCTCTCCCTTGCTCATAGGAAGTGCTGTGAGGCTGGTGTAAATTGTTCTTTCTCCAACCCCCTCCTCCAGCTGTGTATTCCACTTCTGCAGTCTAAACATCACTGTGCTCCTCACCGCAGCACTCTGCAGAATGGTGTCACAGATTTTTATCTTGGAAGAACATGTTGTTCTGGCAGCCAGATCCATGGATGTACGCATTTGATCTAACACGTTGACCACACGTGGGAAAGTTGACCCTTCAGAGCACTGGATCATCTATCTCTATTGCCTGTTGTCCCACATTAGGGGCCATAACCAAATCATGTCACATTTTAATTCTAATTTCAGGAAACTTGCTTGAGATGCTTGAGAATGCTATCCAGTCAACACATGAGTACATCCATGTTTGTGGATTGTACCATGGTAAAGCAGAGAACTAGACAGGAAACCTAATCATGTCATTCTTCTGTTACATAGGTATTTATTACAGTACATCTAATTTTTCACGTTCACACACCAGTTTGTTTGGGGGAGCATGCCATAGAATTATTTTGAGTAATCGGCTTCCCTTTTAAGCTGTTCTGGTATGTATTTATCTTCCCATTTGGTAAACTGTGCTTTTTAACACCAGGTTAAGAAAACAACAGAGGCTACACTGCAGACAATACAAGATATGGTCACCATTGAAGACTACGATGTGTCAGAATGTTTCCAGCACAGTCGCTCAACAGAGTCTGTGAAGTCAACAGTCTCCGAGACATACCTGAGTAAGCCTAGCATTGCAAAAAGAAGAGCTAACCAGCAGGAAACAGAGCAATTCTATTTCATGGTATGTTGGTTGCTTCCTCATTCATGTGATACAGACCAAACACCTGAAGTAAACATTATGCAGAAGTTCCTGGAATTTATGTGTCATAACAGTAATAGATTGATCTGCATCTCTACAGAAGTTCAGAGAATATCTGGAAGGTAGTAATCTCATCACAAAACTTCAAGCAAAACATGACTTGCTGCAGAGGACACTTGGAGAAGGTAAATGTCACACAATAAACTGAAATGTGGTTCCAGACTATACAATGAACCCACTGAAATGCCAAAAGTATGCAGGAAAAAAAACCCACAAAACTTAAAGCTTAATTGTCCAGTAAGCATAGATTTGAGTTTTACCAGTCATAGTTTTGGTGCAGTGGTAAGAGTACGCACTATAAATGGATTTTGTTTCTTCAACAGATATTTATTTCCACTACACAGATATTTAGACAAGTGACTATATTTGGAAATGGAACTGTTGAATGAAAAATCTCATGTCTGAAAGGAGAGCTGACACAGTGCAGGATGATTTAAGAGCTCTGACAAATGTACTGTTTCTACTTCCTAACGATTTCTGTTGACTTGAGGTTTCTTTAAGAGTTGTGGGAGAGTGATATTTTTTTAAACATGCAAAATTATCCAGGATGCATCTCTTACCATGGACTCACTAGTGCAATATTTCTGACACATGGACATGAACAACCTTCTTGCAGCCTAACAACTCAATGGAGCGTTTATGAAACCTAAAAGGTGAAATCCAGACCTCACTAATGTCAGTAGTGAGACTCTTATAGACTTAATTTAATGTTGGGTTTCTACAAAGTATTTGTGTATTGTCAACTGGAATGAATGAAAACTTAATGAATAGCTCTGTACATGTTGATCATCATTATTGCATATAAAATTATTGCATTACAAAAAAAATTATTGTACTACAAATTATGATAGCAGAAAATTATCCATTGTCCTGAACACTCTCCACAATTTTTAAAAATGTACCTTAAAATATAAACCAAGTCAGCAGATATCCATGATCAAATGAAATAGAGCTGAATTAGGGCAGTAATGAATCAGGCACTATGCACAGCTCCAGCTCACCTCTTACCAGCCCTCCCAACAGGCATTTCCTCATGGATCAAAGGGAAAAGGAGAATCACACTGCAAGCCTTGAGGACTAGCCACACAGAGTGTTACAGACTTGAGAGGAAGTGAATTACACCACAGAGACTAAAAATCCTGTCCTGAAGTTTAAAGACTATAATTCAAAGTTCAGACTCAAGAAAGGAAACTTGTTCTCTAAAGAGTGTCTCTAAAGGATGTGTCAATTTATTTTCTTTTTACTGCCAAAAATCTGTTGTTAATCAGATCTCTTCTTGCTTTTAATACAAAAGCCCAGCTCCACAAATCCAGCTGTGGAGGTGCCTAAAGAGCTATTAACATTTCAGTGGCTATGACCCAAACAAAACCCCTGTCCAGGGAGTGACTGAGGTTGGGGGTAGGAAATACACAGCATTTTCTTGGAAGGATGGACTGTAGAAGATGGTAGCTGTTTTTAGACAACTAACTACATTATGTTCTTTCTTATGACAGTTTTCATTTAATAGGATTTTTTTTTTGAATGTGTGTATTGAGCAGTTTATTCACACAAAACAATGTGCAGCTGATGTTAGTCAAAAAAGAGGAACATTTTCCTCCAAAGGCTCACAAAAAATGTATTTGTTAAAAATTAAATGTTTGTTATTTGGAAGCCCAGTAAAATGCATGATCATTTACTGAAAGGAGAAAGATAAAAGGCAACAGGTTCTGTTGCCTAATGCATGTTGGAAAAAAATAAAGAAGTGTATGAAAGGAAATCCAAAGAAAAACTTCTCAGCAGGGTGACCTAAGTGACAAATTGCCATCAGGCTCTGGGCTGTTCTGCCATGCTCAGGCATGCTTGGACTGTTCTGTTTGAAGAGTTCCCTTCAACCCACCAGCTGTAACCCCACGTAGTTAATCTGTGTTGCCCACAGTGGTTTTGCACATGGTTGTTGCATCATCATAGCATAGCACGTACAAATAGTACCTCAAATGTATACATCCGCATTCAAAGCCGATACTTGGAGAAAAAGCCATCATTCATACAGGTTAAAAAGTTCAAGTACCACCTTCTATTGAGGCATGTCCTGCATTACAATGCACACGCCTGGGAAGGACCTGGATTCTGTACAAATGGAGATAGTTGAAAGGGTAGAATTACAGTGGAATTAAGAACATTATTGCTGTACCTAGTATAGAAATGGATCTGTAGGAAGTGAACTGCTCCCCTGCTCCACTCAAACTGCCTTTTCTGGAAACTTTCATGTCAGCAAACAAATAAAACAGGGTGGTGAGTTATTAAGTAACGCGGAAGAGAATGCAGGGAGAGGGAGAGGATTGTCTGAACTGCAAGTTTTCCTTTGGCACCCTCTCTTGCTTTTATTCAAACCTGTACAGTGTAAGTATGTAGGCTGAATAAATCCAGATTCCAGTCTGGTGTCCACAACATTGACAGCATTTGGCTTCTATTCCAGTTCATCACCTGCCTACTACAGTCTGTTGCTGTTTATGGACACAGCAGATACGTATTCATGATCTGCACAAGCGAGATAGATGAAGTGCTCTGTGCTGAGTCTGCATCTACAAATTTGGAAAACTAAATGAGAAATACTCAAATTAAGTTGATAGTAAACTTAGGAAGCACACTGATACTTACATTAATTCTGACCCAAGGCTCATCTATTGAATGAACAAAGGAACACAGCAAAGGGAAATGCAAGAAAGAGAATAAGCAGTTGTAAAAGAAATGGCCCCTGTGTCCCAGACAGTTTTTGCCCTAATCTGTTAAATATCAGAGATGTGTTTAAAATCCCCCAGACTCGGGATTTGTAACATCTTTTGTTTTATTAGCATTAATTATTGGGATTCTTAGTCTCAATGAACTTCCCTTGGTAACATGAGTGGGGAGAAGTCCTTGGTCTACCCTTTTTCTGTCACAGATTATTTTACATACTCTTCTTTCATCCCTCTTTTTCACCTCTCTAAAATAGATGCCAACAATCTTTACATGTCTTATTAATGCCAGAGATTTTTCCCGGAGCTTATTTTTTGTGCCACCTTCTGTGGATCCCCACTCTTCTGGTACTGCAAAATATATGTTCAGATTAGGGATTTCAGTACTGTGCAGTATTTCAGGTGCACCTGGACATTGCCACACAATATTATGTTTTGCATATCACTGTTTTGCATTCTTTCTGCAGTGTGACAAGCTTTTTTGGTGTCACTTCCAAATTGAGCGGTGTACTTAGACCTAGCCTGAGTGATTTTCAGAGTCAGAGTCAGTATAATTATCTATAGTTCCATTAGCTGCATAGGTGTTTAATTATTGCTTCCCTACTATCTTGCTTGAACCTGTTAATACTGAATTTCATTTGCCATTGTATGTCTTGTTCCTTAACATGGTTAAACCCCTCTGAAGAGCTTCACAGTTTTGTCAGGACTTGATACAAAAATATTTCAGTCATCTGCACAGTATTCTGCCTCCTTAGCTGCTGTGATCTCTCCAAGACATTAATAAATGTATTATGTATTACATAAATGGTCCTAATGGGCAGGCTTGAGTAAATGACTGTTACACTTTTGTCGTGATGAAAAAAGACCATTTAATTCCACTCAGTTTCCCTTTTCTTCATTAGTTTTTGATCAATGAGAATATTTTGCCACTCAATCCATGGCTGTTTAGTTGCTTTAGTTGCCTCTTGTGAAGAAACTTATCAGGGGCCGTTCAAAGTCTAAGTAAATTAATTCAACTGATTCTCCTTTATACAGTATTTTACTGACATGTTCAAAGAATTCTAATAAATTAATAAGGCACAATTTTCCTTTGGGAAAACTAGGCTGATTGGAACTTATCATACCATGACCTTCCTACTGTTTCATTATTTTGCTTTTCATTATCATGAGTTGACACGATGCACGTGCCTAACTTACTGGTCTGTTGTTCTGCAAAGGTTACCGGAATGTGGTATTTGCCTCTTTACAATTCTCTGCAGTTCTCTGTGGTGTTTCCCAGTGATAGCATTGTATTTATTTCCTGCAATACACAGACAAAAGAGAGGAAGGAGTCTTTCAATAGCAAGCCATTGGTGTCTAGAGCTCTGCATTTTCGGCACTGAACAGGTTTTAGGCACAAGGGGAGATGGAATCTAATCTAGGCACAGCTGTATTTCTATACTGATTTAGCCACTAAAACACATGAGCACGAAAAATAGACATTGTTTGGAGTTTTACTGCAAATTATTTACAGTATCAAGTGACTCTTTAATCTGTGGGCAGGCTTCTTAAAAGTTGTTCCATAACATGGGTCGTGTTTGTATTTTAAATGTAATTGTGGAGATGGTAGATAACTGCACTGCCCTGTTTGTTGTAGAATTGTATGTCTTTTGCTGGTAACATGAAAGTTAGGATTAAAAGTAATTTGCCAAGCATAATTTAGATACAAAAAAAATCTACCTAGAACCTACAAATGATTGTTTCCTGTCTATTGAACTTTTCTAGGTCACAGGGCTGAGTACATGACAACAAGGTAAGATATTTTTATTTTACTTGATACAGAGTTACAAATGTAATAAAATCTTAGAAATTACAAATTTTAGAATAAGTTTGTAAGGGTATATAACATTGTTGTTGTAGCTGTTGTTACATAAATTGTGTACAGGCCCTGTGTGTTTTAATATTCAGCATTTCCATTTCTGCATGCTGATGGGTGAAGGACCAGACTGTCATCTTCCTCATTCTTGTGAGCTGCTTAGGCCAGTGTCAAGGGTGGGACAAGCTGGGAGATCCTTAAAAATATTTGTGCATCAGACATCAAATCTGGATACTGCGGGGGGCTTTTTGGTGCTAGAAAAAAATTTTTTTCAATTGCTAGAGACACCTCACCTCTCATAGTTTGTAATTCACTTGGTCAGGATACACAGTTATATACACAGAGTATATACTTTATATTCTATATGGAGAGAGTGTAGAGAGGGAAAGAGAGAGAGAGTATAAGTTATGTACATAGCACCTGATACAGAGCTGAATTTAGGGGATAGGCTGCATCTTTGGTAACCTCGTTGGGGACAGGAATACCTGCCTCGCCCAGCATCCATGTGTTTGATACTCAAATGGGTCTATATATTCACAGAAGAAAAGGGATATAGTGCTAGATCTCCCTGTTTTGTGCAGCACATACTTACTCTGTTGTGTAATGCTACACCTGCAATGCTGCCTGCAGACATAAACACAGACAGCACTACAGACCCCGGGGTATCCGGCTGTGGGCGGCAATGGCAACTCTTTGAATTTGCAGCTGCCAGTTGTGTCTGTCACTGCAACAGGCCACTTCCCATCCTGGTGACAGCCGGAACATACAGCCCAGCTTTCCGGGTCTCACTATTCCTTTCCCTTTCCATGCAATACATCCTTGCTCAATGCCTTCTCTTACTCCTTTTTGCTTCCTGGACAGGAATGGCCTCACCACCACCCCTCATCTTTGAATTAAAAAAAAAAAAAAAAGTCTTGCCCTCCCAGCTAAGAAGTTTGGATCCAGCTCTGGCTCTGCCTTTGCTGGACCACTTGGTTTTATATAATTTCTTCTGCCTGGCCCCTGTATTCCTGGGGACCTCTGTACAGACTTCAGACCAGCCTTTCTCCCACCACTCCATCGTCCATTTTAGCTCTCTAAAGTTAGACTTAATTCACCTTCTTTCCTTACACAACGCCCATTGAAAAGCAGTATCAAGTCAGGGTGTTCTTCCCAACTGCTGACACTAATTCTGAGACCTGTGCCTTTAACTCTGCCCCCAGATGCTACCAGGAATGCATGGAAGTCAGCAAGCTTATGTCTAATGAGAAAAATGTTCTTTCTTGACTCCAAAGCAGGTGACTCATCAGGCTCACATAATCCTAAATTCCCTGCTGTGTAAGCAGCTGAAAGAAGGTGATGGATTTAGACAATAATTTTACCTTAGTAAAGTGGGGAGCAGCTTGAAGCCATCTTACCTCCTATTTTCTCGCAGCTGGTCGCTTAGAGAAAGAAACTCTGAGCGAGCAGGACCTGCCCGTCCGTTCTGCAGCACCAGTTCCCCAGCTCCGGCTGGGACCTGCCCGTTGCCCTAAGGTTCAGTTAAGTTTCCAGACTGCAAGACATACAAATGGAAATGTTCTTCAAGGTCAACATTAAATTGTAGAAGGGAAGAGGATATCTTTAAAGATGAGTTTAAAATAGCAGGTAGTACCCAAACAGACCAAAGTCCCACCACTTAATATTCTATGCATTATTGTTCCTCATTGTTCTCCTCAAACCATTTCATTTTTTACTAATTCCTGAAAAACCTATAGAAACATTGGACTGCTGGTGCAGGGGAGCTAGGGAAGCTGTTGGCATGTAGCGTGCCCTGACATTCACAAAATAAATTGTGACCTAGAGAACAACATTTATTTCCTATAATCTCTTTCAGTTGTAGTCATCATGTGTGTAACACACTAGGTGAACATTTTGCAGACCAAAGTTTTGTGTGTTCTTCCTTTTCTTTTTTTGCGTTTTGCTGCTTTTGTTTGTTTGTTTCAAGTTGATGATATTCTTTTAATTCCTTTAGCTAATTTGCAAGCTATTTCTTTTCTCATGTGAAGTTGTTGATGGTTGGATGTGGAAGGCTAAAGCTGTGTAACCTTCCTGGCTCTAGTTGAAAATGCAGATGGTTTGGTTTTGAAGCATCTTAGGAGTGTGCTGAGCAGCTTTAATTTGCATTTGAAGCTTCTCCAGCATGAAGGAACTTTTCTGCTTGATAAGAGGTGCTTCGGGTGGCCTGTGTTCTGCCGTGGCTGGCAGGATGAATTCCAGTGGTTGCTGCACATTTCATGCATGACCGCAACAAAAAAGGCCATTCCGATTGTGCCATGTTTGGAATAAATGTATATGGTAAAACTGCAAAGGAGCAATTCATAAAGAATGTCAATATTTATCCATAAGCAATGTGTTTTTAATGGGGGAGTTCTCCACTCTTCAATCACTGTTACACTTAAATTTGATGGGAAGTCTTTATTTGATAAATGTGTTTATTTCTCCCTTTACAATGTACTGTTGTTTTGCCATGAGCTTACAGACATTTCATTTTATTGTGTGACTTAATTCTACCTTGCTCAGTAATCATATTCCCTTCCCTTAGGCCTCCAAATCTTCCCCCTAAGCCCCAGAAACACAGGAAGCCCAGACCCCGATCACAGTATAGTGCTAAGTTGTTTAATGGTGATTTGGAGTCATTCATCAAGGTACTGGCACCAGCCACCCCAGTGGCTGATCTCAACACTTCTTACTATAATGGTCACCACCTCACGTGAGCTGAGGCAGATCATTATGTTTAAGTCTGTCCTGGGGCTCTTTTCTTTCCCGGTTGATCAATATAATACTTCCTGAAGTCAGAGGGAAAGAGAGGGATTGATTTCTCACATTAGCCTCCCTACGATTTCATTAATCAAGTAGGGATTAATCAAGTTAATCAAGTATCGGCAGCTTGGTTTTATTAGGAAACTTAGCATCGTGTAGAAGATAGGATGTAGTGGTGCATCCCAGGACTTAGCACAATTTCCTGCTTGCTGTTTTCATTACATTCAGTATTCAAAGCCTGTGGAGAAGCGGTATTACCCTGGGTTTGATATCCAGCCTTTGACTTCCTATGACTTTAGGAATTTATTATATTGTGTGAAATTGTGATCACCGCTATTCTGGATCTTGTATCTTTGCTGTATTTACTATCTTCTTCTTTCTCATACTTTTATTTCTAATAATGCTTCTAGCCGAGGCCGAAGGAACTCTCACACAAGACATCAGGTATAGTTCTGGTAACAAGAGAACCACCTCTGCCTCGCTCTCGGGTTGCATTCATGCCTGGCTCAAAATTAGCTCTTTCAAAGACCTGGAGGGAGAAGTTTGCATTAAGAAATGAGCGTACAAGTACAGCAGACAAAACTGAACCAGAGCACAACTCTGGAGTGATTGTAGTCTTAAATGGTGGATATTTCCTTATTCATTAACAAGCACCTGCCCATCACAGTCAATTAGTGCCTCTGGACACTAGCTGACAGAGCTAAGTGAAAGAAATCTTCAAAAAATAAGTAACAATACATTTATAAATGCAGTGAATTAAATTCCTGAATGCAAGCTCTGTGAACCAGGTTTGAACGTTACAGGGATTATTTTTTTTCTTCCCGTGCAACGTAGCTAGCGGCAGATATTTTGCAGAACAAATTCTGTGCTCAGTGGCACCGTACCAGTTTAGCTGTCTTTGAATCAAGCTTTCAGCCACCCTCAGTACAACTATAGAGAAACTGTTATTATTATGCAGGCAGTGCTGTGAGGTGCAAAGACTTTCAGGAAATCATCACATGATGCAAGAGATGAATATCATGAACAGTTTCTTGCTCAAGGATGAAAGTAAGCAAAGAAGCAGAAACTCCCACAACAAAAAGCCCCTGGATTAGAGAAGCATAGAGCACAGCAGGAGAAATGGTACCCCGTCATTTTCCCTCACAGAGAAGAGGGTTATGCTGCATGGCAATGTGGGTGACAGGGCTTACTTACAAATGGAGAGCCCTACATAGTCTTTCAAAAGGAAGGAGGAAAAGAAAGCTGGTAGCCTTATCACGGATTTGCCAGTGTGGGAGCTAACCTAGGAAAGCGTCCCTGCCCAAAGACCATGTCATTCTTGATAGGGATGAGTCATTTTGACAGGCACAAAAGGATTACAGCTAGTGAAATACAGTATCACACCAAATTGCTTTTTGTTACATTTTTGCCTCATAAGAAATGGTAATTAGTCCCAAACATACATTCACTGACTACACACATCAGATTAAATTCACAGCAGCGGTAGGGTCACTGTTCTTGACATTTCACCAACACAGATTGTTACTTCAAATTATTTTCCTGTCATTAGATCCAAAATCCAAAGCTGTTAGTTTAGATTATTTCACGGACTTACTTAACTACAAAGTTGTGCATGGTTCTGAATAGATTCTCCAAAACCACGTATGAAAGTAATTTATTTTTTTGTAATTTCTTACTGCAAACACTATCTTTTCCAAGGCTTTACATTCTTTGCATGAACCAGTGTACTAACAGGAGTTATGGGTGCATGTTGTGCATGTTTTCTAATACTCTGCTCTTTTGGAGAGCCAGGCTGCTCAGTGTTGGCGAAGATGACAGTATTCCTGGGTTTAGCAACTGAACTGTTCCATGTTGGGGTGTTATTCAGCTGTTACTGAATCATGAACACGACTCAAACAGAAAATGCTCATCCAGACATTATTGGTTCTTGGCTAGCCAGTCTTTGCTAGGTTTTAAATTAAAAGACAAACAAGCCACGATTTAAATAGCATAATTAGCAGTACAGTCTTTTGTAGGCCCCACTAAAACAACATGGAGTACACAGAAGATCAGGTGTTAGGTTATCTCAGGAAGTGCATTGTTTCATTGCTTCGCTGTGTGTTATTTTTTGAACTTTTTTTAGTAGTTGGCTTTTCTTCTACTTGGGCTTAATTCATGAACTTCCCACTAGTGTAACTTAGCATGAAAATGAAGGACTAGTTTGTAAGAGGAAATGTGTATTTTGAGTTACAGGGTGCTTTTGAATTCATGGCTTCGTAATACAGACTGGTTTTGTATCAAACTTTCAAATGAATTAGTCAATTCTCTGAGAGCTTATATATTTGAAATTCATTTGGGAAAAAAATTACAGCTTCCAAGACAAGAATTTCAAAGGTACCTATTATTTATGAAACAGTAATTTTTCCAGCATAAGCACCAACTTTTCTAAATAATTTTAAATCATATGATTCATGTCTTTAATAGATATTTGATGACTTGTAGTCATTAATGTCCTTGGGCTAAAACATCCATTTTTTAAATGCCAAAACACACAGACAAAGGACTGTGACAGTTCTTTTGGAAAATCAGCAGTTGAAAAGAAAAAGACAAATAACTCACTGAAAGTTAGTGTATAGTCATCTTCTCCCCATCCCATCACAGGCATTTTTTTCTCCTTTATTAAAACACTTGTACTTAACTGAAGATGTAGCTATAGACCTGCTGCCGTATCACGGCTGAGACCAGGAGCTTCGATTCCTGAGCTCTGCCAGCTGCAGGCGGGGAGGTGCAGGCTGTGACCTCCCTTTCCCAGTACCTTTCTGCCTACAGAAGAGGCGGCTGAACCCCATGCTCAGCTCAAAGTGGCTGCTGTTCACCACCCGGTGTATTACCAGCTAGTTAGAGCAGCCTGAAACAACGCGCCAGGCCATCGTCTGCCCTGTGTGAGGACACGCACATCAGCAGAACACGCAGGAGTGCTCTCAGGTCAGAGGGGGACACCTGGTACCCCATGCAATGGCATTCTTCTCCAAGAACATTTCTGATAGTCCAGCAGGTCCAGAAAAAGCCTTGTCAACTGTTTGTGATCAACATTTTTACCAAAAGAAAAAGCATCTCGAGGAATTAGGTCCTGTGTGATTAGGTCCATGTAGGATTTTCTCCACCAGGAAAAGAAAGGTAAGTTAAATGGATGCAGAGGGATCATCTTCATCATGAATTATTATTCTTAATAATAAACTTTTTAAAAGGCAAATTCACTGCTTTAACTCATTTTGCTTCAAAAATCTAAAACACATGCATGACCTTAGATGTCACATACAGTGTTAGCCGGATACAGTGGCAGAGGTAGAGAATGAAGTCTCTGAATTTCCCGATTTAATTATTTTAATGAAGAATTGTAATCCTTTCTCTTCACCTGTTGCTTTCCCTCCCTCCCTAAATGGGAAGAGAACTCTGTTAGAAATTATATTTTTTCTTATGTGTTTTTTTGCCAGCACTGTATGTCCATCTGGATTGACCAAGAAAACACATTTTCACATTCATTCCAGAGCAGGGAGCTTTCCTCTTTCCAATCTGCAGTTCACTCTTTCCGCTTTTGTTTTTCCAGGATTCAGGACAAGTCATTCCTCTCATAGTGGAAAGCTGTATCAGATTTATCAATTTATATGGTAAGCTCTGAAACATACTATGTAATTTCATTATTGCCCTGACTTTTTCGCATATCTTTTTCATAATGCATTTACCATCACAGCTTTGTTTTTAAAATAGAGATTAAAAGTATTTTAAAAACTAGATTAATTTCTCACCACTGTCTCCCATCTTTGCTGCAGGTCTTCAGCATCAGGGAATTTTCAGAGTGTCTGGTTCCCAGGTGGAAGTCAATGATATTAAAAATTCATTTGAGAGAGGTAATTGCATTTTCATTTATTCGAGCACCTTAATATCTGACATTTAAAAATCTTCTAAATTCTAATTACTTTTTTGGCTGTTTAAGCAGTTTGTATGCACTTTGTGTACTGCACCTAAAACTTTGCACTGTCATGTGCTTGAAGATGAAGTATAATGATGACATGTACATATTTTTCCTCTGTTATGTCCTCGGAGCTTGAGCCTGTTTTTCATTTTGTTTAGATGAAGCATATGACTCTTGAATCAATCGTAAACTTTATTTTTTTGTTAATTATAAACTGCAAATAATAGCTTGCCTATATTTTATTTTAAAGATCCTCAGAAAGGAAAGATTATGGGTTTTAATTAGGTTCAAGAGTCTACTTAACACAATTTGAGAACCCTGTTAATTGATCTTCTGGAATACGAGTGCTCAACTTTCTGGTCCCTCTGCCAAAGTGGCATCACGATCAGTGAGAATACGGGCTGTGAAAGGGTCGTTCCATTTTCAACCACTGTTTTCATGCCTAAAGGAAACTTCAGCCCGTGAGGAGGAATTATGGGAAAGATACCAGGAAGTGAAAACAGCTTTTTAAACATGAGCGGCTTGCAACACCCAGACTAAGATTGCTCTACTGGGAGAGCGAGGATCCAGCAATCCCCTAATTGTGTTAACACAATACTAGTTGCCATTTTTTTTAAATCTTACATTCTCTTTCCTTGGGTCTTAGAAGCTGGTTTTTCAATTTCCAGAAGAACCTTTTGCAGATCGTCTGCTAATGAGAAAACCCTTGCAGCAATAAGTCTTGTGACTAAAAGCATGAAAAAATATGCACAGCATTTTTCTCCCTAGGATTAGTTATGTATCTTGTTAAACCTGATCTCGTCTTTGACAAGATACATGAAGCAGCTGTTTTTACAGTCTGAGTAAAGCCACATCCTCCTATTCTCCAGCTTTTAAATCTGCCTTATTGTTAACTGCCTCTCCTAGGTAGTGTTATTCTGGAAGATATATACATTTTGAAGTGTTTCAGATTAAGTCTTTAAAATGACATGTAGTTCAGTCCTGGCTGAGGTTTCAGTTAGGGTTTCAGTTCCTATACAGTGTTTTCACAAAATGGTTGCACATATTCCTGAATGTTTTGGGTTTTTTCAGAATGAAGACTGAACTCCAATTAAAAGAGTTATCTAACTCAATTTGCTTTATGTAAGCTCCCAAAGAATAGTCTGAGAAACCCTATTCAATTAAGAACATTTGGCTTTTGTATTTTCCTAACTGTAAATCACAACATGTCCATAAATACCTAGTTGGAAGTTCAGGACCTCAGAGATCACTATGTTATGTAATTTAAAGGAAGCTTTATTTAGGCTGCTGGTTTTAGCCTGGGATTTCTAAATCAGTGTTTATTATCTTACTTGAATGCTTGCATTGCCACCTCCCACACACTAAAAACAACAAAAAAACCCCACTCACTTCTAAAAATGTTGCATGCAAGAATGCTTCTTCATGTGTGTTTCATTCACTTTATTTACTTTTTAAGGTGAAAATCCTTTGGCAGATGACCAAAGTAACCATGACATTAACTCAGTTGCTGGAGTACTGAAGCTCTATTTCCGAGGGCTGGAAAACCCTGTCTTTCCTAAGGAAAGATTTAATGATCTTATTTCTTGTATCAGTAAGTAGAAATCTCTGTTTCTTTCTCAGTAGAATTTTACTTTCATATATACAGTAGCGGCCTGAAAAAAAAGAGCTAACTTCACAGATTTTTCTGAGACAATTTGTTTGCCATCTGTAACAGTCTGGGTCAGTTATTAGTCATACTCACAGCTGTGGTTGTTCCCTTTTTCCAGTGGGATTAATGTACAGTACAACTCTTTGTTTAATAGGACAGGAAGAATATTTTTTAGTATACAAGACATAGTTAAATTTAAACGCATTATTATTATTTTCCTCCGTGCACTGGGGCAGGCAGAAGGGGATGAAGTCATGACTGTGCAAACAGAGTATGTTACTTTCCACAAAGGTTTTCATGCCCCACAGCTTGGATTTGGCACTGGTGAATAAGTAACTAACTGCTCGATGTTGTGTGGTTCTGGACCTTTATTGTGCTCAGGTTAAAACCTGGACCCAACCGGCAGGAAAACCCTTCAGTATGGGAACAGAGGGGAGACGCTGAGTGTTGCTGTGGAACAGCCCAGTCTGACCTCCAACACACAAGCTGTAATGAGATGCCTTGGAGGAGCGTTGCGTGGGTCTGTGCACTGCTGGTGTCTGTAGCTGGACACGGAGAGGTTGTAGTAATTTAGGAAGTTCTCAGTGGATGAGTGAATTGCTCTGGCATGCACAAAACCTCTTCCAGTTCACAGATCTCTGCAGATGTTGAGGAGAGGTGAGGCCAAGCCAATCATCAGTAGTCTTACTGTTCCCTGGGGGTCCATTAGAAGTGGCCAGAGGTGCTAGCTTTGTGGAAGAATTTCCTCCCTTCAACCCTTCCTTCATAACTTGCCTGCTTCAGCCAAATGGAGAAAGAGGCAGTTTCACAGGTAACGAGGGCCAGTCCTTTGGGATATTAATTCGGGCAGGCTCTCTCCAAACTGTGTTATTTGGCAAAGGGGTCTCAGCCCAGCCGTAGGACCACAGATCGATGTGTGCACAGTGGCCTGGGCTGGCCATCAGATGGGCTTTTCTGCTCCTGTCTGAGGGAACCCAGCGTGTGTGGTCTCCTTCCCATGCAGGGAGGATTGCAGTAATTCAGCCTGGAGGTTACAAATACATGGATCGCTGTGATCAGGTCTATGTGCAATATTTTGTGTTTCACGTTTTGCGAGATTTTCTGCTGCTGGTGCTATTTACAGACTCAGTGGTATTGAGGAGTCCTGAAGGACCTCAAAACTGCAGTCTGATCCCTGATGATGAAGGGGACACTGTCTCTTTAGGAAGCATAATCTTGGTTCTGCCTGAGTTCAGCTTTAGCTAACTGCGGTGCCACAGCCCAGAAAATGTCTGCAAGTCATAGAAATTGAAATCTAAAAAGGGATCGTTTTGACTGAGTGATTTTCTGCATGACAGGGATGACGGAACTTTACCTAATAATCCTGCACTGATTTCCATAACTTCTGGATGAATTAAAGCATGTCTGCTGGAAAAATTTATTGATTTAATGGCTTCAGTTGACAGAAAATCTACCACATTCTTGGATAAGCTGTTCAAATGATTAATCACTTTCATAGTTAAACATTTGTACCAGATTTCCTTTTCAAAATTTCTGCTGTCAGATTCTGCCCATTGGATCTCATTATGACTTTACTATTTTGACTAAGCGTTAAGGAAAATATAAATGGTGGTTCTTACATGTGGAGATAGTATTGCACTCTGCTGTATTGAAGAGCTTTAAATAGAATTGTAAAATACCAAGAGTGAGTATTCTGCTTACAGAGATTATACAGGTGAGTGCTTAGGAGATGCAAAAATATTTTCCCAAAACAACCTTTTAAATGTGTTCCAAGAGGAGGAACCTGGATGATTTAAAAGAGTTTCCATTCACCATTGAAGCTTCTGAAGACAGGATGGAGTATTTGGAAAGAGGGGTGGAAGTTCAGTGGACTGAGTATGCGTACATGGCACATGAGCAGGCAGGAGAGATTCACCAACCTCTCAAGCGTCACTGTCTGAGAGGGATCCAGTTCAGTTATCCCAAAATGGTCTTTTATTATTAAGAACTTCAAGAAAAATGACAATGAATACTAGATCCCTAGCATTAGGCCTTGGTTTCCTTCAGATTATTTTCTTGTGAAAGAGTTGACAATCTTTTTTTTAAATAATAGTATCATCCAGCACAGCTGAAATCAGTAACAACCAATAGCCTGGAACAAAGTCACTGCTTTTCACAGCCACATTTTAAAATGGGACAGTTATTGGGAAAGAGGTGTTGCCACCTGATCCTGGTTTAGACTGGCTGTTCTCTGAGGCTGTCATAAATCTGGATTATCATCTCTATGACAGCTTGCCAAAATGAGGTGTAATAACTGGGTAGTTCTGCTCGGTTTGACTTCTGCTATTGCTTTCACAGAAGAAAGCAGAGGATTTTCTTCCTGATAATGTGTTGTAAGAGTCCTAGAACTGTTTCTGGCAGGTTTTGGAGGAAACCAGAGGAGGATGATTTTGTTGCTTGGTTTAGTTTCCACAAGGTTATCGTTAGGGGCACTCTGAAATGGCATATCAATGCGTTCCTTCAGCGGAGGGAAGAGAGGTGAGTTTGGAACATGGCAGGACAAAAGGAGTTTTCTCTTGGAGCACATTGGGGTGAGTTTACTTTGTTGTCACAGTGAGGGGTTTGAATGTGGTGTGAGGAGAGAAAGAAACAGCTCTTGTTCCTTGCACCCACAGCCAGCCCCAGAACCGCACGCTGCATACAGTGGGCTGTGTGTCTGCATCTTCTGATTATCTGAGAAGCCTGAGGTGGAGTGTTTTTACAGCTGCGTACCTAGTCTATGCGTTTTGTTAAGTGGTCCACCACTTCCAGGAAATAAGATGCTTTTTTTAAAAAAAAAAAAAACAAACAACAAAAACCACCAGGCATTTCAGAATATACTACCTGTCACGGTTTAGTTTAAATAGCACCTATGTGGCACATACTATCAAAAACTGTCAGTCTCAAAGACCCTTTCCATTGCTATCTTTTAACCTTAACACTTTGTATATCTTGCAAAAATGAAGACAGTCAAGGCAAGATTTTTCTCCCACTTCAGACTTTGAACCTGTCATAGTTGCATTAGTTTCTTTTTCTGTGCTCGTGTGGCCTCACATATTATGTTGGTCTTCGTGTTAATGGGAGCAGGGCCAGACCTCCTTTCCTCTGTGAGAACTGTAACTTCTTTAGATCGCAATTGATACGTAAAGTCCAGAAAGCTTTCACATTTTTAATTAAGAAGGTTTAAATACTCTGATTCATATTGCATTCACTGTCTGATAAACAGTGAGGAAAGGAATAAACATTAAGTTGTTTTCAAATAGTTTTTCAAGATAAATGCCAGTGTGGTTTTTTTAGTCTTGGCAGAAATTGTTATAAAAGGGGGGGAGGGAGAAAGCAAATTCATAAAGTTAGCGTTCACATAAAACTGTAAAAGGGCAGACTGTCACACATTTTATATGGAAATGTAATGTTGCCAGTGAAAAACCCCTTGAAACTGAAGTACTTAGTTATGGATGTCAAGCATAATTGAGGTTACAGCTGCAAAATGAACCTTTCCTCAGTACAACCACTGAGGAATTCCTTTGCATTTATGCATCTATTTCCAAATGAAATAAAGCATTGTGATTTAATGCTTTCCCTTTTGCAAATACAGTGGAAACAGTGCAAAATGACTGTGACTTTTAGGGCAATTTGTATTAATTAGACTCATGAGAACAACGTTATTCTGTTTAGGCTTATGAACTGTATTAGATAAAATTTGGGCCAAATCATGACTTCTCCAGGGCAAGCATGAAAGGTAGGACAGAACGTAAAGAATCCATCTGATTATGGGCCATAAGTCTGCATTCTCAGCGAAAAGAGTGGCTACTATTGCTCCCAGCAGCACTCCGCAATCCAGAGGGTAAAATAAGGTGGGGGGGAGGGAGGACAGTTGCACTACACTTCTGCCCCTTTGTAAAAACAGGTTGGGCCAAATGCAAGCAAAATAGTTGTGACAGGAGTTAGATGGAGGCAGAAGGTACTGAAGCTGTGCTTAGGGCTGGTCATAATTCACCTTCACTGCCAGGAGACTGCAGTTCCTCTCCTGGTATGAGTTCTTATACATGTGAATTCCAGTTCACTTTTGCGTACATAGCTGTGCAATGCAGCAGCAAACACATCTCTGCTACCCAGACTGCTTATCTTCTGCTCAGGTCATTATAATTCCTCACGGTTTCATCTCCCTTGCCTTAAATTTGATATACTAAGATGCCAGGATGAATGAAAACTTACATCTTTTTTTTTTCCTTCTGATTTTTATCATTTCAATCCCTTGCTGCCAGCAGTACCCATTTACCTAAAGGCATAAATGTTATGAAAGGAAATTATTTTATTGCTTTTCCAGACTATTGCCCATTACTTAAAAAGTAAAAAAACTATATTCTGAATTGTCAACTCTTCCTGAAAAAGTTTCAACAAAATAACAACTCTTTCCTTCCCTAAGTGACAGTGGAGACCATTGTGTTTGTCCTCGTGTAATGCCTTCTTAAATAGCTCTGAAACACTTGTAAGTAGCATTGCTCAGTTGATATATACATATCTTTGAGTTGGATTGGACTCATCTACTAAAGTAGAAAGAGGCACAAATTGTTAACTTCAGCACTAACACATATTCATGTAGATTACTTGTCAGCTGCAAATTGACCATAAAAATTACATCTGCAAGTGTAACTCAGTCCCGTTTGATGTTCAGCGGGTGTATAAAATATGCATTAGGCATTCACGCTGTTACTAGTAGGCGCTACACCCCGTGGAAGTAGCGAGTGACCCCCACATAGAGATACCACATTGGATTTTATCCTTTAAAACAGTGGTCCTAAAAGAGAGAGATAACCTTACATTACCATTGTTTGCTTTCTTCTTCCTCTTTAGTGCTGCTCTTGCCTTTGAAATATGCTTAGCTTGCACAGCATTTGCTGTTAGTGTAGCACAATTCCTTCATTGCTGACACCAGGCTTCTCTTTCCACGTGTTCTGATCAATAATATCTTCCCCTTGCCAAAAGTTGCGATTCTTTTGTTGCTACTGAGATTGGCCCATGGCGGTTGTCTGTTAACAGAGGGTGGTAGAACATAACACAACCCAGAACTCATGTTTCTGAGCTCTGACTGTTCCCAGGCTGAATCTTCTCCTTGTTGGATAACAATGTCTCATCACCAGTGCAGGAGAGGCCATGTGTAGAACCAAGACCAGGAAAAGTACAGTGCTTTTGTAGCATTTTTAACTAAACCAGAGTGATAAAGGCATATAGCTGTCCAGTTGGCCCAGAATATTTCAGAACCACCAACAATTGCTCTCTTGCAGAAGTCTTTTGTTCTCCATCACCAAAGCACTGCATTTATATATTTGAATATTTATTGCCTTTTACATGCTCCACTACTTCAAGATTATTCCTTAATTAAACTTCAATTTACATTTTCTTAATGTTATTTAGGGTGAATGTATCCCTTCTTCATTTGTCTTCATTTATAATTTAGTTTTATTTTATTTGTATTTGGGGGCTTGTGTTAGTAATTGTGTTTTCTCCCCTCTCAGGTTTCCTTTACTCTTCTGAGGCAGATTGTTCTCTTTTGATCTGTTTTACTTTAGTCTGCCTTTGCAAAAACCTCATCGTGAGTCACCAGGTGGTTAAAATGTGTTATTTTTTGTGGAAGAGAAAAGTGGACATTCATTGATTCTGTATGTCTCTGCAGTAAGCAAAGGTGACGCCGCCCCTCCAGAACAGGTTCCAGTGTTCTTGGAGGCTGAAGATGACACCTTTTAAGGCTTGAGTAGCTAGGATTTATGCCTATCTCATGCTATCAAGAACTGGTCCTTAGCCTGACAAAGAGGCAGCTAGCCGATAAGTAATTCTTTCATTTTTGCAATGACATTAGTCTCATCTGGATTCATTCATCCAGTTCAAGGACAAGGAGTGGTTGCAGAGGAAGTCCGTGGGAGGTGAATAGATAAATCTTTTCCAAGAGCAATGCAAGATTGCACCTTAACAGATTTTCTTCGGGAGGTTGTGATCTGCCTCATTATGAACAGGTTGGACAGACATCTCTCAGAGGTGATTAAGATGAAGTCAAAGGGTGAGAATGTAGACTTAAATGACCTCTGAAGAGTCCTCCAAGCTCTCTGTTTTTCATTTTTTGTAGTAGCTGGTGGAGACTCCTTAGATCCCAAACACCTCTGATGCTTAGATGCCTAGATAATTTTATGGATACACAGAAAACCAAGCTCCTTATATTATTAGGGTGCTTTGCTCCATTATTGTCTGATAAAAATACATTAATATTTCTGGGCACAGGTGCCCGGCTCTTCCGCAGAGTGCTATAGTCATGAAGCCCCAGAAGCTGGCCTCTTCCCCTTCTCTTGTTTCACCCCACAAATGTCTCCTGTGCTCTGGGCTGCACTGCAGCTCCACTTCGACAGGAGCACAGTGTTTCCATGCCAAACACCTTCTCGTCTGGCTGGCAGGAAGCTCTCCTGCTTGTGGGTTTGACCCCTGTGGCTGAGATGGGTCTGGAAGGCAGGTGTGTCAGACCAGAGCTCCAAAAGTTTTGCTCTGCTCTGAGAACTGGGAACTAGAAAATAATAACTATTTCTATTCGTGGTATTTACCTGATGGTAGTCTTGATTTGTGGTTGATATTCATGTGTCCTTCACACAGATCTCCCTTCCCTCCCTTGCTCCACAGTCAGAAAAAAACACGTTAGTTCTCAGTGTGCTTGGCCTTGCCAGAGGCTTGTCCTGTTGCTAGTGTTTGGGAATGTGAGTCTCATCATATCATTAGAGTAATGAACCAGTTTTCAAATCCCCTGATTTCTATTTCTGCTTGGCAGCTAATTGCATTATTAGGACAAGTCATGTAATATCAGCACTTCAGTTTTCTTAGCTAAGAAATGGGTAATACCTCACCCGGTGCTGCGGTAGGGCTAATTACACTTCTTGAAAATCAGAGTAATGAAAAGAGGGCCTCCAACAGAAGTGCTGTGAGAGGGGAGACACAGACAGGTTTCTGCAGCGTTGGGATTGCCAGTGGTTCCTTGCAGCAACCAGCTTGTAGCTTGGATGGCTGTTCTGCCCCGAGGCTCTCTTCAGCAAAGCCAGTGGAGGCAAAGCAATGCTTTCTCTTCACTCTGCATGGGAAGCAGCAGACCTGCAAATTCTTTCTGCTGGATGCAGAAAGATCACGCTGTATTCATTCCTTCTTTCCTACATACCCAAACAGTCACGCAGTGTACACACACAAGCAACTATGAAATCTGGCTCCTCATTTAAAAGCAGCACACAAATACATAACATTATTACCTATCTCCTTTAAACCAAATCAGTGCTGAGAAAGAAAAACAACCCTTTTGAAATAACGTGGAAAGCACATGAATTTACTGCTTGGCAGTGGTTTGGATTTTCAATAAAGGGGCTTTCATGGAAACTGGGACTGGGTTACCAGGAAGGTACTGGAAATACACACACCTCATTCCAGCATGTATAGCTCATAACTGCTTCAGTATAGAAGTGCCCTGCTAGTACTTAGTACTGATCATGCTCCCAGTAGGGCAGCTGGCATAGCTCAACACATGGCCATGCAGCCAAACTCTCTGTACCTACTCTGCTCTGTCCATGCTGCCTGCTGGGACCAGTTCCAGGCTCATGCGTCCTTTGAACCATGTTTAGGAACTGCTTGGAAGAGTTGTAGTTGGCACAGACCACAAGCACATTGGAGAGCGTGACAACTACTGTGTGGTAGCTGCCTGCTGGTGTTCAAGACTGTGCCCCATCCTGGTTTAGCTCACTCATTTAGACAGAACTGCTGGAAGGAGCCACTGGACCCGCCTGGGAACCCGGCCAGTGCATTTCTTGGGTCTGATTTGAGTTCAACGATGACTGAACCTGGTCCCGGGCCAGTCTCCAGAACTGGCGGGAAGAGGCAGGTCTGCAGCACAAGGCGTTAGCCAGGAAAGGCTGTAACACAGAAGGCAGGTCCCGGTGCTGCATCACAGCTTCCCTCCAGCCTCCCACATCCAGCACACGGGGCGGAAAGGCTGGGATGGAGCCATGCCACAGCACCGCACCGCAGTGCTGCTGGGGCAGGGGTGTCGAAAGATGTAACCCAAGCACCTTTGGGCCTTCCTCCCGCAGCCCCTCTCCATGAAACATCCACCTGCACACACGCACACAGGCTCAAACCCACCCAGACCTACAACTCTGTGTGCAGAGACTCACAGGCAGGCTTGTCGGGGGGGACCTCGGCTGAGCTGGAGACCTGCAAGGCACCCTAACTGTAACAGCAGCTGCTTTTGGTGGAAGAACGGGAACTGGAGATATAGGCAGGCTCCTTCCACTGGGAGCGGCTTTGTTGAGGCAGGTGGAGAAGGGCCTTGCACTAAAACTGGTGTCTGTGGGCTGTGCGGAACAGCAGCGTAGAAGTGAGGGTACGTACGTTGGTGTCTCCAAGATGTGTGCACTGGAAAGGGAGAGGAGAACTGTGGTTGCTCTGCAGATCCTCGCTGTGCTAGCAGCTCCCAGGCTTAGCATGTCCCTGCCATGGACTCCGGTTCTTAACCAGTAACCAGAAATACTTCTTGATTCATGCAGTCCACGTTTAACAGAAACATAAAAATAAATTTCAAGTCCCATACTGCACTTGTGAAAGTGTAATGGCTTGAACTGATTTTCAGCTTGAGTTTGGGTTCAGTGTGATTCATTAGGTTATAAATTATACAACTTGTCAGCAGTCCTTTTCCTCACCAGCTCTGCGGCAGCTCACTGGGGACACTGCTCCAGCCTTCAGCCGCTCTGCTAGGGAATAGGTTTTTACCTCCTGCAGGAGTTTCGCTTTGCTGCTCCTGCAGTAGATACCATCATCCAAATGGACTTCCTTCATGCAAGTGGCGGTGGGCTGTTCTTCTGCAGAAACTTTCAAGGAGACAAGTGTCACCCCATCCCAGAGTCTTCTGTTCCCCAGCATGCTAGTGGTGCTGAACCGGTGGCATCTCCTGTAAATGCAGATGTAGGGACAAGTTTTCCCCTGCAGTTTACTACACTGGCATTTCCTAATGAACTATAGCACTTCTGCGTGGTAAACAGAAGTCTCGCTGCTGACATGCTCTGCTTATGCTTAGTTCTTGGTACCAAAATACTAATTGCTAGACACCAGTTTTCTTCTAGGAAACATGTCAACACACATTTTGCACCTACAAATAAATGCTGACTGGTAGAAATAGCCATACCAAAGAGCACAAATAAACACCAGGAACTCTGTTTACAGTTAGCAAGTTTTTGTGTAAGCAACTATTTTAAATGTATGCTCTTAAATATTACATTTTGTGGTACAAATGGCTTTTCAGCTGTTGGAATCAGCTCCAGTTTCTCATTTCCAAATTTTTGAATATCCATTCCAGTGCCACTGGACAGTATTTCTCATGTAGTCTGCTAAGATTTCTCCTAGATGTTGTTAATTGCAATATTCTTTCTTGGCTGATATAAAAAGCATTTTAAGTTGTTTGTAACAGTGTCATTTACACAGAAAACACATTGAGTAAAAAATTGAGGTATTACTTATTTTGAAAAAAATGTATGCTTTTATCCCATCACTAGCCCACTTGCAGCCACATAATCTTTCTGACCAACACAGAAGACAATGCATCCTTGTTATAAGACATTAGGAACTGATGCTTTTATTAAGCTGACCTTGTTTTCCCCGCTTCAGAAGAATTTTGGTGGACTGCTACATGTAATCTTTGTGTTTGTTGCTTACACACCCTAAAACATAAGGCCTTTCTACCACTTTGCCATTAAGAGAGTTATAGCTGGACATTTGATTAAGAAAACTGATTAGAGAAGCTTGGTGATTGGAATATTATATCTGACATGAACATTCAAATAAAGAGAATGAATCTGTATTTGAAACCGATGGCAAACATCTCTTCTTGGTTCCCTCAGGTTATTTATGTACTGATATTGTGGTTTTGTGAGCTGTCTAGCTCAGCAAATGGCCAGGGTTTGACTTAGGCAGATTTGTGATTTCTTATATTTAAACATGTTACTTTTTAAACTATGTGGTTTTAATGAGAGGGAGAAGGACTTTTAGGTATTATTTTTCTAATAGGCCAAAATGTGAAGATACTGGCTGGGGACATGTGATGGTAGAGTCAAAGTAAATTGAGTAAACTGACTGAGTGGTATTTTAGACCATCATAGGAAAGGGAATTTAAAATATTTTATTCTGTTTGCAGGAATAGACAATCTCTATGAGAGGGCTCTTCACATCCGCAAACTCCTCCTTACTTTGCCCAGGTCGGTCCTTATAGTGATGAGATACCTCTTTGCCTTCCTCAACCAGTAAGTGCTTTATAATTCTCTGAGGTGCTGTACCTTTATCTGCCTTCCTCTGCTGGTATTGAAGTTCTTTGGGTTTACTCATACTCTGTGTAGAATTTGCATTTGAGCTCCATTTAACACAAAAGATGATCTTCTAATTGGCAATGGAAATAGAAGGAAAACACCAGTTTTCATTCAAATTAAAATTCAATTTGTCCAAAACTGAGCAAGGTTGTAATAAGACAGATTAAAGTGTTGTCTGAAGTGGGGAGTGCAGGCTACAGCATTAAAGCTGATAACAAAATAAGCTGATAAGAAAAATAACAACTACAAACTCTAACTACATTAAAAATAGTTTACATAATTTAAAAGTAGAATTTTTTTTTCCTTATCTCAAGCTGATTTTAATCTCCTGGTGGGAAAAATAAGCAGTATATTCAAGCAGCACAGGCACTACAAGCTACCTGTTTGATGCTAGGCACTGCCAGGGTGAGACTTTATATTGCTGCTTCTATTTTTTGGTAATAGGGTTACCAGTATAGAGAACATACATCCCCTGTGTGTGCTTTGATATAAAGTAGCTTGGTTCTCACATCGCAAAACACAGGCAGCTGCTGGAAGGAGGGTTGTGTGAGAAATGGAAAGTGGTGTTCATGTCTTCATCATCCCAGAAAAACTTCTTCATTCTCAAAGAGAAAATAAAAGACAGGTTGAGCAATTGCACTGTGTTTCTCTCTCCAGTCCTTCACAGTCCTCTGGTTTTGCTGACCCTAGTATTTTCACTGAAAATTTTGCTTCTTGTGCACTTTGCCCTGATTCTAGCTTTTCTCTTTCTGCTGCCATATTGTCTGTTTCCTGTTGTATCTGTTTTCATATTGCCTTTTTCCTCTTTTTTTCCTAAATTTGCCCTCTGCTGATTCATTCTGTCTCTGTGACCTTCCCCATCTCATTCATCCTGTCTGTTCCTATAGAAACAGGGTTCTTGCAGCCACATTATGTGTGCATGCCTGTATTCACAGCTGTTCCCGTTTCCTTTCTTCTAGTAATTTCTGAACCACTTTCAAGCAATATTTAAAAGAGGGGCAGAGATATAAAGTTTTATGAAAATAACCATTCATTTGAAACATAAATTAATCCTCCAGAAGTGACACTGTGTAAACGTCTCAAAGGCTTATATCACAGTTTCTCTTCTACTTAGACATACAGATTGACCAGAGCTACATGAGGTCGTACTTGTTACATGGTCATGTTAGCTACATCAGTGCTCTCCACAGGAAAGCAATTCAGAAAGCAGGCTAAATCCCTTACTGCCTCCAAATTGCTCCTGGTGCATCCACAGGAAAAACATTCCCAGTTTGTCTTTCTGCAAATCCAATTCTGCTTTTTACGTATGCAGTTATGCCTGCTTGGCCACATGAAGTTATCAGACCTCATGGCAGACCTCATCAGGTCTAGCCTCATGCTCAAAGATTCTAAAGTTACATCAAGTTGCTCAAGGCTTTGTCCAGTCAGGAACCTCAAAGGGCATAGAATCCACAGCCTCTCTGGGCAGTCAGTCCCAGCGCTTGGTCACCCTTATAGTGAAGAAGTTTTTTCCTTCTTCCAGTTGGAATATCCCTTGCTGTGACTTGTGTCTGTTGCCTCTCATCTCTTTGCTGTGCACCTGTGTCTGACTCTCTCATGTTTATAATTTTGATAGTAGAAGACTGCAGCTAGATTCTCCAGTAGCCTTCTCTTCTAAAGACTGAACAAACCCAGTTGTCTCCAGTTTATAACCCATATGCTCCAGCTCCCCAGCCATCTCAGTAGTCCTCTTCTGGACTTGCATCAGTTTCTGTCTCTCAAAGCTAGACATAGTACCTCATGTGCAGCTTCACAAGCACCAAGTAGAAGAGGAGTATTCGATTCCCTTAACCTGCTGGCTTTGCTCTTCCTAATATAGCCACATATGCAACTAGCCTTCTTTGTGGAAGGACGCGTTGCTGAATCATGTCCAACTTCTTGTCCAAGAAGTTCTTTTCCCAGTGCTTTTCCTTGGGAGCTGCTATCCAACGGTCAGCCCCAGACTGTGATAATATATGGGATTATTCCATGCCAAGGGCAGGACTTTACGTTCATCCTTGTTGAACTTGATGAAATCCTCGTTCATCCATTCCTCCATCTTGTCAAGGTCCTTCTAAATAATAACCCTGACCTCTAGAATATCTACTGCCCCAACCCAGCGTGGCATAATCTGTAAGCTGGCTGAGTGTGCACTCCATCCCATTGTCCAGGTCATTCATGAAGGTGTTGAACAGTATCAGCCCTAGTATGAGCCCTGAGGAGCACCACACATTACCAGCCACCAGCAGGACTTCACATCTTTTACAGTGATAGTTATAATCTTTTTTACATGTTCTTGCACACATACAAAGGCTGAACCACCTTATAAATCAGTAGAACAAGATGTCTCCAATTAACACACAGGACATGATAATAAATCATGGCATAAGAAAGGGGAAAGCATGATTAATTTTACAAGCTACTTATGAGGGGAGTCATTTAGAAGGTTTGCCTCTTCAGTTTGTATTGTTTGTACATGGAAAATACTCTCTAAAATTCCCTTTCTAAAGGGAATATGATGATGTATTTAAACACAACCAGACATAATAATTCATACACTGCTTCAGAGTGCAGAACAACACTGAGGTAAAGGGCATCCCAGCGCTTCAGGATCTATTTGTCTGGCCCTGCACAGAACACTCAAAAGCCAGCATTTCCACTAGAAATGTCAATGCTTTTAAACAAGGGAATAAATAGCAATTTTTCATTCAAAAGCAAAATTGAAAACTGGTAATGTTGCAGTTTCTGGAGGAAAGAAGAGCTTGCAAAACTTGATTAATAAGAACAACCAAAGCCTTTTGTTTGGACATTTCCAAAATGAAACCCTTGTGGGAGTTTGTGGGCAGAAGCCAAAGTGCTCAAGGATTTTAGGTCCTATGGTAAAAACAGAACCCAGAAATCACAAGAGCCTTTGCAAGGTCCAGGAACTTAGTTGCCCCCGGAAGACAATTCAGTCTGCCTAAGTTATATAGCCAGTTGATGGGAGAGATGCATCAAGGTCTGATGAGAAATGGTAGGTATATATACCCACTTTGGATCCAGTCCACTTGGGCCTCCAAGGATAAGCACTGATGAGACAGAAGCAGCAGCAGTTGATGCATTTTACATTAGCCCATTAGGTCAGCATACACTAAACACAACAGTGTGGGAACACATACATACATACATATATATATATATGTGCTATAAACTCACTTTATAATGTATATAGCCTATTGAAAAAAATCCCCTTTTTTGTTTTGTTACTTTATGTGGGATTAAGTGTCAAGGAGAACAAGAAATCTCTAAGTTGTGATGGAAAATAAAGTTTCTCCAGTTTTCAGAGTAAGGTTAGTCACAGTGGAAAAGTCAGTTTTTCTTGATTTTTCTGTTACAACAGCCTTTCACAGTACAGTGATGAAAACATGATGGATCCGTACAACCTGGCCATTTGTTTTGGGCCAACCCTGATGCCTGTTCCAGACATACAAGACCAGGTGTCTTGTCAGGCACACGTGAATGAGATAATCAAAACTATCATCATCCATCATGAGGCTATTTTTCCAGATGCTAAAGAACTTGATGGCCCAGTGTATGAAAAATGCATGGCTGGAGATGACTACTGGTAAGTCAGAATATCACCTTTCTATGTCCTGAACAAAATTATTAGGCTGACTGTCTGGATAACTCCTGTGATACAGAATTACTTTCGCACACAACAGAAGTATAAAGATAAATAAGAAGAGCATTTAGGTTCACATAGTAAAGTGACAGCTATAAAAAAACATGAAGCAAAGCCAATTATGGTGAGGTTCCCGACAACATTTTGTGGAGGAAGCTACCCTTGTGTCCAGCCAGATGCAGCCAGAATTCCAGCTGTACTGTGCAGAGCACACAGCCAGGTAGGAAGCTGGCTCTCTGGCTGTGAACCACCTTAACAAATTTCAGCGTATGATGCCTTCCCCCTGCTCCTTTCCTCTCTTAACAAGACACACACGTTTTTTATAAATGAAAGGATTCAGAGGTTCTGGGAATTTCTTAATAACTGAAGATGTTTGAAGGAGAGGTGTGTAGGCTTCTTCAGTAATTGTGTATTGTAGCACGTCATGAGAATTATGTTGCAGAAAGCTTTAAACATTATAAGAATAATTTTAAATAATCTCATGGGGGTGGCATATTTTTGATATGTATGGTTTCTCTCTCTGCTCGACCTTTTGTTTCCCTTCAGCGACAGCCCATACAGCGAACATGGTACATTGGAGGAAGTGGACCAGGACGCTAGTACAGAGCCCCACACCAGTGAAGACGGTACGTCTGTTACATTGCTGTGCCTTTGAAGGGAGTAAGTTTTCCAAGTGTCTCATGCAGGAGACCTTCTTCCTTTCCTAATTGTGTCTTACTTGAAAGAAGGGGATTTCAGTCCTGGTGTTCTGTAGCAAAGCTGGAATCTTTAATCTCTGTTTGTGTGCTTTTTCACTCTGATTCATCTGTGTTTGACCAGCTGTTTCCTTGTTCTCTCCTGATTTGCCCAGTCACAGGAAGGGCAAGAGAGAAACTATTTCAGTCAGCACATATTATTTTCTGATAGAATGCTACATTTTTAGTGACTTTTTATCTTTTGTCTGCAAAAGCTAAACTTATCAGAAGTGTGTCTTTAAATATTTCAGCTAAGGGATATTTGCCATTCAGTGGGCTCTATTTTGATATGAATTTAAAAGCTGTTCCATCTGAAGGATTTATAACTACTGAAAAACTTGTGTGCATCCCCCACAGTGAAACTTCAGAACAATAGTCATTTGCTGTAAATATTAATCATGTATACTTTGACAGTTCTGGGTACGATAGATATGCAGGAAAAATTTGATGCATCTCTATTATATCAATTCTTTTTAGCCAGGTTTCCTAAAGGTGTATTTGACTGTGACATATTTCAGCTGGACCATCCTTCAGATGTCCCTCCCAGTAACTTCTGCCCAGTTTCAAGCAAATGTAACAGATGGAAAGAGGTGTCAAAATTGTTAAATAACTAACATTTTCCTGACAATTAGTAACCAGTTAGAGGTGAAGGATTCAGAATAAGACTCCCTGTAGAGAAAAGCTGAAGTGTGAGCTCACTGCATATCTGGCCACCAGGCAACCCAGACAGAGCAACCAGCACATGTGCACTTAGCACTAGCAGAAACAAAAGCTGCCCCTTGTCCATCTCAGAGGATGCATGGAAGGCGGACGAGGAAGAGACAGAGAGGGGGAAAAGGGAGGAAAAGAGCTACAGAAGAGAAGGAAATTTTTTTTTCTTTTTAAAAGAATGTCATAAGGGATACTGGTTAGGAGCTGGGACAGTTGCCATAGGGAAGAGGAACAGGAAGGTGTATCTATAGGAAACCTGGCTACACTGGTCCCATTACACACAGAACAATGTAAGCAATGGTTCCACTCTAGCTGTACCCATCCGCTTTGTCACGTAGACAAGCTGTCAGTGACAGATTGCCTGTCTCTTCCCCTTTGCCGTGGTGAGGGGGGGCAGGCAGAGTCTCTCAATGCAGCTGTTTGGGGAGAAGGGACAGTTGGGTGGGCAGGCATCACAGAAGGGGGAAAAACTGAGGATGGGAGAGAAGTCAACGTTAATCTTCTGCCTGGGGTGTATACCCATGCCTGCACCCGCAGCAGGGAATACTGACAGTTTTACAAGACAGCCTGTACATGGGTTCCACTTGAGCAGCTCTGTAGAGCTAAACCCACTGTCTTTCTACAACACAGCTCTGCTAAATGGTGTGAACAGACTCATAATTGCATTTTATTTTTCCAAGATGGTATAGCCATACTTTATAAGAGCTCCTTTTTCCATTGGAGGTATGAAGCAAGAGTGGAAGCTGAAGAAGTCTGTCTGTCTCATTTAGAGCACAAGTGAAGTAGTGAAATGCAGGTGACACACCAGTTCAACATATTGGGGCCAACTTTGGGGTCCCATGACCAAACTGAAATATAAAGGCCCGAGTGGGCATGGAGAAGAAGTGCAGCTTTTCAGCACCAATCAAAAGCAGTCACTTGAAAACCATGCCTAGGAAAAGATAAAACATCAGCAGGATCCAGAGGAGCAGGACCAAGGCATCGTATAATGTGCCTCAATAATCATGGGCTCTACGCCACCACTGTGTTGTTATAATAACAGTTCCTGTTGAGGTGCTACCCGTGTTATGACTCTGTCACTGGTGAAGATAAACACTGAAGAGAATAGCTATCAACAGGACAGAGTTCTGTTAAAAGATTTAACTGCTCAAGACGTGGTTTTTTGATCACCAGATTGGTCAGCAATTTAATTCTAGTTGCCCCATCGCACCTTTTTAATTAATTCAGTGCCAAAAGGAAGTGGACATTTGTGTTTACAGTGAAATAATTGTTAGCACAAAAATATTTGTAATCTAGGGAAATACTGCTGCAAAGTTAAAGATTAGCAAGCCTGGATCGCACACAGCACAGTGTTGGTCTTCGGTTCCCAGCCTGCAAGCTCTAACCCATTTTTTTCCATGGATACAGCTTTCCACTATAATAGCACATTTTTCTAATGTAGGTTACAGGCTTTAAATTCAATGCATTCACCATCTCTTTGCACATACATTCATGTGTTTGTCCTTTGGACAATTCCTTTTAAAAAATTTTCTTGACACCAGATGTGAATAGATGAGAATTTTTCAGTTTGCAGATTGAACTTCATGAGAGTCACTGATTGACCTGTGGTGGACAAAAAGAAAGCTTCTGCTAAAGGGTCTGGAGTATTTGGGGGGGGGGGGGGTTTAATATGATTGATTCATTGATTATAAGCTGGATGCATCACTGCCAGCTGTGTGTGCAGAGAAAGGGAGGCACAGCATTGCTGCTGTATTGATCAGACACATGATACTTATGTATTTCCCTGTTAGAACATGGAAGAAGCAGATTCTATGAAGGGGGGAGGGGTGTATGTTTAAAATCTGATTAGTTTTACACTAAAATGTTGTATACATACAGAAGACCAAGCAGCTAACCCCATGGGCATTACAGGGTTATTGAAACATAATCCAGAGGCTGTGATCAAAAGCAAAAGGCTTTATTTTTCCACTTTAGTTATTGTTGTTATAAGAATTACTTGCTGTATAAAGTTAAACTGCAAGTGAATCTCTCTGTGCCTACTAGAATAAACCCATCTGTAGGGGCCGGCGCAGTAGCACTAGGAATGTTTAACTACAATTTAGAAAACAACCGGACTTTTTAAAACTTGAAAATTAAATTATGTCTGCAGAGGTAAAGTCTGGTAGCTTTGGAAAAAGAAGGCTGGAACTTATAATTGAGCATATAAATACTTCATAACTCCTTAATTTTAAGCATATAAGTTGCCTTCTTTTTCCTAAGCTTACTGGTGTTCATGTTTTTCTGTTGATCGCTGGAAAGAGAAGAGGGAAGGAGAGGGAGATGCATTTTACTGTAGTGTTTTCACTTTTTTAAATGTGCAGAAAGTATCCCTGTTAAGGAAAACACATAAGTTTCTTTTTTCTCCTAAATCTGGAAATTAAATTTAATTTGTGAAGTTCAGAACATTTGTAATCAAGCTGAGACACAAAAAAACCCTATCTGTAATTTTGCTGCAGAAGAACATTTACCTGAAAGTGCCTCTCCAGTAAAATTCAAAGGATATTGTTCATGGTTTGCTGAAGCAGTTTTTAGCATATATCCTTTACCTTCAGTTTACTGGAGATTTTTTTATTCTTGTTGGAAGCATATGGAAAAGGGTGAGTAGGTTTGTTTTCAAAGGAAGTAAGAGAATTTCCTGAGGAAGTTAAACAGATGGGTTTCTCCTGGGAAAACATACATACAATTAATATCATACTGTTAGATTTCTCATAGTGTAAAAATTGAGATGGCAGTTCTGCTTGAAAGAAAAATTACAGGGACATGTAAGACACTAAGTTATTGTTGGGTCCCCGACACATAGTAATTTTCCTGCTTTTCAGTAGTGCATGCTGTGATCGATGTTTTGCCAGATTCTGTTCTGTCAACACCTTGCAACATTTCTTTGCTTTTGCTGTTCCCCAGTCAGAGAACTGCTGTTCTGAGGACAGGACTTTGAAATAGCAAAGCTGCTGTTCTCTGATGGGGTGCAGAAGAGGATAAAGACATCGGGAGATAGCGTCTTCCCAGGGAGTTCAAGGACATACTCTATTCCCTACAGCCAGGGTACATCTGGGAGAACTGAGGCAGAGCCGAGCAAAACCCCAGCAACGCCCCCCCCCCCCCCCCCAAAAAATGCAGGGCTTGGTCTCCCCTCTTTTCCTTAGCTTGTGCCCTGAAGTGTAGAGGACAATGCAGTGCCACTTCAGTGCCATCACCTCTGCAGGCGGGTTAGTACTACATCTAGCACTCCAATCCCAAAATTAAAATAGCACTTATGTTTCTTCTGTCCTTTCTGCTCTTCCAAGTAGCAGAAGCTTTTCCCACAGTTCTTCAGTTTGTCCTAATTTTTCACTTCCATAGCATTGCCTGAGTCACTAGAGATGATAGCTGGTGAGATCCTATATGTCATCAAATACTTCTTGCTGTTGTAGGCAAATGCCCCCAGGTATGGACAGAGCTGTGCAATTACATTTCCCTCCGAGCTGTCAGTTTGACTGTTAGACATTCAGTACCACACAGAATTTGAGTTACAGATCCCAAATTTAGCTTTCATCACCTTTGCTTTTTTGGAAAAGGTTCTCTGTCATTCAGTAACCTTGATATTAAATGGCTTAACTTTACAAAATGCATTTATTTCTAGGAGTAACTGTCATGGTACTTTGGTTTTAACTATTAAGGCTTGACCCGTAACAAGGTGAATTACTATTTAAGTACAGTCTCAGTACTGTTTGCTGTAGGAAAGTTGTCTCTGTATAAAAGCAACATTCAAGAAAGAATATGCCCCTTTCAAAATAGTAAAACCTGTCTGAACTTATTTTTGGTTCTATTAAGAAAACTGTGTGGGATCTACTGGGCACTTCTCCCTGAGGAGGTGGGATTTGTTATCCAGGCAATCTAACGAACGTGTCTCAAAAGTCACATCCCTTATGGGTACATTACCAATTTGTACAGCTGGTTCCAGTGGGGCAACTTCCTTCAGACCTCTGAGAAAGTATGTGAGTCTTGCAGGCGACGGAAGGGTACAAAAACCAGATTTCCATCGTGCACCACACTTGGATTAGTGTAATTCCACTGAGGGAGATAGAACTATTTCTAGTTTAGTCCATTAATTTGTAAATAAAAAGACCTGTATACTCAAATGTGGGATACTGTATGGTCAATATACTACAGTATGTTGAAATTAGCAGAGAAACAGGAAATCCCATAGCTAATCAGTGTAGGGGTTTATCAATCAATCCAGTACCCGTGACCGTTATCAGTTAACTTCAGAGAATGTCAAAGGAAAACATGTACAGGAAATTTGGGATTTTCTTACTTGCTCTAAAGGTTTTTTTTGTTGGTTGGGGTTTTTTGCATTTTAAAGTATTACCTATTAGTGAGTGACTGGCTGTCTGAAACCTGGGAGCTTTTGTTTCTGAATTCTTGACCCACTTTTCCATAACCCATAACTTACTGACAATCTGAGAACAGTGTGTTCATACAAACGTCTTCTCCTTTTCAATCCTACCTGTTCCCAGTAATACCTTCTTATAACAAATTCCACAAGCAACGTGCGTGATATGTGTAAAAACAGCATTCTTTTGTCAGTGTTACATTATTGCCATTTGATTTAATATTGCCCTCTTAAACACAGTGCAAGATAAACAGGCATGTTTAGTTTTATTTCTTTTCATTTGGCAATAGTGTCTTTCCATGCCTATAGTTGCTTTGTCATATGTGTACTTTCTGTTAGAGAGAGACTGTAGGGAGAGTATCTAGAAATGAAAACAAGATTGTATATTGGAATATACACACCAGCATTAAAGGTTTCCCAGTTTTCCTGAATGTTTCCTTCCATGTCATCTTTACATTTTCTTTGCTTAAAAACATAAAACTAAGAAACTTGTCACCCCCACCCACCCACCAGGGAATGCCTGCCAGTGAGCCATCCAGTAGGGATGCATTTTCAGGAATTAATACTGTTATTGCTAAATTTTTATTTGCGTTTATATAATTGAAGTAATTTCTGCCAGCGTACATTACTTTTGCATTTGTAACAGTGAATTCCCCATACCACTGTATGCCATCTCTGGAAAGTTTCCGAGTTCGTAACTCCTAAACTCTCTGCAGTTTGTCACTGACAGGAGGTCTTAGTGTGACTGCAGAGACAGCAAACCACAGGACAGCCTTCTGCAGGCTGGGCAAGTTATTAAAAAAACAAGCTGCAAACTATAACTTCAGTAAAGGTGCTATCATTATGTTTTTCTGCTGCAGGATGAAGTTAATTTTAAAAAGACATTCCTGTGCAAAATGTTGTTATAAAGGGACAGTGGCTTTTATTATCAGCCTGGTTCTTTGGGGAATTACAACCTCAGCGATTTTAATTTGCACCAGACAGAAAGTTGCTATGCTAGTCATTAGCGCAGGTGTTAATTTCCATCTAAACGTTGCTCTAATTATGTAAAGAAATTTGTCATTTCAGGGACTCTGAGTTATTGGTATCAACAAAGTGTGTGATTGTTAAACCTGTATTTTGCAGGTTTGTCTTTATGTTTTGAGACTGTGATGACAAATTTTAATCTGTTTGAGCTCAGGTGCTTTTTGTTTTGTGCAGCAGAAACTGGATGTTGTTAAAATCATAGCTGTTTCACTGATGTCTGGGCACAGCTCTGAAGATGCCGGCAGGCAGACACTCAGCAGAGGCCCTTCACTGACATCAGTCAGTTTCTGACCCAAGCATGGGTTACAGGATGGAGTCCATTACCAGTGTAAGGCTGAATTTACCAGCATACTGACAGAAGATCAGCCAGGACTGCTGTAACCAATGTTTGACTTCAGAAAACACCAGCCTCCCCTGCAGAAACCGGAGGAACCCGGGATGTTGGAGCAGGCAGAGCTGCCTTAGGCGACTTCAGGCCACACAGGGACTGCCCCTGGGGAGGAGAATTAGGCGGTCTGGAGCCATCTGCGTGACTCAAAAAGGGTGTTGTGGAAGGAGATTAAAGCACTAGGTTTCGGTGTTGTGTAAAACACTAGGTTTTCACTAGGTCTGCACACGCGTCATGTAAAAGACAGAAATCTCGTAGTCCAATTAGGCAGAGTATCCCTACTCAAGCCCAGGGAAATCCTGTCTTCCTCCCTTTGCCTCTGCAGATGTCAAAGGCACTCCCGTTTACTTTTCCTTTATCACACTGGTTCTCGGGCCTCTGATTATTCCTCTGAGTTTGTTCATCTTGCTTTCGGAGGTCTTCATTGCCTGACCTCCATCCCACACCGCAGCCATGAAGGAGCCCTTGCAGCAGGAGGCAGAGGCCTCTCTCCCAGCAGCAGCTCTTGTAACATTTGAATATACCGTTATGTTTTCTGCAGCTTGCGAAGATGTTTCATACCCAGGGCACGGATTGATTATTCTTTGTAAGGGATGTATTACAGCTACTGCCTAAAGTCTGCCTTAGCTCAGCTGATCTCTGTCAGCTCTGCTCAATAAGAATGAGCACTGAGAAAATGCGATAAATGAGTTTTATGGAACCAAAATGAGCAGATAAGCCAGGGCGGAATCTGATATCTGTTCTTTCCTCCCTACCCAGAGTGCGAGCCCATAGAAGCTATAGCCAAGTTTGACTACATTGGAAGATCTGCACGAGAACTCTCTTTCAAGAAAGGAGCTTCCCTTCTGCTCTATCACCGAGCATCTGAAGACTGGTGGGAAGGAAGGCACAACGGAATTGATGGCCTTGTCCCTCACCAGTACATAGTGGTGCAGGATATGTAAGCAGTGTCTGGTGTGACTAGGTTCTTTGTGGGGTGTAAAAACATGCTGAAGCAATTAACAAAGTGATTTCCAAATGGGACACTGGTTTGAAAGCTCAGATAGATTAAACATTTGCCTTCTGTGCAGGATGCCTCTGTCTTTATCGCCTGAATTGACAGCTCTTAATCAAAAGCTACTACTAGGCTAAGCTACTTTGTTTATGGTTATGTTCCCAGTACATTAAGAGACAGATGCTGCTGCACCTATTTTAATTTGACTATCTCTTTGTAGCAATTGCTGACATTTAACTTCACAATAGCAAGGGCTGGAGAAATGCAGCCCTGAACTCTTGTTTCACAGTATTAAGCATGTGCTTTGCCAAGGATGACAAAGTTCTTCACAGAAAGGTTGCACTCGAAATTTAAAGAGCTCAGTAAACAGAAGGATTGTAAGCAATTTTTTGAGACATGGAGGGGCTCCAGTGCATTATAATATGCCTGCTTTTCTTAAGGGGATTAAAATCTGGGAGTGCCAAGATGCTGTCTGTCACATTTAACTCACTGACTGCTTATCTCACCATGTGTGTTCTGTTCAGGGATGACACTTTCTCAGATACACTGAGCCAAAAAGCAGACAGTGAGGCCAGCAGCGGACCCATAACTGAGGACAAGTCATCATCCAAGGACATGAACTCTCCCACTGACCGTCACTCTGACGTGTACTTAGGAAGGTACGCTTGAGCATAACGTGTTTCCAGTAGTACTGCTCACAGCTTGGCTAACACAGCAATTACGTCTCCATGTGCTGATGGTGGGTCACTACAACTTGTCCCATAACCACTTCTTTGTTGGTGCAGGCAAAGAAAGAGATCAGAACCTCCACCTCCTCTAAGACGCCCTGGCAGGAGCAGTGATGGTCACTGCCCAGTACATCCACCTCACCCTCTCTCCAACTCATCCGTGGATCTAGGTTCCCCCAACCTGGCAACTCACTGCAGTCCCAGAGCCCTCCTTCAAAATCGCAACCTCAATGCTGACAGCCCTGAAAGGCGGCGTAGACCCGGACATGGCAGTCTCACTAACATCAGTAGGCACGATTCTCTAAAGAAGATTGATAGCCCTCCAATTAGAAGATCTACATCATCTGGTCAGTATACAGGTTTCAATGACCATAAACCACTGGACCCAGAGTCAATAGCTCAGGTTTGTGTCTTTTTTATTTTATGTCACTCTCTGATTTTCTGAGGAGCAAGTCTCAGTGAATAGCATAGCACAGAGTACATACACTGGTCGGAGTGTCTGTGCAGAATATCCTACTTAGCTTTCTAAACAGAGTGTGTGTGAAAGAAGATGCATTAAGGGATCCTGGATAGAAGAAGCACAAGGGGGAACAGACATTGCAGAAGCAATAAAAAGAAATTATTTCCCGTTATACTGTAATGAAGTTGCCTCTGCCACACAGAACACTAGGATAGTATATGATTACAACAGCTACGTAAATCGCTGTGCTCTGATGAAGGCTGGTCTATTCTAACTTGCGTGTAAGTAGTGTTCAATTATTTCTCAGTATTATGATATGCAGAAAAGTCCTCTGGCTAGTAGCGACCATTGCCATTCAAAGCACAGATTTACATTCCAGGGTCTTGTGGATTTTACGTAGTTTTCATATAGTTCATATATAATTCATATTGTATGTTGATTTGATGCTTGTAGTTGTGCCTAAGAACATAATGTGCAAGACATTGCACCTGCATTAAATCGTGGCCCTTCTTATCCCTGTGTGAACAATCACCAGTCTCATTACTGGCAGTGAAGAGGTGAGAAGGATGGAATAGGGAGCACCCTGATCATCAAATTGGTCTGTTGTACAGAGCTGGTAACAGCTCTTGAGCAAATAGATATCGCTGTCTTCAGAACTCATGTCTTGTCCAGGTAGGATAACATGATTACTAGGAGCACCCTGAGGGTACAATATGATTGCAAAAGTATTTTACAGTAACGCTGGCACTCCTGTTTAAAAATTTAATGTACTGGTAATGCTTGCTTTCAAACTTAGCTTCCAGCGGAGATAGAAGGGACTGTCATGCTTGGGTCAGAAAGCTGAACCATGTATTAAGAGTTAGAAGGTCTAAGTGTTGTTACTGTTTTATTTTACTCCAAGTTATTTATTTACTTTCCTGGAACCACATACAGTGCTGTTTGTCTTAAGCTATTTTTTTTATGCCTAGGCTAGTGATCATTCAGCAGTGAAAACCCAAACTTCGATTAAATTACATTAAAGTCACTGTAAGCACCAGATATTTTAACCTTAGTTGTATCTCAATACCACTGAAAAGTAGTAAACTAGTGTCTTGGTGCATTCTTTTAGCATTTGTGCCAGAAATCCTGATGAAAAAAATAATGTCTTACATAAGCTCACTGAACAATATCTTGCAGTTTCTTCTGCTCAAGATTTAACTTGGAGAAACAAGAGGAGAGAAGAGCTGATAGACACACAAGCTTTATTTCCTTACAAAACCAGGTTTTATAATTTGTGTGAGGGAATGCAGATCCCGAACACCTGAGGCACTGGATGAAGGGAGCAGTTAGCTAAGAGTTCGCAAATGGACTAAAATCTTTACAGCTGTCAGTACCCAAGAGATGACAGAAATCTTCACAGTCAAAATCACTGCTAAGCAAATGTCCATTGTCCTGACAGTTACTTAATAAAATGGCTTGCAGGTTTTGGTTTAACTGACTTTTTTGATTCCATCCTGTAAACAGGTTAAATATTTGTAATGTTCAGCCAAAGCTGCCATCTTGTCAGTCATAGTGTCTTTCAAATAAATCTGGTGCAAACTGGTTTTAGCACTATGATATTCATCAAAGAGAGGATGGTTGGCAAATTAATTCATGCATTTTTTGCCCCCCTCCCCTTGCTCCTTCGGTGCTTTGCATTCAGTAGCAATTCGAATGATGTGCCGCTGTCTCTGTGCTCTGACCCAGGACATCGAGGAGACAATGAACACAGCACTGAACGAGCTCCGTGAGCTGGAGCGGCAGAGCTCGGCGAAGCATGCCCCTGACGTCGTGTTGGACACCTTGGAACAAATGAAAAACACCCCCACGCCTGCCACCTCCACAGAGTCGCTCAGCCCTCTCCACAGCGTCGTTTTAAGGAGCTCCGAGCCTCAGATCCGCCGTAGCACTAGTTCTTCCAGTGACACCATGAGTACTTTCAAGCCCATGGTGGCCCCTAGAATGGGAGTGCAGCTGAAACCTCCTGCTCTTAGGCCAAAACCTATTGTTCTTCCAAAAACAAATCCTAGCATAGGGCCTTCCCCTCCTTCCCAGGGTCCAGCTGACAAATCTTGCACAATGTAGACAGCTCGGCCACCCACAGTGCCCGGCTGGGGTATGCTAGGGAAAGGGATGGATTAACGATAGAAGTCAGGGCTCCATAACATCGTTTGTTCATGTTTGTAACTGGAGAGCCTTTGTTTTTCAGTGTTTTTGAATGTATTGTCTGAAACTAGCTACATTAACATGGGCATTTGTATTTTGTATGGTTTCAATTAAAAGACAAACTGGACAATTGTGCATCATTTTAAAAAACAAACATAGACTTACTTGAAAACCTGATGCTGCACCATTTGTAATAAAAACAGCACGGATCACAAACAGCTTGCCATGTTGTACCATACTTCACAGTCTTACTGTAGCTATATAATAAGAGATCCTGCACAAAACTAAGGGGCGGGAGGGTCAGGGGAGGTGGGACCTCTCATTTCTGGGTCACCAAACCAAATTTCAAGCAGGTTAGTGAGAGCTGAAATCTAGCACGTGAGGATTAAGTGTCTGTGTGGAATATCTAAGTCATCTCGGGCCACATTTCTTATTTAAGACACACCAGAAAAAAAAAACCCAAACCACCAAACCCTCACAAGTCTCATAATTGGCACCAAGTTTTAGCTTTCTTGTTGGCAGTCTCACTAGAGACAAGCGCGGGATGGATCTGGAGATCACATTGCTCTCACCGATAAAAAGCAGCATTCCAGGTCACAGCTAAAGCACATCTCCAGGATAGTATCTAGAAACTCCTTTTGCTGCCCTCTGTAATAGTGTACATTTTCCCATGAAGCTAGACTTTCATTCCCTGATACCACGTTGTTCACAAAAGCTAAATTCATTTGAAGTTCATAGTCGAGCGAGCCAGGCTTTGGGGAGTACGTGAACCTGTTGGTCCATTAGGCAGGCTGATAGGCGATTAAAAGGATCAACTACACAGTAATTCAGCAAAGTATCCCATTGACTTTATTGCTCAGTGTCCAATTAAAGACATGATTTGAGTTGTAATAGTCAAAGTTTCAAGCTGAGCTAGCTCCGCTCGCTGCCTTGCACAGCACAAACACTGCGCACGTCCTCGGTTATGCTGACAGCAGCAAGACCGGGACGCTCTGAAGAGGGACTACCTCCTGCCAGCGATGCTGGGGTCACTCACAGGACAGACAGCTGAGTTTCTACAGCCTAGATTCAAGCTGACTAAAGTTTTCCATCACCACTTTCCCCCCCTCCCCCTTTTCTTTAAATGATAGAAGTCAGTACCTTTCTTATGTCTGTGTGAGTGACGACCGTCCACTTTGCTTAGCGCTCTGTTGTTAAACTTTGTTAGGCGTGAACTAAACATATAGCTGTTTTGCACATTGCAACAGTAAGCCATAATATTATTTCTGTGAATATATTTTCTGACATCCAATCCATAAAACAAGTTTCAGTGAAAAAGACAGGGAAAAAAAAATCTGTTGTGGTCCACCTACAGGAGTACAACTGTAAAATCTGTCTTTCCACGTATTATTTAAGATCTCTCCCCTTGAAAGATTGAAGTTGTATCGCTCGCTATACATAAGCAATTGAGTTTGGGAGGAAAAGAGTAGTGACAAAATTTGATAGGCATAATTACTGAGGTGACAGGAGCGATTTCCTGTTGTTACTTAGGAGCGACTTATTCCTGCTCTGGTTTACACCCTGTACATAGGTAATGCAAAGCCCCAGGTGTGTAAAGTACCCCAAGAACTGCCTCTGAGAGCCAAACTGCTCCCGGTATTTGCAAACCCATCTCAGTCCAGCCGCAGACTTCACGCACGTCTAGGTTAGAGGCAAAGTCTTAATCCCCCACAGCGGACTGTGCAGCATCAGTCAGTGAACCTCCGGCCCTCTCGACTGAACTGCCTAGTCCTAACGCCAGGGCAAGAGCCTACACCAGGCCAGCCCCAGCTACAGCCCCACGCTGGTCTGTAGAGTCTGTCCACTGGGTCGGGACCAGAAGATAGTTTCAAGTAGTTCCCCAGTTTCCTAGAATCAGTGGAACAAACTGGAATTTCAGCTTTCATTTACATGCAGTTTTAGTCTAGCATTTTTAAATTAACCCACCTGGCATAATTGAGATGGATACCTGTATCTTTAAATTGCATAGGGAATTTTGTATGTTTAAATAACTGTACTGGACTCCATAATGCTTATATTAGAAATTGTTTAGCAAAAGAAAATATTAGAAACAGTGCATTTAGTGAATGCATCCATTTAGTGCATTCACACAGTTAAATGTGTAGTTTGATGGTTATTATAGATACTTAAAAGTATAGTAAGTGGATATGTAACAGGAAAGACCGCTACAACTACAGACATACTAAAGGGTAACTCCTGCACACCTAATCCAATCAGTATTGTCCTTTACTGTTAAGTTTGATAAATTGCAGTACTGGTAGCTTCCTGCTTGTTGACTGTTACCTAATTGTGTCAATGTACATCTGTAGTATGTACATGTGAAAGTGCCTTTAAATTTTAGAGGAGCTTTAGCCTTGCTCTTGTACTGTTGCATTTCCATTGCATCCTTCCCTGTTTGTGTATGGCTGCATTCCCATTGCATTCCTTCCACTCTCGAAGAACAAATAAAAACATGAAAATTTCACAGTTCTGGAAGAGAAATGTACTGTTAATCTGTTGTGACAATGCACTTTTATGTATAGTACTGTACATTTTTGGCATGTACCATTACAAGCTTCAGTATACATTCGGGTTTGTTCCTCGTAGTGTACCTTTATAATAAAGACGATAGTTCTGTCTGTGTGTGTGTAGTTTTGCTGGGTAAACCGCCATATCTTCTAACATGGATTGCCAATCTACCTTCCACATAAAGGGAAAACAATCAGAATCCCCCAGCCACCCACATCCCACCCTGCATCATGTCCTGTGACCGTCTTGGCCTGAAGAAGTGCTTGTTCGCGGAAGGCTCCTTCCTAACTTAAAGACCGCCATCCCCATAAGCTTGCCCCAGTTTCTCCGAACCTGAAGACCCCCCACAAAGAGCCACCAACCTCGCACGGTTCTGCCTGAGCATCCATAGAGGGCGGCCAACCCCGCTTCCGCTGGCTGCGGGACTCCCCCATCACCCATTCGGCCAGCACCCTGCCACCACCCTCCCACTCCCCGCAGGAAAAAAATTAGGTGAAAAAGACCACTCCAGCTTCCACAGTTTAAAAATACAGTCCCAGAGTGAAAAGAAAGTCTATCTGGGGCCATTTCTTGCAGCAGAAAAAGGGATGCCATCATGCTGGGGAGGAGTGCCGCAGGTGAAGTTTATCTTCAGTGACCTTCTGTCGAGGAGGTGGTGGCAATACACATGCCTCTGCGGCTGGCTCCAAGAACTGGGGGGCTGCAAGCGTCGGGCTGGTGGCTGTACGAGAGACCTTCAGCCACAGATCAGACACTGTTGAGGATGATTCCTGGGCTTGGACTGTGGCTGCCCAAACAGGCCTGCCATGCTGCCCAACTTACCCAGGTTTAGGGGGAGAAGAGTTACGTGGGGACGCATTTCCAATCCTTGCTTAAAAAATAAGAAGGGCAGGAGCCACAGCTGAAGGCCCCAGTTTTAAAGTCACCACTGGTTGTGGTCAAGGACTACCATCTGCCCGGAGGAGAAGCAGGGGACAGATGTCGGGCCGTGCAGGGCGGTATGGGGGGCAGGCACGCTGCCCACCCCGGCTCAGAGCAGGGCTTTCGTTCTTCACGCTGGGAAAGAGGCCGTAACGCAACTGTTCATTAGCGGGCTCATCGATCAGCCCATGGTGGCAGCCTTTGTATTGCAGTGTCCAGTGACCTACTTTGGGTATTTCTTCTTGTCCCCCACTGCACAAAAGCCAGCTAAGAAATTCAGGCAGGGATGGCAAAGGTCTTCCCTTACTCAGGGTCCTGCACAGCCCAGAGGATGTGTAACCCAGTTTCCACAGACAGCCAGCATGCTGGTGGAGAGAGGCTTCTGTGGCAGCTTTCAATCTGTTTTAAAATAACTTAAGAAAACACAAGAAGAAGAGTCTCCTCCTGTTGTGTAACATGAAGTTTTGGTATTGCACTGTGCTGACTTAGCTTGCTTCCAGGTTTTGTAGAGGAAAAAAGCCCAGGTCTCACAGAGACAGCCAAAGGTTTTGGCAGGTGACTAGGGAGCCGCTGAGTTTACTGGCACTCAGAAAAGCAAAGGGGATGATGAGTTGTTTTGCTGAGAGAAGTGTATTAATGGGACGGACAATGAGCAGCAGTGGCAGTGGGGCATTTAGCTCTTGGGTCACCACTGAAAATCACTGTTTGAAGCCACATGCAGCTCCAGGACACGGCACTGCCCTGGCCTGCACAAACACCTCCTCAGCTATTATAAGGAAACAGCAGAGGCTCAGCCTGCGTTTTAAGTTCTCCTTGGTAAAGACGCATGGTTTGTTACTCACTCTGCAGCTTACAGAGACCTACCCTGCCTGGAGGGATCCACAGGTCACTCTGTTCAATCACTGCTACCCCACGGGACGAGCCTTGGTGTTAGTCTTGATGGTACTGATACACGGGGAACAACAGAAACCAGCCAGAGTATTAACTAGTGATGGTAGAGGATGAAAGTACCATTCTTCCAGGTAGCAATACTATTTTTTCCATTAGCTTGGCTCTTTGGGGGTGGGGGGGACAAACCCTTTAACATATGAAAAGCCAAACAAATCAACAATTTAGCACCTTAAAATCCAGCTAGCTAACACAGCTCAATTACTGTTAAAGGAAAAAATTTAAAAACAACCGCTAGTTTAGACATGCCACTGTAACGCAACTACTCCCTTGCAGTTTTCTGCAAGGGTGTTTGCAGATCATGCAGCTGACAGCAACCGGTCTCTGCCGGCACAACGGCTCCGGCAGACCCAGCACGAGCAAGGTTTCCTGCTGGGGGGCCACGACACCAGGGTCATTATGACTTGGGGGTGTCACTTGCTCTGCTGTGGTGCCACAGCCCACCCAGACCACAGCAGCCTTGGGCTCAGCCTGGCTCACGCTGTCCCTCCAGCCCCCTCCAGGCACACAGCCCCAAGGGACACCCCACCTCCCTCCAACCGCCCCAGCAGGACTGTACCCCTAACCCAGTACTTCAGTTCCTCTCATGCAGCCATCCTGCTGCTCAACAAGGCCAAAACTGGGGGGAAGGTAAACAGAAAATGGCAGGTCAAGGACCAGGCCATCTGGTGCACTCTCCCAGCCAGATGGGAGAGCAAAATTTGTGTATAGGCACTAAGGCAGACTTAAGGGAGAAAAAAAGCAATGCATTTCCTTACTTTCTCGTGCATGGGACAGCTATGGCAAGAGCCGGCAGGCCCACAGGCTGGAAGGTGACACGCAGAATTTGATGCCGACTGAGGGATTAAATAGCATTAAAAACATAAACCGGGTCTGGCTGAATTGGACAAGTCAGCGCGTTTTCTACCATCCTTCTCAATATATGCATGCAAATCAAAACCAGCAGGAACACAGTTTTTATGTCTTAACCCTGTGGTCAGCTGAGCCTGTGACCCAGGGTAGCACAACGATGGTGCCTCCCCAGTTGTGTCGCTGCCATCTTCCAGCAGGGTCAAGCCAAGCTGGTCACCGCAGACATCCGAGAGCGGCTTTCTGGTCTGGGGTTGAAAGTTGGGGGCTTTTCCTTTCTTTAATTAACAAACTGCATTGATTTTTCCTTTTTTTTTTTTTCAAGTAGCATAGTAATGGAATAAGAGTGCGAAGTACAAGGCAAAACAAATTCAGCTCTAAAATATGAAGCTAGACAAGTTGTGCTGTACAAAGGAGGTTGGACACTTGCGAGGTTGAAATCAATAGTAGCTGCACTCAGTATGGCAGGATGGATAAACCAACCCCAAACCCTGCCTGCTCTTATTTCCACAGAGCACATCGATTCCTCCCTTCATATCTACCGCATGCATTTTCAGTAGCATACCCTGACATCTATAAACACAGACCAAACAACATAAAACAGTGGTTTACATTTCTTTAAATGACTTTCCCTGTGGGAGGGACAAACCACTGGGACCAGTGCTGCTCTGGAGGGGAATGAGATGGTCGTTGATATGGTGGTTTTTCTGGCAGTGACTTCCTGATTGCAATGAAATAGCATTAACGTGGAGATTGTTACTGGCATAATGAAAAATGAATTTGTGTGGTAAAGGTGGAAAATACCTAAAATCCTTCACAACTTTGTCCAAGGACTGCCGAGTACTGTAAAAAGACTCGGTGCAACACATATTTTAATTGTTTTTTCCTGCCTACAATGTTTTAGAGCTAGCCATTACAGTAGTACACCAGCACCCCTGGTAACCAGCACCAAGGTGAACAAACACAACAGGGTTATCCACCAATACTCACAGGTTTACGCTTAATTTCATTTGGACAGTTTCCTCAGCTCTTTAAATGTTTTTTTCCTGAACTCTATTCCAAGAACTTGTCAAAACTTAATTTCAGACCTAAGCGTCAAGACTTTTTTATAATTTGTCACACATATCACAAGGCTTATTTTATGGCTAAATCAAAGTTATTCTGAACAAAATTGGTTCATGTACGATGTTACAATTAGGGATTAAAACATGGCTAATCTGGGGCTTCCAAATCATGTAGTTAATTCTGAACTCTCTTCTGTTCCCCTTCCAAAATTACAAATCAAAAAAAAAAAAAAGTATATATATGCACACATACAATTTCTCGAAAGCATAGAGCTGGGCACATTGCAAAATTCCTGCTGCTTGTTTTATTTCTGGTTAAGAAAATACAGTAATGATGTGGTCTATGGAGGGGGAAAGCCCTCCCTCCCCACATGGCCCCAAGGGCAGGTGAAAGAGGAGCACAGTGGCAGGCCGCAGTGTGGGGGGCACAGCGCAGCCCCACTGGAGGCATGCCCATTTTCACACCCCCACAGGACCACCCCTCTCCTGCACCCCCAGACTGGCAATGCTGCAGGTCCTGCCCAGCTTCTTCCAGCCAGACCCAGAGCAATGTTTGCCTTGATGCTGTCATTATGCCTCAGTCCTTCGAAATGCTCCCAATATTAAAAATGAACTTACTTTGTCAAATACTAGAAGTTTAGGAATAATATCATTTCTTATGTACTGTAGGCCTAAATTACATTTGTATCTTTGTACATCCATGAGGTGTGCACATGAAAATGTATCTATTCAAACAGCAGCTGATTTACAAGCTTTTCTATAGAAACCTAAGTTTCTTCCATACCTGCATTGTAATATTGGGGTCTCTAGTTTGATCTCTATGGAAAGAACTTAATTTTCTGCTTACAAGTCATCAGTTTTGGTGTTTGCTGTTTCACCATTTTTACTTTCTCCTATTTTAGGGGCATACCAGCAGACTCAAATATTTAAAAGCAATTTTTGTGTGCACTACAGTTCCATGTCCAATATCAGGTCCATTTATTATTACTCTAAAGTAAACTCAATTTTTCCATAGATCTATTAGCAGTGCTAGTTGTAGAATAATTCAGTTATGCTTAATGTGGTTTTCATTCTTAGTTAAATAAAATTGATGAGAAGGCAGTTCCTGCAGATAATTTCACTTTTTCCCAATTTTTTTTTTTTTTTTTTTTTTTGTGAAAAAATAAAGAGTTCTGCTCAGGCCTTACAAACTTCCCAGCAGCTGCTGGCCACCCCAGATGTCAGCTGAGCAAGGAGCCCAGTTTGAGAGTGCCTGTGCTGGGCTGCAGCACTACCCTGGTTCCTGGACCACGACCTCCGGCACTCACCCCACCAGCAGCTCTGGTCATAGCAACATCAGTAGGGCATCCTCCCCCCGTAAAAGTGAATGAGACCATGCGTGACAGCAATCAAACCTCCACACCTCCCCTAACAGAGCCTGAATCCCATGCGGCGTGGTCCGAGTGAAGCAGCGTTCGAACGCTGCAGGAGTTGGCCTGCCTTTGCTCACTTGAAGGAGGACTGAAGGCAAATGTGCAACCTGTGCCAACCCTATGAAGTTACTGAGCGTTCGATATCGTCCCTGGGCTCTTTGCCCTCTTTGCTAAAGCCAATGCGAGTGCCCGCAGCCCCTGTGATGGCTCGGGGTTCCTGCTGCACCCAGGACATACATCTGCCTGTTCAAAGCACTGGGAGCAGTCATGTCTCAGCTGATTCAAGGAAGGATCCCAGTATCAAATAAAACCACATCAGGCCAGAAAGCCACATTTGTGCATGGCAGAAATCCTCTCAGAACAAGGTGTTTCAATTCTGTGAAAGGACATATAAATCACTTTGCTGTTACGCTTACATGCAGGAATATTTTTCAGTGTTGCTTGCACTACCTTGACTAATAGTCAGGGATAAGCTGGGTTGTTCATAACTTCTGTCAAGCTAGCGCTGAAGTGAGATTGGTGCTTTTCTCTCCCCACGCATTTGTAACTCAGTCCTGATCTCTCGGAAAAGTTATTCGTGATGTCTGCTGGCTGCGCAGCCATAAGCCCCGGTGAGGAGATGCTGGGCAGCCCCTTCCCAGCCACTGTGTTCACAGGGACGGGCGTCCTGCTCTGCCAAAAGCTGAGGTCAGGGGAAGGACCTGAATATAGGATGCTCTTAAACCCGTTGGAAGAGGATTCTGTGTTAGAGTGGCAAAACCACAGGACAGTAGAGAAGGGAAGCTGACATGCTATCAATTAGCCAGCCAGGACTCTTCTCCTCCTCATCACTCCGACAACATTCAGTAAAACGGGCACCTGTCTGTGGCTGCCTGCTCTAGTCTTATTTTTAGCAGCTCTGCTTCTCCCCAGACAAAATGCTGGAGAGGGAGGGAGAGACCAATATAAGCTATACCTCACAGGATAACATCCACTTATCTGCGCAAAAAAAAAAAAATACAGCACTTCAGGGGGGTTAAATATCAATGCAAAATTTAAAAACCCAGAATGTATCTGCATGCAAAGTGCACTGAAACCAAGACACATTTCTTTCAGTTGGCAAAGCCGAAGGCTGTGAAAGCCATTTCTTTGTGTATGCTGGTTTATTCCACCAAGGTTTAGGATATTTCCTCTTAATCTCCACATCCCCTCTCAGGGAAAAACAAAGGAAAGAGAGGGGCTCGGGAGAAACCATTTTCTAATGTGGTAGCCCAAAACAGTAATCTTGCAGCCCAGATTGTTCGCTTTCCATGAGACAGGCATTTGACACAGCAATACAGGAAAGCCATTGCGTGTTGAATAGTGTCTGGTGAGATGCCTCTCCCTGCCCTCCCTCCTGACCATTCGCACCTCACCCTTCTCTGTGCCCTGCACTGACAGTCACCTGGGGGGGTAAAACGAAAGGCAAAACCACCCCAACGCTGCCACGCTGGGCAATGCCTGGTTCACCTTTCTGCGGTAGCCAATATTTCCACCAGGCAGCTCTTGCACGAGCCCCGGACTCCCACTCGCCTTTTCTGCTGTAGCACCTGATGCTGCAGGAGCCCCAACAACAGAAATAAAGTTTCCTGACCACATTTCAGGTTTGCTGCTGATCCTCTCAGCATTCCCTTCCAGGGACATTATTCCAGTTTCTATGAAAGGTGAAACAAAATTTGTGATGAAAGCCGTTGGGTTCATCTGTGGCAATATACTCATTTAGATGGAGTTTTCCATTTTTGTAGCAAAGAATCAACCAAAGAGGTGGTGAACCACCTCCAACTTACTCTTGTGTACCCAGTGTGCCAGGAGGTATTTTGTGGCAGGGTCTCCCCCCTGCCAGGAGGGGGGGGAAGGAAGCAGCACAGGTTGGGGGAAGTTGCAGGACACTTCTCACCCTGTTTTCTCTGGCGTTGCAACACTTAAAAGATCGGGGGGGGGGGGGGGAAAAAAAATCACTGTAATTTAGGTGAAAAGTGATGCTTCAATTCCTGTGATGCTTCAATTCCTATCAATCAAGCTTCCTACTCACTGCAGGTTTTTTGTGTCCCTTACCCTGTTGTTGAAGGCAGGAGCGACAGCTCACACCGCAGCGGGCCACCAAGGCCATGCCAGAAGTCTTGACCAAGCAGGAGGTGAGACACCAGACGTGGACAGGCAATGAAAGGCACCACCAGATTATTTCCCCATGCAGAGATCTGGTACAAACCTGTCTCCAAGATAATTATTTGTAAAACTGCCCTGTTTAACCCAAAGCAGAGTCCCTTGGAAACGTCAGTTCCCTTCATGCATCATTACATGCACTACTCGGAGTATGAAATATAAAGCAATCTATTTTAAGCTCTAGTTTGTACCTCAGGGTATCCGAATATTAAAAATTCATGGTTCAATTCATAACAGTTCCTCACAATTTGTGTGGGTTTTCTGTAGGGTTTACCTTTTAAGGAGAGCTGAATGCATGACTCGCAGCAGGAGCGCTGGCGTTCAGCCCTCAAGCAAAAGCCCAGCCACCAGCGTAGGACTGACTGGCTCTACTGGCTTGTGCTCCAAAACACACCATTTGGATTTTTATAAAGGAAGAACCCTCCAAAAGGCCTAAACCACACTGTCCGACAGCCCCTAAGTAGCTTCTGTTTAAATTGGACTAATTATTTCACAAGTGACACCCTCTCTTCCAGACTTAAATACCAAGCCAGTGAGTCCCACAGTCCTGTAAGAGACTCAAGAATTAGTCAACTGCATCTCTCATTCTGTATATTAGATATTAACGCTACATTACATCTTTATGAAGTATTGTATACCTAAGTTATAAATTACAGAAGGCTGGACTGTAAAGGTATCATACAGCAAATAAGTTTAAGCAATCAAAAGGTCAACCACAAACTGAGAAAATGTTATTTCTTTCACAGCCGAACACCTCATTAATACAAGACATAAAACGAAGCAGCACAGAGAGAGAAAACAAAGCTGGCTTGTAACAGGATTTTCCCTTTCACAGCAAATTCTACAAGCTTAAATATATTTTCTGTAATAAAAATGGACAGAAGAATTTCTGTAACATGTTCCTAAATGAAATATTTGAAGTCTTTTTTATTGAAATGCTTTGCTGCAGTTTTTTTCATCCTTAGAGGAAAAATGCATTTCATTGTAACACCTTACATAAAACAATTCTAACATAGGCAAAATACTTTTTTTTTTTGCTCTCTCTAGAATAAAATATTGCTAAGAAGTATGTCTTCAGGAAATATCCCGGGTTTCACAAAGCAGCATTTCCTGAAGGGACAATGACTCACACAAAAATTACAGGTCAGTTCTGGCAAACAGCTTTGGGATGTCTTGGCCCCCTCATGCAGAGAAACCCCCCAGGGCACATGGGAAAACCCCAAACTCCAAGCTGGGGTGCTGGTGGGCAAATGTTGCTATTAAAATCGTAATAGTTAAGAGTGCAAAGGAAAAGCCATCAGACTAAGAACTTCTGTTTGAGAGAGACAGATGAAAAATTTAGCGGCCGCGTGTTTTATTTAGGGAGCTCACCTCAGTGATCCGAGGACTTCGAACACGACTGCTCTCCCTTCCTCCAGCAACGCACACCACCCTCTGCTCAGCAGGACCCCAAGTGAAGTCACATAAATCGAGGTTTTCATAATGCTCTTATTAGCAGCAAGTCTTACCCCAAACTCAAAAGTCTCAGCTCTTACTTACCTAAAGCTCCTTCCTACCTGTTTCCTTCAGGTCACAAACACCACGGGAAGGAATGGAAACTTGTGGTCTTTTAAACACCAGCTGTTAATCATTCATGGTTTGTAAATGTCCTGTGGCCACTGACTTTTCACAAACATTATTTTTTTGGCACTACTTACTTTTAAATGTATCTGTTAACATCAAGTGTCCCTTGGTGAGCTCCTAGAGTGTTTTGTAAAGAAATAATCCCCATGTAATTTTTTTTTAGCAGCCACTTGATTAAATGCTACAACATCATTTTTCACTTCTCTCATTTATTGTACAGCTGATTACTTTTGGATCCCTGCAAGGATAAGATCTATAGCTCTTGGTTTCTCTTTCAAGTCTCCATTACACACGCATATGAACACACACACACAAACTGGTTTCACACCCTTACCACAAACCTGGAGGACAGGAGGTTTCCTACTCCCACGGCTTTGGCAAAGTAAATTCCCTAACATCTTTCTTCAGCCAACAGATCAATCAAATAGGATACCTATTATGGATATACATTTATTTACATATTTAGGAAGGCTGAAGATGACGATGTCACAAGTTGAAATCCTCTTTGATGCAGCGCATGTGTTTCCTACCATCAAAACTAGTTCATGAGCAGCCCAGTTACCTTCATGTGGATGCTTTCTCATCCTCCCCTCCTGGGCTTTCTTTGCATTTTAGCAAGCAGTTTTGCAATATATTCACGGCAGAGCATCAAGAGCATGTTGTCTGTTGCTTGACTTTGTTCACAGGAGGAAAAAGATTGGGTTACTATGCCAATTTCTTTTGGTAGTTCTTTGTAGCATGCTGCAACACCTCATCAACATTCCTTGCCACGTAAAGAAGCAGTGATGTACATATCAGAGGAGTTTCATTGCTGTTTAAAATTGCTTCCACTCATCTACTACTGTAATAGTTTGTTGAATATCTTAGAAAAATCTCTAGGACAAACATTCACTCATCAGAGTTTCCTATTAAAATATTTGCAGCAATTTCATAAACCCTCTTTCTAGCAAGAGAACAAGTTTTGAACCAGTGCTGTCCATGTAAATAAACACTTTCCCCAAAGACAAGGGTTTTGACTGTATCTAGTTGAGTTAGTTTAAAATTGTTAAAAAGTTCCTTCAGTGCTCATAAACCCCAAATTTACTCATTACTGGGCTCGCACATCCTCTAATCCTGTGAGCAGCCTCCATTGTAAGAAATTACTAGTGTGACTTCAAACGGTATCCTTCATCTTGGTGAGCTTTAAAGTTTTTCAGCAGCTGAATACAGTTAAATCCACCTCTCTCAAGGTAGTGACAGATACTGTGTCTTTCATTTGGGAGGGAGAAGGGAGGGAGTACTCAACAAGTCTGGGCATCAATCTTCTAATCTATACCCATGTAACGCCAGAGTTATTCATGATTTCAAAAGCCAGTTTCCTTTTATCATCAGAAAGACTGATAAGGTAGAAAAGAAAAAAAAATAATCACTGTACTATGAGACTTCATGAGGTCTCTTGCCAAAAATCACTCACAATAAAATACCTGCAGAACAATAATGCAGTTTACAAATCTTCATTCACTGATGTCACCTGATCTGGGACCCAGCTGGATTCACGTCACAGTTTACACCTGAATAAATGTCCAAATAAAGATCCTATGAAGTCTTTCATACTTCATTTATCTATAAATGCCCCATGGCCGCAGACTTGCATTAACCCAAACAAAAGTAGATTGAGCAGCTCCTAGCGGAGAGCGGGGTCTATTGGGGAGGTTTTGAATGGCTTCCAGGGCTGATGCAACACCTTAAGAACAAGATGGGCAGTGCACAGGCCCCCCCACATTGCAATTATTTTTTTGTGTTGATGGGACAACCCAGAGAGACTCTGGATTTAAGTCCAGCACTTGAAAGATCCAAGCAAGTAAAACCACAGAATCTTTTGTATGAAAAGCCACAAATGGTAGGAAGATGAGTTGATGCAGCAGAGGTGTTACATCTGCGAGATGTTTAATGAGATGGAGCAACATTTTCCCAGTATTTTACACAGCTGCTTGTAAAACTAATGGCTCTGAGAAGCCCATGTTAAGAAGCCAGTCAAGAAAGGCTGCACTGCATTTGACTATAGGTCCCTGTACCTCCATACCCCATCTCTGATGAGGATCCCTAGTTATATCCAGGGAAGTTTGGAAAAACAGGACCAGCACATGGTGGTAACTTGCTGCTTCCCAGCAACATGCAGCTGAGAGTTTACCTCAGCCAGAGGCTGCATTTTTGTGCTTAATACAGGGGAATCACATAGCCCAGTGAGTTTCTAAAACCTTTGTTTCTTATAGTCAGTGAGTTTAACACCATTTATGGGAGTAATTATAAAGCTGTGAACAAGGTAAAAAAAAAAAAAACCAACATGAAACTATCATTTGTAGATGTCTCAGTGATACTGTAAAAGCTAGACTTTATTTAGAGGAACTAGAACAAGTACTCCAGTGCGTGTGGCCAATGGGAGATCCTCATATTAGTCATATGCTGAAGCACACCACAACCAGAGGTTCTTAAGGCATCACTGCGATTCCTTTCCTAAATCCAAAGCTATGCAGCCTCAGGCATAACCCAGATTCCAACCCAGCACTATACAGGTCCAAATCCCAAGATGTTTCTGAGCTGATATTGTTCCTATGCTCCCTGGCAATAAATACAGTTCTGCTGGCACACCCAAAACTTACCTGCTAAAAAGCACAGGACAAAATAAAATAATGAAGTCACTTATGAAATCTCAGTGCTATTGAGTTGTACATCCCAAATTCAGATTTTCCATTTCCCAGACTCCCTGGTGCCTGCAAACGACAGTTTATGGGAGCAACGTGTATGCCTTGTTGTGAAACACCACTAATGCTATTTTTCAGGCTTCATTATGAGGTATATGGTTTAGCACAGAAACTTACATGTAATGAAGGGTTTAGGGATATTTAAAAGTAGATTATGAGCTGAATGTTTTGGTTTTTAAAAAGAGTCAAGCTGAATATGAGATTTTTAGCCTTACAAAACCAAATTGTTGAATATGCTCTGCATTCTAGGAGTTTACTTCCTTGCACAACTGAAAAAACATATCTGATAGGTACACTGTGGGTTTCTATAGGGGTAAAATAGGAGTTACACCAGCTCTCCTAAGGAAAGAGCCATTAAAAGCAATATAATTTACATACAGTGTACTTGTCCTGTTGATGACCCATATGAAAAAAAACTGACAAGGAGGAACTGATGCATAGCTCATGAGTAAGGGAAAAAGATGGTGTATTGCTTTTAAAGACCAACAAGGAAGAGAAAGCAAAGGCAATTTAAATAAAACTGCAACAAAAAGATGCTTTTCCAAGACACAACATACATTATTCTGCGCTAAAAGGGAGTATGTGAAGCAAATTTACTTCAGATGAGCTTAAAATTATTTTCTTCAGATCTGCACCTAATGTCCTATTGAATTGTATTGTGGGCAGGTACAGAGGTTAAGAGCACGCACAGGGTTAAGGAAGTGTCTGGAAATAGCCTCACTAGCAGAAGTATGTTTTATTAACACACCTTGTATAATAGTGCACATAATTAGGTTAGGCTTATCAACTTATGGCTTACCAGAGCTGCTGTTAACTTTATAAATGTGAAAGAAAAATTTAGCACTGGGACATGGGAAACCAGGTAATGGTACTGGAAGGACAGGTGCATTCACCAACTGCAGCGAATGCAAACATGTCTACCAAGGAAAAAGGTACAAGGTGAACAGTCAGGTTCAGAGCCCTCCAAAACAGTATCCATCACCCTCCTGCAGGAACGTGATGAAAAATTCCGCTCCATCACCATGACAACTTGTGCTACATCATTGTCATAGCAACCGGCTGAACATCGTTAGTTTTTAACCACATGCACAGCAGCCAGCATGCCAACAAGGAGGAGCCACCACTGCGACCGGGCGCTGAGCTCTGCCCTGCAGCCGGTCCCATCCCAACCTACCTTTGCTGTTTAATCCAACCTTCTTCGCTGTTTCCCAGTGCCACACCGCTAGCCAAGCTCCCCACCACCACTGGCTCTCCAAACCCAAATCCATGTCATCACCAGAGTGCTGATTTCGTGCATTTTAGTGTTGGTTCTGCCCCGCTCCCCCACTGCCGAGTGATTTACCAGGCTAAGATTAAATGCAAGTAGAAAATTTTCATCTTCCCAATGAGTCATTGAAAATCTGTTCTATTAAACCAGTGCACCACAGGGGGGCTTTATATGCTGCATTTGCATCCCACGCACGCAGTCACAACATCAGTTCAAAGGCACCGTCCTGTCCCCTGAAGAGCCACGATTTCAACATTGTCATGGTGAAAGAATGTGTTTACTGTGCACCACCGAAACCCATGCGATCGTCATTTTAATACGCCAGCTCAGGCCAGGCCGCTGCCTCCCTGGAAGAGTTGTCATCGTGTGCGGTGATGTAAAACAGCAGCAGGGGAAACACACGCTGATGCTTTTCAGATCACATCAAAAGTTCATGGCTAGGTAGAGTCCTTCATCCAGCTATCTTCCAATGCAGAAGAAGGAAAAACAAATACAATTATTACTGGGTTTCAACCTCACCTGGGGCCAGAGGGTGAAGCACGGGTGACACACGAGCTTGGCCGTCAGCACAAAAGGCTGTAGCTGGTTTGGAGCAGTGTGTGGCGGGGGTCCGAGGACACCCCCACGGCCCAGGGGCACCATCCACACCCGGCTCCTGGGTGCAGCAAGCCCCTGCCCCTGCCAAGCGCTGCAGGTCCACCCTGGGTGTATCAATTGTGCTGAAAGTGCCATGAAATTAGCTTGTTCTCCTCTTGGAAGACAGGCGGGAGAGGGTGAGGTCCCTGCCACTGCTTTGGCCCTTGTGTCCCCTCCGCTTTCCTTCCATTTCTCGCACCCCTCCTCTGCCTCCCGCAGATTCTCCTTGGGGCTGATGCAGGCTGCAGCACTGGTGAAACTCCCCGATTTTGGAGCCGAAGGGCAGCGGTGGGGCTGCGCACGTACCTGCACACGGCCCTCACACCTGAGCACACCCAGCAGCATCTTGTAGGGCTTGTGATGGCCCAAAGAAGCAGCAATATCAGTGCCGGTGCCTGAGCCACCCAGCCTGGGACCAGCCACCCAGCCCATGCACGGCCCCATCCCTGCACCTCAGCCTCCACTGCTCAGGGCTGGGATGGTTTACTTTGCCTGGTATGGGGGGGTGTGTGTACATATAAAAAAAATATATATTAAAACCCCATACATATATATAACCATATAATACATATAACATACATATAAAACCCCATATAACATATGATTATACCATATACATACACCACAGACTGTATACCATATACATATAGTTACATACCACAGTAGTTCTGCCCACATTAGACTATCAAAACCCTCTTGCCTTGCATTAGGCTTAAACCTTAGCCTGATGCTCCCTAAATGGACTTCAGTAGTCATTCGATTGTTCTGCACTGCCTGGGTGAAAAATAATTTAGTTCTCCCACTGTTTGGCGGGGGGGGGGGGGGGGGGGAGCCCCACCCCGTCTTTTCTAAAATAGAATGCAATTTTAAGTGAATGGGTAGTTTTCAACAGAAAAAAAAAAAAGTCATAAAAGGGTTTTTTTACAGGGTTTTTTTTTTTTTACAATTCAATTAAAAAAAAACCCTCACAAAGAAGATGAGACAAAATCATTTTAGTATTCATATATACATTAAGGTATGAAACTAGATACCTGCTATTGTTGTTTACAGCTGAAAGAGAACTACATAAATCACTCGACGGGGAAAAAAGCCAACAAGACTCAAACAAATCTGACTAGAGCAGTAAAATCTATCCCATGTTTATAAACGTTTAGGAGAGTATAAATTATTTTATCCCGGAAGGAGACCGAGTCCAAAATTACGGGTTTTTCTTTTTGTATTAACACCACCCTCTAGTGGCCGTTTTTCTCCTTTACTGAGGCAAAAATGTAGTTTAACATCTTATGCATTAAGAAATGGCACAAAAATTGCAAACGGCAATTTGTTTACCTGCGCTGAATTTAACGCCCACGCTCTGCAGTCTCTGAGTCTCTGCAGCTTTGGAAAAAGCCCTATCTGGCTCGTTTGAAACATAACTTATAAAAATAAGTGCCTAAGAAAATGCTATCATGAAAAGCATAAAATAATACAGTCCCTATAATGCACAGTTACAGAATAACCTTCCAGGTGGATAAGTTGCTTAGCACTTGGTGAGCAAATTACACTCTGAAGTATGAGCCTTACTCTTTTAATACATTATTATCTTGTCAGCCCCCTGAAGACATTTTGGTTGATGGCTTTAAGGATAGATATGGCAAGAACTTGGGACAGTTCAGTCTCTGGACTTGCACTCCTTTCTTGGACATACTACAAACTCATCAATAAGGTGGTGGTGGGATATTTTTACTGTTCTCCTACAATTTCAGTCAGACGCATCTAGAATGAGCCGTTCCTAACCTAGCAGCCATTGTTTTAACAAATCATTCCTAAGTAGAGGTGGGACTGAGGCACCCACAGCATATTTAGATATCGAGAGCCTTACGTGTTCAGGGATGAGTGAATCTGAGGTATCATTTCAGTCTACAGGGATAGCAAGAAAAATTGTATAGTGCCACAAATCCCAATAGGCTGGTCCAAGATTTAGACCCATCTATTTTTATACCTAACGGAAAATGAATAATGCACAACTTCAGAAATTTGCCTCCCCTTTTTCTTGCTGTGACGTACAGTCAGCAGGTCACCTGGCCTGAGGCAACCACTGTGTTGGGAAAACTGAGCATATGCAATTTTGGAGTTCTCCAAGCAAAGCCAGCCTGCGTCCAGAGTGTAACTTCAGTGTGGAAATGGCTGGTCAACTAAGCATACTGAATATGCAGGCAAAACAGTGTAGATAAATTGCTTAGGAGGCTGGGGTGAGGACTTGATTCATGGTACCAATTCCCCACTTTTGTAATAATAAATGAGGAACAGGCTTTTCCCCAAAGCTTATTACCCAACTGACAGTTGAAAGTGATCTGCTCTTGCTCTCTCTGGACAGGGATGCACGAAGCTAAGGGGAAGATTGCTTTTACTTGGCTTCAGCAGAGCTCCAGGCACTTTACTCAGAGGTCAGCTCTACAAAAAGGCTTCCACACCTAGAATGGGACTTAATTGGCCAATTTTTAAAAACAGTTTGGACAGATTTGCAGCATCAGATTAAAAGCAGAAGGCTAAACCCGTTAGTGCTCCCAGTCCCTCACCACATCCCTCTGAGAAGTGCTGGCATCTCTCAGGGTGGGGACGTGGGCCAGCTGTACTGCTGGGGGCAAACCCAGCCTCAGGTCTCCCATTGCAAGTCTAAGGTAGAGCCCTCAGGTGAAGAGCATGGTCTCATAACCCAAGTTTTTACTCTTTAAGTCTTGTACCTTCCTGGACCTTTACCTCCAGGTGATACAGAGTCTCACACAGTCCCAGGCCGTCCCTGGAGAACTAGACCCAGCAAGTGCACTGGGAGGACACATAACCCCAGGCTGCAGCAGCCACCCCAATCCTGCTGAAAGCAGGGGGTCCTTTCACTACTGTCCGCTCTTCACACAATAGCCCAGTGATGACTCAATCACACAGAAAAATAGATGAGTTCCTCCTCTTCAGGCAGCTGAATCTCTCATTCCCCATTTGCCAAGAGAATGACCCAGGGCCAGGGAGAGGAAGCCTGCTCCTCACCTGAGAGAGCAGGGAAACCTGGGGGCTCTGCTGAACCTCCGCATAAACATGCGGAAGAGGGAGATGTTGACTTGGATTCCCTTGGTCAAAGACAACGTTAAACCTGGGTATGACATTTTACTAAGTAAATGCTTAAGATGTCATCAGGCTATTCCATACTGCGGGAGATAATGTTTCCTCTGCTTGTGTTCCCAGAGAAGACTAACTCCAAGACAAAATCAAAGGCTGGGAATTCAGTTTAACATGGACACCCCCAGCCTCTCTTAGCATCTCTCACTGGCCCTCATTTTGCCTCTGACCGCTATGAATGAGGACCACATCACCCTCCCTGCAGGAAACTTAAAAGTCTTGGTTCAAGGTTGTGTCTCCCAGCATGGCATCATGGTGATGCTGACTCTTTTCTTTATGGCTCTAAACTGAGTCATCCGACTTGCACACACTAAAAAACTTCTCAGTGCTTTTGTAGCAAATGATGCATACACCACAGAGCCAAAATTTAGTGCTACTGAATATTTTATCTGATCAGCAGTGCGCTGCACAAGTAAAGCACGACATTGCGCTGCTCTGAAGCTTCAGATGTTAGCTCGTAACATCACAGCAGCATATCCCAACTAATAATGGGATACAGAGAAGCCTGTCTTATCATCTGTCCAAAAGCAGCTGCTTTGCCAAGATTTTTGGTACCTAAAGATTGAACGCTGTTGTCCTGGAAATAGTGTAGTTATTTTACAGTAGTCACATAAAACCAGCAGCTGCAACTACAGGTGGGGTCCAGCGCAGCTTTTGCAGGATATAAAATTTATATAGATTCCCACAAAATTAGGCCAGCAACACAGAGGGGCCAACAAAAACCTTCTGCTTGCGATCCATCTGCATTGCAGTCCTTTTGCATCTGTTCTCTCCCTGCCTGTCTTTCCCAGAGCTGTCATCCACCCCAGCCCATCTTGCAGTGACTTGCCTTCTCTTCTGCACTTTGCTGTTCTTACCGCTGCCATGTACAACTAGGGCATGGTCAGGTCCCAGCTGCAAGGTGGAGAGCTCTGTTATTCCACCACAAACCCAGTAGCTGCAACACCAGGTTGAAAGTTAGGAGACTCAAACAGGCAAACTCCCAGGGAAGCTCCACAGCAATTACAAAAACAATTCAGGCAATATGTTGAAAGCACACATGCACAAGAGAGGAAAACAGGCAGTTCCTGGAGGAAAATGATCAACTGAGTAGTTAAACAATTTCATGGCAAAAGAACCCCATTACCTTTATCCTCCAAAAGAGGCTTTACCTTTAAATCAGCCCTTCACTAACAGGAAAAGGAAATCAAAGTCCAATTCCATCTTGCATTTGACTTCTTTATTTTGTGTGCCTGCTCTGCAAAGCATTACACTATTGCTGTCATTTGTCAGCATTCTTGTTTCCAGAGCTTCTCCTGCTTTTCCCAAAAACCAGCTCCTGCCTTTGCACAGTTGCAGTGGGAAGGCCATCCCTGCTGAGCAGCAAAACAGTTGTCCCCAAGGGGCAGGACACTGGCTTGCTGCTCTTGAGGCTCAGGCAGAGCACAAGCAAATAAGCAGCGCTTGGCCTCGGCTGCATCCACCCGGGCAGGGTTGGTTTACATCTTCCGGGAGTCTGAAAATGGGACTTCTGGAGAAAAAAGGGCAGAAAGACCAAAGTTTCAGCCAAGCTAGTTAGCTTAGTGCCAGCACTTCTGGAAGCAATCGCAGAGCTAACTGCAAGCCCAGGACCAGCCACGCTGTGCGACACTCTTCTGACTGCAAGATGAGGGGTTGCAGATACTGGGACAAAAAACAGGACTTGAGGAATGAAGTATAGCACATTGCTGATTTTCTTAAGCAAAGCTTGATTACGAGAAGATTGGGACCCAGCACAGTAAAAGGCAGCAGGCTGACCTGCGGCAGCAGGTGTCATAGACACATATGCAATGAAGCCTCAGATAACTGACATCAAAGAACAACCACTAGATTGATGACAAGTGTCTCGAAAGGCTCGTATATGAAGAAGAGTGGGACAAAGCAATAATTAACTGGGAGAGTGCCATAAAATTATTTCCACTTATAGCACAGACTTTTTTTAAGTGAACTAAATAAACACTGAGTGTTAGTATTCAAAGAGATACCAGGAATTTGTTACTTTTAGATCATTAAAAACTGAATATTATGTGCATTATGCATATATTACAGTCCTTTGCAGGACAATAAAAAATAGTTTCCATTCCCTGCTTTGTCTTCATGCAAAGGAAAAAGAAAAGGAAAGATATTCAAGAAAAAAACCTGAACAGCGCATGTAAAAAAAAAGCTTACAAGACATAAACATAAAATATGTAAGACATCTGAGAATGCATTTGCTGTCAAATTCACATTCCAGGCAAAGGATACTAAATTAGATGTTCTGCCAAAATCCTCATGGATTCAAGTAAGTGATGAGGTATATGAAATTTGCTACAAGATAAGCTTCCACATTGCTATTCTAAGCAATCTGACTGGCACCAAGAATATCAAATCTCAGTACCCGTTTTAAAAACTTAAATATGCGTGGAAGTGTTGGCTTTCATTATGTTATCATAAACATCTTTACATCTTGCATTTAAAGCAGTCATTTATACAAGACTTTTAAAGTATATTAGTACATTCAATCTTGCTTAGTTAAATTGGTAGAGAGGAAAAGCTGGCAGACAGGATATCATGCAGCTTGGCAAAAGTGCATTTGTTTTCCAGTTCTTATAGTAAAGAGACTGATCAATCTTTCCAGTACTGAAGTTAGTAATGAATACTTTTTTTTCCAGTTACTGAGTTTCTGATCACCTTTACTTACTCCACGGATATGCTCCCCCCTTTAATTATGCAGGTTTTAATTACTGGCCTAGCCACTTTTACATTGTAGACAGCTCAGTCTCCCCATTACCTCATTTGTCATTTAAAACATAAATTCCTCAAAGCATCAAATAGGAAACTATGCCATAAGTCTGCATGGGGCTATCTATTATTATTCATTCATCACATGTAGTCTCACCCCACACACACTTAGTTTTTGGTCATAGCACACCTTAACTCTGCAAAACTATTTGGAATCGATTCTAGTGTAACCTCTCTTCAGCCTTACCCCTGCAGTTTTCATCCAAGCCACTTCCCATGGCCTGGATTTTCTGCTCCCCACCTTGTATTAAGGCCAAGATCTTACAAGGAGAGCCTCAGGGACAGGACTCTGAAACACAGAGACGGCTCCACAGAAGTTTCTCTCTCCAGCACCCAATTGTCTCCCACTATTTGTCTGCACATTTCTCCCATTCCCTCCCTTCTCACACTATGAGAGTAATGACTATGGCTCCCTTCGGTTCTTCATCAACCTAAATATTCAGAAATTCTTACCCACAAGTTGGATGGCTCCTGTGCTGCTTCCTCAAGGTCCTCTGAAGAAAACTGCAGCAAATGACCCCAGGGCTGGTAAGGGGCAAAGCAAGTCTCACCTCCTCCTGCACAGAAACATCCCCTAGCACTCATTCCCTGTTCCCAGAGACACCACTTGCCAGAAACAGTGGCAGGGACATGAAGTGAACCACCAGGTCTGCTGAAGTCGCTTCCTTTTCCTCTCCCCATAAAAAACACTGCGAACAGCCTCCAGCCATTTCAGCAACTGGTAAAAGCTGCTGGTCTGCTCCAAAGGGTGGCAGATTTCTCTTACCTCTTCCAACATGTCCCCTGCAACTCAGAAATGAGCAAGAAGGTGTCTGTACCACACACGGTCTCTTCCCCCAGTCTCCTCTCCCCTTTCCCACAGGTAGCTAGTATGACAGGGAAATACTGTAGAGGCAGAGAATTTGTACAACACTTTATTACACTGCCGACAACTGGGAATTAGTTCTGGTGACAGCCTCTTTTCTGTTACTCAGGCTGAGGAAGTCAGTAGTACAATGTTATTACAAGGTCACTGTCCCACAGAGGAAAGCACACAGACTCTCTGAATACTGTCATTTGCAACTTTGTCCTGTTAAAAGGGCAATTCAAGCTGCAAAGTGTAACGCTGTTACAACCAGTGCCCTCCAGTTGCTGGTGTATTTGCAACTCCTGTTATTTTCCAATGCCAAGGAGCAGACTCTAAACTTTTGAGAGTGATACTGCAGTCAGACTAAGACTTCAGGTGAAAGGCAGTAGCACAGATATTCACAACAGACTATCATATAATTATAGCAAAGCATGGAAGGCTCTATTTGGCACAAAGTGGAAAGTCAGAGCTTACATTTCAAGAACAGAACATGCTTATGTGATTGTAAAGAAATCAGTACTTGCAGCAAGAGGCAAGACAAGTTACCATAACCTTTTGTGGGAGAGAAAGGGAACCAGTAAAAGCCACATCTGCAATGGTATCTTTTATACTTCAGTCTTAACAGAAACCAACATCCCGACTTAAACTCCCTTTAAAAATAAACCTGATGATGTTATACCTTACACAGTGTCAACTCAGGATCTAACTCTACCACACTTAAAATACATCATACAGCAGACCAATATCAGTCCTCCTGAATTCCCATGAAAGTGCTTGCACAACTGCATAGCTAACAGTCAGAAGAATCATGCAATGTAAGGCTACAGGTACAGCCAAGTTGACCCTTTTATTGTATTTGGAAATACCGATTTCCAGAATAAAGCACTTTCAGTGCAACTAGCAAACATATTTTTTCCAAACCTGCAGCCTAGAAGTGGTGAAAGAGACATTTTAGAATGAGGTAAACATACTGCATAGGCTATAAATTTAACTCCAAATTCCAAAAGTTATTTGGCTTAATTGTGAAATTATTTAAAACTGAACAGAAAGAAAAAGCTACATACTTATAAAAATCTGAAAACAAATCCAGGTTGACCCTAACAGCAAATTAGAAAATAACTCATTTATAAGAGCATTGTCTACTGCCTTCCCCCCATTCCCAAGTTATCCAAACAAAAGCACAATTTGAAAAAAGCTTTGCTGCTTTTTCTATGGAGCTGTTCCTTCTAGAATACTTGCTCAACCCCAGCTTGTTTCCGTCTGTTAATCTGAGCCAAGACTGGTACTGGACACACAATGTCACAACACTCCAGTGAATACTGGCCTTCCAGACCATGCTGCAGCTTTTCTTGCCGCATCCTGCATTCTGGAGCAATGACAAAGCTGTATGACACAGGGTGTTCAGAGTAAAGACTTGTGCTTAACAGAGACCTCAATTACAATTTTAAACCATTTGAAAACTAAGTTATAATTAACAATAGTGCCTTTTGCGATTCTCATATTTTTATTTAAAATATGTCCTTGCAGGTTTGCTTTTTCAATATTCCCTTGTATCAGTGTTTAATTCCCAGAAATCATTCCTGTCAGGCAACGCAGTTTTCTGAAAAGATAGTATCTTCCATCCTCACCACATTTTCAATAAACTCTGTAGAAGACAGTCAATGATCAGACTAAGATAAAGTGCACATATTCCTTTTCTGATACAGGCAACAAAGTTGTTGACTGAAAAAATAAATCATACTGAAAATTGAAAACCACACAAAAAAAATCCTACTGTGGCCATTCAGCACCCCACAATTAGGTTGTCCCACTGAGTACTGCCCAAAAATACTTTTCTTCAAGTGTCTGTTAGCTTAAAAAAAAAAAGGAACTTATAACATTAAAAATAATGGTTCCTTTTTAATTAGACTCTGAGAATCATGAATTTATGTAATCCTTGAAAGCTACAACTCCCCCAAGGCTGGCATACTGCCTTGACAACTTGTAAGTAGTTTGTATTTTACCCTTTGGATCCAGGCTTCAAGCTCGCAAAAGCTTTGGAGTTCTTAAGGGAATGTGAAATTTCATTGAGAAAAGAAATAAAATGGTAGTCCCTTTCTGACTTCTTGGACTCAAAAATAACAACAATGGTAAAGTGAGGTTCGGGGCGAGTCAGAAAGTACGTGCTTTGGACTTTGTCATCGTAGAAGTGAACAACCTTCTCCAAACTGTTGAGGTCAGAGGTTCTATCGGTCATAATCATGATTACATTGGGCCAGTGCATAACAGGCCTGTCGCTGGGCAGAGACACCACTGCAGGGTACTGATCCACGCCTTTGGGGGCTTCCCTGTAAGAATGGGGATGATGATAACCATGTCCCTGAAAACTCTCCGATCCACGATTGTCAAAAATTAAGGAAACATTGATGGCATCATACTTCCGGATGAAGCTGGAAATTTTCCCAAAGTAATCAGGATTTGTTTTAGCAGTCAAAGTTTTCATTTCAGATGCTGTTGTTTGTCGACTGAGGGCCTCGTGAAAGTAAAAGCTAAACTTGGCAAGTAGAATGTTTTTGAGCTTCATCAGCCACAGAAAGAGGTGTGGAGGTTGTACAGCCTTCTGAGACTGCCCTCCAAACAGATGTTTCTTGGTCTCTCGCTGCTTCTCAAAAATTTGGCCCCAAGTCTGTAGTTTTGTGTGAGCACTGTGCAAGTTGACCAGGGATGGAAGGAACTTCCACTCTGAGATCTGAGCCTGAGCCTTTAAGAGATGTGCAAGCACATCTACTTCCAGCTGGAAACTGCTTTCAAGAGGACTGAGGATTGGATGATGAAATCTAGAAAACATAACATTAGTCACGACATGAGAACTCTTGTACGCAACAGTGAAATAATCAGTTAGTATTTCTCAGTTCACAGACAGAAGATGAAACATCAAAGAGTAAAATGCAAACCAAAAATAATCTTGTTAATTTAAAAAACAGTTCTTTTAACATGATTGGGGCAAGTATTTTAATCAACATACAGCACTTTGCATTCGACAGTAACACCTGTCAGACATTTCTCTATCAAAGCAAGGGAGTTCTATTTAATCAGCTCAAGAGCAATCACTGTTTATCTTGATCCATGAACTACTATAACACCATTTCTCTTTAAATTCAGATGGTTTTGTTCCAGTTTAAAATCCCCTCTGGTGGTAAAATATACCTTAATATTTCTGGAATAGCAGTAAGACATTAAGTTAAATCAAAGGGATTGTGTTATAAATTTGCTGTTTCTATAGGGAAGCTATAAGGAAGCCAAGCTGAGCTTTTCTTGTTTTGTTTTTGTGTTGTGGGGGTTTTTTTTGAAATTCACAATAAAATTGTAATGCAAAATTAGTCAATAGAACCATGATTAACTGTATCTACCAATGAACCAGGTCTCAAACTTCAAACCTTGGTGTACTAAAAGCAATGAAGAAAGAAAATTTGGCAGGATTTCATCATATCACAATGAAGATGCTGTAACAACCAATTTCTCTCGCTAAAAATTCAGGTCAAGATCAGTTCTCAATTTAACAGATGTTTCAAAAACAAACAAACAAAAACCAACACCTTGTCTGCCAGGTAGGAGTGCCACTGCACATCTTATTCACAAGAGTGATCCTACTATTAGGACAAATCTTGATGAAATAGAATTTTATAGGTCCATTCTATAGCTTTCTCTTCTCTATTTTTTCTAAACATCAGGAAAAAAAAGACAGATACAGCCTACCTGCCTTCTACAATACTCAAATTACTTGTAAATTTATAACATCATCAATAAATACATACTTAATTCAAACTGTGCAAAACTCTTCCAGTTACAGAAGCTAAATACTTAACTTTAGAAAGAGTGAATCTCCAGCAAAGACAGAAGTGGCCTTTTTAGTAAATGTGTTCCCCAATAGGCATTTAGGACTCTAAGAGGTCTCCAACAAAGAACAACAAATAGTTCAAAGACAAGACTTGATGAGGCTTCCATTTAAGCAAAGATAGATTTATCCCCCCACTTCAGAAAAAAATATCCTGTGTCTTGTTATTGCTTTAAAACAAAGTAGTTTATACTGAATTCTTCCAACCTTTAACAGCTCATCTTCAAAGAGAAATCGACTCCATTATTCCCCTCAGCTTCCAGGACACAATACATATAATCCATTTTAGAAATACTTGGTTCAAAACCGAAATATTTAATTTTGTTGTGGACCAGAAGGGAGAACGAGAATTTTAGGCTTTTTAACCCCTCTCCCTTCACTATTTTTTCTTTGACTTTCCATCAAACTCTTGCCAAAACATTAATTCTTAGGCTTATCAAGACTGTCTGACAATTTCATCACTAATTTTAAGCATCTCTTTTTTTGACAGCCGCAATACATGTCTTGAAAGGATTTGCTATTAAGATGCAAGTCCAAGTTTATTCGAAGAAAGTAAAATGATGCATATCATAAATCAGTTGATGCACCACGTTCTGCAAAAGAGGCTAGGTTGCACTTCTGTACACAGTACATGTCAGCAACCATCATATCTACCTGCTATAGCAGAGACACAGTGATTACTGGCTGCTTTGGTGGGCTGAGAATCCAGAGCATATTTACATTTCTTTGAACAAGAGTCAAGTAACAATAATATTCTGCTAACAGTCAACATTATGTATTTCCAATGGTTTTGGTATTCAGCGGAAAAACAGTTTTGTTGCCATGTATTAGAAAGGGGGGGAAAAAAGCATTATACAAAATTATTTGTCCGAGATAGTCCCATCAAGTGCATACTTCGCACAGTTTCAACACACTTACAGTCAGACCAAGAAGGTTATTCAATCTTAAAAGCAATTAAAAAATTCGTACTAATGCAGCACTGCCAAGTCTCCTGGTTTAACGCTATGATGCGTAGCTTCCCACTTCTACTTTGCTTCATGGCTCATAGCTATTTTCATGTTTCACTGCACAGCAGGATTTGCTAAACTGTTTTAATCCAAAAATACACACCTCAGCCACAGCTGAGAAGCTTGATATGACTGCAGAGTAAACTAGCAGGTTATGTACTCGGTGTATCTGCTGTAACTAAGTTCCGTAACATAGAAGCATCTGACTGAGCTCAGTATCACATAAAACAGACAGGTTTTTACAATATTTCAGTAAGCCAGAGTGTTAAGAACTTAAAAACACATTGGAAAAATGATCTTTTTTTCCCCCCAATAATTCTCAACAGCAGAGGGGTGCTAGAGTTTTGTTTTGCAGACTCTGAAGAGGCCTCATTTTTCTACAACATTTTTATTTCCCTCCATAGATCACACATACTTACATGTATTTACAAAATGCTGACTAGATGAAAAACATTTAACACTTAAAAATAATTACATCAAAATAGGTTTACTAGTTACTTATTCATTTTATACTAAGCTTTTAAAGGATCCTGCTTTTGATGCTGTTTTCAATATTTCAGTTAAGATCTCACCCAAACCAACAGTTAAAAAATTCAGGGAAAGTTACTTCTCCAGCTGTAATCTATAGAAAAACAGAGAGGGAAATGTCTAGTGTTGGCTGTGTACAAGTCAGCAATAAGTAGTAATAAAATAACTTTAAACTGTTCAAGAGTTAATGATTTTTCAGATACAGACAATATGACCTGACTGTTGACAGTCAATTAGTTCTGTCATTCCTTAAACAGCAAGCAGTTATTTGCTCTACTTTATGTGAACAGCTATTTTTGGATGTAAAGGAAAGAAACCAAGGCCAGAACCTATCTACAGAACAGATGCCCTATCTGGCCTTAGCACGTTGGGCTGAGATAATGGCACACATCCTCAACTACAAATGAGGAATACATTGACAGAGGGAAGAGACTGGGTAAGGATGAGTTTAATTGACCTTTCACCTGAGAGGGTCAACAGACTGTAAACCAGAAATGCCATCCAGTCAGCACACACCAACATAACAGCCCCCAGAAACTGATCTGAGATATGAAGAAACTAAAGGAAGGACTAGAGGAAGATATCATTATCCCCACTTTTTTCAGAAATATTCTGTACACAACTGGGGAAGACCACACAGCAGCTACTGAATTAGGTCTAACAGCATCCTAGAATGTCTCCATCTTAGAGATTGCTCATTAACCCAAAGCAAGATCAACAGTATTTTTCCCAGGGAGATGCTGCTTATTTTTTTTAAGGAGGTTATAACAATGCCTTAGAAGTACAGACGTGTCACTGAAATTTATTTAAATAGAGTCGTAAAACATTTAATATATAACAGTCTCCAGTCACTGTGTCAAAGTATCAGTTTTGGTTTTCAGATTTTTTAGCAGCATTGACTCAGTACATGCTCAGAAAAGACGGTGATGGTTAGCGTACAACATAAGCTTCTCAAAAAAACCCCCAACAACTTACTTCCCTTTATTCTTTAATGTTTATCGCACCAAAGAATAAATATGTAAGTTTCATTTTTCATTGGTCTAACAGTCCTGATATTGTAAGGGCTCACAAACCAAGAACTGCAAAACAATCACTAGTAAAATCATATAGACTCGTTTTGATTTTCAAACAGCAAAATTACATAGCAATTTACCTGTTATTCCTAAAAAAATAAGGGAGTTAGCTGCAGTGCTTAGATTTGGAATGTCAGAAAGCAGCACTGAATTAGTCTGATTTTTCCTAGGTATATACTTTAAAAATTATAACTGAAAAAAAGACCTCACAATATTCTCCCCAAAATGTCCTCTCAGACAGTATTTCACTAACAAAGATTTTAAAAAATTCAGCTACATTTGACAGTTATCTTCCTACAATGGCTACCTTGTTTTGCTTTAAAATGAAGAGCTAGAATTTGAATCTGTTGACAGGCATTCAAAAATTCTGTCTTTCTTAAACTGCCATCATTTTCAAGGCTCACATGTGTTAGATATCATTTAGAAACATCCTGGGATTCTTGTAACGGGAACTATTAGATCTTAACTTCAAGAAACCATAATGGCAGGGACCAAAGACTCAGAGGTGCTCCTTCTACTGGCTCAAATACCTCTCAGAGAAGGCATAACAGAGCACCATAAAACCCTACTAGGTAGATCAAATAGCAATGGTGTAGCTTTTAGAATTAAGCAGACGTACAAAGGAATAGGCAAGATGGCTCCTAGAACATGATGAGTAGAAACACTCTCCCTTTTTTATTTTTCTTCTTCAGAGGAGTCGTCATATTTTGAGACTTCATGCATCTGGTGCTGCTGACCAACTTTCACTTCATGCATGAATTCATGCAAGGGGCTGTGCTGCTCAGCAGTCAAAGGACAGCAAAGTCTTTGGGCTTGCTCTGAACCTGAACATCATTTATTACAGACCATATGTCTGAGTACTTACTGCCAGCAAATAAGCACTGACCTTGAGCTGTATTTCTTTAAGATGGATTCCAAAATGTTTACCAGTTCCTCAGAGTTAATGAACTTTTGGGTGCTGAGCGTGTACATTTTTTCATAGAAGTCAGCAATTTCCATCCGAGCCTGAACAAAAAAACAGAGCTGTTCAGACAGGTGAGAAAGCAGCTCTTCCAAGTGAGGAGCTGTTCCTCCTAGTGCATTGCGACCCGTCGCCACCACCTTCTTCAGCTCATTATGCAGAGATGTGTAGATGGTTCGGATGGAGTCCTTTCGGCTGAAGAATGACTGACCACCTGTTCAGATAAATATGGAGGTATTACCAAAATCCAGGGACAGCAAAGATAGACAGCAATACTGGAAAATTGTGTATAACCACGCTTGTTTTCCCCTAGGTGTTCCTAACTGTTGTTTGATCACAGTATTATTTATTTTTTTTAAATCAAGAAACAAATTTCAGTGTATTATTTTGCAAGTAACTGAATTACACATAGCATATACTCAGAAGCACTTTATGCAATTTCATGCAAGTTACACATGTCCCAATTCATATCTCAGCAGTCAATGACTGCTGCAAAACTTCAACTCCCTCACATCTGCCTCAGTTATGGCATGACTTTTCAGAAAGCAAGGGTTCAGTTAAATTTGCTACTATGATACATGACCTGGAAATACTGTCGTTATCTGTGGAAGTCAGAAGAATCAAGTCATCATGAAATTTTAATAGCCTCCACTCCTATTAGCAACTCTTGATCTCTTCAAGAGAATTCCCCTAACAATACCACTTCAACCATGAAGCACTCAAGTTTGTAAAGCAACCTTTAAATGGCAACTATGTGACATCTGTGTGTACAAACCAAATGTTTCCAGTCCCTACGCAGTCTTAATACAAACCAGAATTCAAAAGAAAAACAATCACAGTGTATCTCAGTGAGACCACAGTGCAGGTTAATCTGTAACTAAAACTGAGGGGGGGCGGGGGGGAAGTCTGTGCTTCTCTCTACCTGTTCAACCCTATGAGGAATTTAAAAAAAAAAAAAAAAAAAAAAAAAGACAAAAGTAGAGGGTCAAAGTAAAAGATATTTAACTTTGACGCTACCACAAGACTGTACAATGGTACTAACCTTATTTCATAATTTCTATTTACAGATGGCCTTATGTGCTGCTGCGGCACTCAACGGCTGCAGCAGAGCAAGGATCACAGGGAATGAATCTGCAGAACTTTTAAAGGGATTCCAAATTTAGGTTCCACTTTGAAACGGCTTATGAACTTTGTAATGGTGGATAGTCCTTTTCACATCCATTTTATACATATAATTTTCAAAAGTGACCTTAGCAATTTGAGGCAGAAAGGCAGAGAATTGGTTATCATGGTGAAACAGCAACCTTCCTAAGCCAAGAGTTGCCCCCAGGTCGTCGGGAGGATGAAGAATCATCTACTGCTGTTGTTCGCGACATATCGAAACAAACAAAACTTTTTCCTTTCACCTGTCAATTTTACCCTTTCTGCAAGCACCAAATTCACTTTTTAAAGTCAACCTTATAGAAAGGGTTCTGTCTGTAAAGATCTTCCTTAAAATAGCAGAATTTTCTTGATGCTTTACTGCATTACACATCAGACTCATATCCCTTGATCCATTTTCCATGCCAGTCTGCAGTTCAAAGAGAAAATAAGCAGCTTTGCCCAGAGGGCAACACAATGACGGCTCATCCTGTGCCAGTTTGGGATTTTTCTATTCACATACTGAGAGAGTGAGAAGCAGCCAAGATCGTGGCCAAAACTTCCCGAGATCCTGCAGCGTGAATGACGTGAAATGAATAACAACTTTCAGGAAGCTATCTCCAGCCCTGACTACTTGCACATATGCAGCTCTAATATTTGGGCCCGGAACCGTGACATAGAAAAGCTTTAACCCTTCGGTCACCCCACTGAGCTCACCCGTGCAAGCTCATCTCAGCCAGAGCATCCCAGCACAGAAACACCTCTGGCTAAATCCCGGGAACGGCAGGCAGGCAGCCTGCCAGCCGACAAGGAGACGCACCGACTCCCACGGCCGCTGTGCCACCCGCGCTCTCGCTTATTCTTTCGGGGCCGCCCAAACGCCGTAGCCGATTCCCCACCGGGCCCACGGACGCTTGCTGACCCAGCGCTCGCGTTCGGGACGCGCAGGCACGCACCTGGCCGAGGCCAGGCTCCTCGGGCACCGTGCAGCTACCAGCTGACGGAGAACCGCACAGGGCCGCGGCAGCCGCCCCCGTTCCCCGCCGCGCTGCCGACACCCGCGGAGCTCAACCCGGGGCGGGCCGAAAGCGAGAGCGAGGGGCGGCCCGGAGAGGGGCGAGGGGCCCGGGGGACGCGGGGGGGATAGCGGGGAGGGGTCCGGCGGTACCTAGCTTCTGGCCCAGGAAGGTCATGCTGTGGTAGGCCTTCTCGGCGGCGGCCAGGTGCGCCAGCCCGGCCAGCAGGGCCAGCCAGCTGGCCCCCGCGCTCTTGTTGGCCTCCCGCTCCTTCTCCACGTTGTCCTTGGCCTTGTCGTAGGAGAAGATGCCCAGGTGGGAGAAGAAGGTCTCCAGCACGGCCTGCTCCACCGGCACCGGCGCGCCCAGCGGGATCGACTCCCCCATCCCGCCGCCGCCGCCGCCGCC
>NW_010972587.1:252574-256900 GCF_000737465.1 Haliaeetus leucocephalus
CGCGGCGCGGGGCATGGCCGCGCTCGGTTCACTGCGGGCGGCCCGGCCCGGCCCGGCCCGCTCCGCTCCCCTCCCCTCCCCTCCCTCACCCGCGTTGCCGCTTCCGGGTTGGCCATGCTGGCCTCGGTTGCTGTAGCGAGCTCCCCGCCGCCTCTGTTTTTGTGACGCCTATAATCCGAAGCCCATTTTGACGCCGCATCTTTCGGTCAAGAAGTCCCAGAAGACAAGGTCTTGCAGGTGATCTTATGCCCACCCTCTGGCATTACCCTGGTAGGACTCCCGCAGGACCCTCCGCTTGTCCTAACGTTTTGCATTTAGTTTCCTCTCCCTTGCATCTGGGAGATCACGAATTGCTCCCACTAATCCCCTTTTTTCGGACGATGTTTTGGACAGATGAGCTCCCTGTGCTGATACGCTTGAGAGGGCAACGAGGAGGAGAGCAGATCTGAGCTACGGGGCTGCAGATGGGGGCTGTTCTGGCAGCACTGACCAGTCCAACTCTTGTGGAACAGCCTCCCCCCTACACGGAGCAAGGCTCTCACCTGCAATCCACAGGCAGTTCCTCTCTGGCCCAGTACCAGAGATAGGTCCGCCAAGCCCTTCGTCACTTTTCATTTCTAGGCGCAGGCATCTCTGTATGCGTACATCAGTTACTTCAGAATGGTGCGTAACATCCTTGAAAAGGTTCAGGTTAGAACTAAAGTTTTGGCTTTAAAGGCTTACAACTTGAAGTAGTTTAGCTGAATTTACAAGGTCTTTATCCTTACAGCTGACAAGTTTGAGTTCTGCGTGCACAAAAATCTGCCTTCTTCCTGAATTCAACTACATTTACTTAGCATGCCTAAAGGGACAAAATGAATGTAGGATGTTATAGCTGCTCAACAATAGACTTACCCTGACCTGGAAAGCTGGTTATTAAAATTTTGGTTTATTGATGAGCTGTTTTGGTAACTTAAGTTGTCACCTGAAACATTCACCTGTTTGAGGGCAATCATTACTGCAAACAGTAGGCTGCCAATAGTTTACAGAAAATAAAGCGTAGGAAGGGGGACTCCTAGTTATCCAGAACACCGTTTCCAAAAGACAGCTGGGAGTCAAATGTTCAAATAAGACCTTTATTACAACACAGGGTTGACAGCACGTTTTCGTACTTAAAAGAAAGTATTTGGTCTCTTGGTAGTGAAACGTGGTTTGTGCTGGCGACGCAGAACTCTGTGTGGCAGAGGGAACTTGATTTTAGAATCCTGCAAGAAAAATGTTTCTGTGTTAATTGAGATATTAGATGAACAACAGAACATAGTTTGCAATAAATAGCTAAGCTACATTCAACTGCTAACTTATGTATAGAGAAGTAATGCATCCACAGATTAGATATACTTCTAATCTATATTTCTATATAGGAGCTAACAGATGCCTTAGTTTTGCGATTCTTTTTGAAAGAAATGCCTGTTATATATAGGTAAGCTTTCTGCAAGATAATACGCTTTTGTTTTAGTCTGACTTTCTTTCAAACAGTTCTAGCATTAAAAGTCTTGATCATAATATAACACAACTGCAAACCTATGCATGCAAGTTAGGTTCCCTCCCTGTTTTTGCCTGCAAAGCAAACCTGTACCAGAGAAGAGAGCTCCCCCCTTCCAGTCTGTGTTAGACCAGGACCCACCAGCCACTGCAATGCTACTTCACTTACATGGAACTGCTTGACTGCTGGTCTACGGCACTTGCTAGCAGCAATCTCCTCGACTTTCATGATCTGAATAGAATGAGCACGGGCACGATGACGGGCTCCCATATCGCGGTCTGTAACAAAAGAACTCATTAAAAATAAATCTTTTCAGTTCAAAAATCTTACTACCACCTTTTCAGGAAACGTTTATAGTACCATCTACAACTTTTAAAATTCCTGATCGACTCTACTTAATCACACTGGTTTTAGTATCTGAAGTGATGCAGAAATATCACAGAACCAACATGCAGCAGAAAATTCTTCCTGGAACTCATAACCAAACTCCTCCAAGAAAGCACCTTCTTACTGTTCTTGCCTGATTTCAAGAAGGTACACATGTACAGAAGTAATCTACATGGGGCTATTTCATTTTTTTGCACAAAAAACCTGTGATTCAGAATCAACACTGAAATATGATTACTGGAAAGACATGTGAACTTCAGAATTTCCCTGCCAAAAGGAAGGTGCAAGTAAAGGTAGGATCTGAGGTTATCTTTACTTTTCTTAAAAGTGCCAAGTGATAAAAACGTGAATTAATATTTAGCCCACATAATTAGGCTTTCAGAACAGGAGGAAGCCATCTGTACATGATGCTACCTGAAAATTCCTCCCTGCGGCAGTGAAAATCACTGCCTTCAGGTCATTACATCTATAGCTAGTTCCACAAGATATGCCCGTTGAAATACTATTGTGCTTACAATGCTTCCCATGAAGATCTAACATCCCTATTAAAAACTTACCTGTCAAAAGTATTCTTGAACATAAAGGTATCAAAGTCACGATGCAATTATCATGACAAATTAAGTTCTCAGGCCTCTTAAGCAGTCCTCCAGTATATTAACTAACAGGAATTATTTTAAGTTAATGTCGAACCTTAAATTTCACTTTCAACAGCACTTCAGCTTTTGAAAGGCGACAAGATACATTTAATATTTGCACACATGACAAGAATATCATTATTAAGAACAATATTCTTTGGGTTTTTGTGTGCATTCTGTAGTGTTTGTAACACTTCTGGATTCAAATATCCACAGCATCAGCTATACAAACGGTCTATCCCTCAAGTACTTCACAAAACAGACTGAAATCAGGACAACCTTTAATTCTCCCTGAACTAAGGCAATGAGATCTTCGAGCAACACACTTTTCCCTGCCCCATGATGTTTTTTTTTTTTTAACTTGCTCTCCAAGGGACAGATGCTAGTGTGTTCCACATGATATCTGAAATATTCTCTCCACAAGACTTGGGAAGATATACTCAATTATTTTAAAACAATAAATACAGTGCAAGAAATATATACAGCACCTAAAAGGTCATGAAACTCTCAGTCTGTATAGCAAACCTCATTACTAGAATTGTAGAAAGTCACGTCAAGATGAAGTGGGAATGTTTTCAGCTAGAGAAACTGTATAAAGAGTGGTAACAAGGAAGATACCACATACATCATACACAAACATGCATGGACTTCTCTGGGAAATCCCCACTTTATTTTTCCAGTGTTTCAGTTATCTTAACATGGATCAAGTCATCATGCTTTATGCCCAGTTTAAGATTTAATCTTGTGCTTATATACTGGTCCTACCATTTTATACCTCAAACAGTTACATGTACTTACAGCACTGAGTGACAGCACCAGCCGTGGTCAAATCCCTGTACTCCCTGTACATGTTGTGAGTTCCGCTACGAGAATCATAGCGCAACCAAATACCAAAATTTTTCACTCGCAGAGGGGACTTCTCATACACCTGGAATTACACAAGAGCACAAAAGTAATTAGAGACAGTACATCACTGGCATTTTACAAGTTTAAGAAGAAATATTTCAGAGCTTTAATGAAACCACTATGGGGAGTTTTAATGTCAAAAACAACTATGTGCTCTCTTTCCCCACATCAACATAGCTACACTCGAGTCTTGGTAATTCAGAGTGAAAAGTTTTAATCATTCAGCGTGGGAAGAAAAATACACAGAAGATTTCGGCTCTAAAGAATGTCTTTTAAGCATCAAGGTAGAGGAGTGCAAGCATACAAGTATCTACTTTCCAAGAATTATGAATGTCCAGATGACTCTTAAAAGGTATATTCCACAATGAAGCAAGCGTAAGAACCAGACAGCAGCACTGACTAGTGGCATAGCTCATAACTCCCAAGTGCTGGGAAGTACATTTCTTTTTTGTTTACTGGACATATAGTGCCACTATGAAAAAACGAACTTGTCACTCAAGGTTCTCAGCAACTGAAGAATAAATGAACTTCAACCTCACCCCTAATAACTGTGCTTACATAAATTCCTTCCACACATACCAGCTGGAATTCCTTACAAATCTCCCACTCTTTTAGGTTTTCAATCCCGCACCTGGCCACAGTACACAATCTCTCCAGAAGACTTCTTCATCTTCTTCAGCTGAGAAACGAAGTACCAGAACCGGGACTTGGCGACAACATGGTTCGGAGCGAAGATCCGCATGCGGTAGAGAGGAGGCGTCGTGCACTTGGGCGTGGGCAGGCATCGCCCGACCACCTTGTACTCCCGCAGCTGGAGGGAGACGAACGACAGGCCGCCCGCAGCGTGAGGCCCTCAGCGCCGCCGGCCCAGCCGCC
>NW_010972587.1:258611-258949 GCF_000737465.1 Haliaeetus leucocephalus
CTGCGGCGGCCCCGCCGAGGGGCGGGGGGAGCGTTCCTTCCCGGAGGCCGTTCCGCACGCGCGAGGAACGCGGCGCCTCCCCTGGGCGTCCTCCTCCTCCTCCCGCCGCCAGCCGAGGCGGCGCGGCCTGGCCCGGCCCGCTCCGCTCCCTATGCTCGTGGCGGCCGCGGAGCTGTGGGGGTGGGAGCCGGCAGCGCCGCCGCGATGGAGGAGTGACCGGGAAAGGTAACGGCGGGGGGAACGGGGACGGGACACGACGCGCGGCGCGGGGTGACTCAGCCCAGCGGGGGGCTGGGCCTCCCCGGCCGCTGGCGGGGGCCGGGGCGGTGTGGGCGCCC
>NW_010972587.1:258959-294859 GCF_000737465.1 Haliaeetus leucocephalus
CCCGGCCGGTTCCAGGCAGCCCGGCGCCGCCTCCTCCGCAGCTGTGAGGCTGTGGAGAACGGGGGGGGGGGGAGGGCCCCGGGCCCCCCCGCCCACCCGGCCGCGCTGCTGGGGGAGCAGGGGGGTGCCGCAGTCGGTCGGTCCCTCCGTGAGCCGGCTGGGGTGGGGGGGGGGGGGGGTCGTGGGGCCGCCGAAAACATCGGGATTCTTCTCTTGCACGCTGTAGCTTTGCGGTGGGGTTCTGTTCGCGTGCTGCGGGAGCTGCCTCGGTCGCCGTCCTGCGTTATGGCTCCGGTGGGGGAAGGAAGTGACCGTGAGCTCTTGCACTGCAACGCGAGGGGAGGGACCTCCCCTGCACCTCCATATTCCGCTGCTCTCGGCGTGTCCCAGTGCGGCGGTTCCCCGCCGGGGGAGGAGTGCTTTGTCACTCTGCAGCGGCCACGGGAAGGGGCCGAAGGGGTTAAGCTGCAGCCCCGGTGTCTTCGCCGCTGGGTGCGAACGCCAGATCCCCCTTCTCGGCTGAGCTGCTGAGCTAGGCAGTGTTGTCGGCTCTGCAGCGAGGGCAGGCTGGGCTCTTGACCAAGTCGGGGCGGGGGGGGGGGGGGGCAAGAAGGCCTTGCTCCTCTCGGGGAGTTCCTGGCCAGTAAGGATGTGCCTGAGATGAAGACCTAACGTGTCACTTCCAGAGAGAAAAACTTTCTAGTCCAGTTGAAAAGTTCTCGAAGTAGCTACAACTACACAGCTGTTCGTTTTAACCACGTTAGGTCAGTGTAAAGGCTCTATAGCCTAAGAGGCTGTAAATATGCTCAAGACTTGCAGCAAGCAAAACAGAGCTCAAAAAAGAATGTGAAAGGTGATCTTTTACTGTCTTTGTTTTATTAGAGAGAAGATTTGAGGGAATTAAAATGAAGCCTGTCACTGGCACCCTGTGTGCTATCACAATCTTGTAAATAGCAAAACCGAATGCTGCAAACAAAGTATTCTTTAATTGTTCCCGTGGTTAGCATCTGTAGTTAAAATGCTCTGAATGTTTTTATTGTTAGGACATATCTGGACACAAGTTACACACCTTTGACCATGTTAGTGTTGTTAAACTGGACAATCTTCCCCACTCAAAGTGTAACTACGTTTTTTTCCCGCTTTCCTGTAAGAAAGCAGTCTCTGCTATCGAATGCATTTGTAAGTATTTAATATGTGAAAGGGAATAAACTATCCTGATGAGATACGTATACCTGTATGACTTCACTGTTAAGGAACTGCATCTTCCTAATTATAGTAAGATCACTTTGCCACCCAACATAGCGACTGCTTAACAAAAAAAGCATCTCTAAGTAAATAAGACAGTAATTTCTACACAGCTGCATATTAACTATTGATGTTATTGATTATTTTTTATAAATCTTGCTTCAGTGACATACTTGACATTATAGCTGGGTATATCTTGCAATGGATTTTGCAAACTGTAAGTAGTATTAAAATTGCAGTTCTGATTTTGCTTTTGAAGTGTAACTGGCTGGTAAAATAGATTTGTGGTGGAAAAGCTACCTGCTCAACTAAAACCATATAGCATGAGAAGCTATTTTGTTAGCTTTCTCAAAAGGCTCATTCAAATAGTCTATCTCAATTATTTGTCTTCTAGAGTTGGCTAGTCAAGCTGAAACTCTTAGAAAAGCATATAGGGTAAAAGATGGAATTTTAAATATACTTATGTAGCATATACAAAATTAGTAGAACTGGTTGGTATTGCTGTTAGCTAAACAAGTGAAAAGAATATGTGTTTGAGTGAGGTTATTTTTAATAGCAAAACTTGTCACACAGGTGTACAAGATTACTACCTTTTGGGCAGATAATGTAGTGATATCAGCAGGAAAATATGCCAAAAATATGCTGCTGTATATGAAATAGTTTTACTTGTATAACTCTGGACCAGACCCTAATCGAAAGATGCTGTAAAAAAAAAAAAAAAAAGTAACTTTTTCAGCAGCATTTTACTTTTATTTTAATCTGGCTGTTTTGGATATTGATTATGGGGAAAACAAGCTGGGGGCCGGGGGTGCAGAGGGAGAAGACTCAGCAGAGCAACTTTAATCCCTAAAGATTTTGACCCTGAGCAGGATTGCTCTGTGTCGCAAGGCAGTGTGTGAAGCTTGTTTTGCCACGAGTCATCGCTTTGTTCCAGATTTTCTGGTTTCTATACAGCTGCAACCTGCAATTTTTTTTTGGTACGAACTCAATTTTACTTATTAAATTGCTTTTCATGATGCATTTTATTATAGTGTATTCTGTAGTGAGTTTTATAGAAATACCTGTCTTACCATGTTAAATTTTGAGCGCTCCTTTTCAGGCATGCTTGCTGTCAATTGTCACTGTGCCACCTTTCTTCCAGTGGGGGAGGGTGAACAGTAGAGCGTGCACAAGACACGCAATACTAAGAAATCAGAAGTTCTACCTATAGGCGTGTAGGCAGCTTCAAACCACAGCTCCTTTGTATTTCATCTCTTCCTCTTGTCTATCTTCCCTTCCCCTACCTCCTACATACTTACGTAACAAGGCCTTATTTCAGGCCTAATTAACTGGGGGGGGGGGGGGGGGGGGGGGGGGTCTTTGAAGGATAGATGGATTTTGTCCCCTCTTGCTGTTTAACAGCATCCTAGTATTTGACAAAGATTTTTATTTTTTTTAATTCCCTGTGTTTTACCAGAGCATTGCAGAACAGCCTGTACAGACGCATCATCTTTAGAACATTTGTCTAGCTTGCTTGTTAATTTTACACTAAATTTTCTAAATAAAAATCATTGCTGGTAAATCAGCACCCATTAGTAGGAACAGAAAACTTTGTTAACAACTCAGTATGATGTATTTTGTGGTTAATTTCTAAGACATTTCTCTTGTGTGCGCTTGCTTTAGAAGAAAGACCTTCTAATGGCTTTGCCTCCCTAGGGGAAATACTTCATAAATGAGTTTATGAAGCATCTTAACAATATTAGAGATGACTAGAGATTTTTTTTTGCAGTTACAAAGTTTGTGGTGGGGAAAAAAATACAGCTGTCCAGCATTTAAGTAGCAGATTTATGCTTATCTCATATCTTGCTGAAACCTTCTCTGCATGCTTGAAATTTGAGTTCAAGCCTTTCAGTTGAATAGTTCATGTCATACCATTTCTCTGTTAATTAAGATTATATTAGCTCTTTTCAAGATAACTGAAATATACGGACACTTCAAGTTCTCCTTATTCAGCAAGAAGTTTAGTACTATTAAAAGTTGATTAAAGGACTTAGGATTCCGATATCCGTACCAGAAGTACACACATTCATGTTTTGGTGGAGTACATACTATGTGTTTGAGGTTTGTGGGCAAAATTCTGTGGTTGTTGCTGTCCTGCTTTTAATTTTTGTTGTTCTGCTGAGCAAATAAAGTTTCTCTTTCTCTACTTGCAGATGATCGTAGTTTCCTCCTTAGAAGAAGTGGGCAAACCAGTTAGGAGTAGGAAACAAAGAGTATAGCAGTAGAGATGGATGAACAAGCCCTTTTAGGGCTAAACCCAAATGCTGATGCGGACTTCAGACAAAGAGTATGTAATTAACTTGCTTATCTCTCTAATAATTGGGGGTGCAAAAGTCTTGTATTTTCTTGGGTGGGGAATTGGGGGCTTGCCCCTTTTTTTTTTTTGTTAACCAATACATAGGGTTCATGGTGACAAGTACAAAACAAAGTTATGTCGCAAGCATGTAAGCGGAAGGTCGTGTCACCAACTCTGTGAAATTACAATTAACATGCATAGAATTTATTTTTCTGGGCTCTGACTTTTTCGGTCCTTTCAAATCTTTGTACTTGTTGCTTAGCTCCATACATAGGTTCACATAGAATGAAAAGCAGAATGAGTTGCTTGCAATTGCCCTTTTAATTCTTAGACGTGTTGTTTTATTGGAATGGATTACCTACCTTTAGTGTCTTTTTAATGAAATGTGTGTTTTTAACTCCAGTGAAGTTTGTATTAGCATAGAGTAGGTTAAGAAAGTAGTCATGGTAAGTGGGTAACAGTTACTTCAGAAAAGAGGGGTGCTCCTGTGAAAAGGCATTACAATTTATCTAACTATTTAATGAGTAAATATTTATGCTTACTGATTCATTTTCAAGTTGATTCAACTGTCTACAAGATAACCTCCAGTGAAATCTTTCAGAAATGAAGATGTTAATACCTTGGTTTTGTGTTCAAATTCTGGAATGCATAAGCAAGTTAAAAATGCAGCCTGGTACTGCTAAGCAGCCTGTTAAATATGTTGGTTCTGGGTATTTGTCCTTTTTGAAAGGATGGATATAGCTAATCTTTAGTGTTCTGTTAATAGAATATCACTGTAAAATTTGAAGCTTATAGATTTATTGACCTTTTAACTGTGCAGTCTGCCTAATTTTGAAATATTTATAGTAAAAGGTGATTTACCTTTTCACTAATCGTGTAAGATGTAACATATAAAAGGAAGTATGAAACCATTTCTAGTAAAACTGTTCAGTATAAGAAAATTGTCTACAGGAAGGGAATTCTTGGTTTAAGAACTTATTTTAACTCACTGAATAATTACTTTGGGAAATTACTTAGGTGAATGGAAACAATTATGAACTAATGCAAAAAACCAAAACCACCCAACAGCCAAAAAACTCCCTTGAAATACAAGCATTCGTAGAATTGAAATAATGTTGTTAATCTAATCTCTGTTTCAAAAGCTACTTTACTGTTTTGTATAACAGGCCACACTAAATCTTAAAGCACTTAGCTTTTGACAACAGTTAACTTAATCTACGTAGAAGTTCTGATAAGCAACTTGGTTATTTAGAGTTTGGTAGAAGTTTTTTCCAGTCTCTGTGGTGGCTTCATAAACTGACAGTTGTGATCAGTGTTTGAATGTTTCTTGAGCTTGAGGTGTTGAATACAGCCAAAGTGGTGCAACAAAAATACTGAGTTGTTTTCAATTAAAAATCTAAATTATTTTCTCTTTAGAATTTGTGGAAGGAATTTTAACTTGGATGTGAACTTCCACCTAAATGGGAAGGTCCTAAGCAACTTTCTTTAGTCAACCCTGTCTCCAGAGGTCCCTTCTAACCTCAACATTTCTGATTCTATGACTTTTATATTCAAGTAACAAAAATCTTTTTATTGAATGTAAAGTGGAAATGTGTACCTATGATATTAGCATTTGAAGAAACACTCTTGTGTTATGGTAATTAGGGAGTCATAAATACTTGGATGTATCCAAATACCGTTTGGTTTTTTGAAGGAGAGCTGTTTAAATATGAGTCTTAAGTGTGAATGAGATGTCTTGCTGTGTGGTTTGTTTATTCCTTTTTTAAAATGAAACTTACTTGGATATTTGCAGGCACTAGCCTACTTTGAGCAGCTGAAGATATCTCAGGATGCTTGGCAAGTCTGCGCAGAAGCATTAGCTCAGAGTATATACAGGTAATGTAGATAAGAATCATTGCTTATTTTCATATGTTTGAGTCTGGTTTTAGCTCTACAGCATAACAGGCAAATTAAATTGCTGAAAGTTGATATGGTCTTCATACTGTTTTTAGAATCATAGTTAATCTGTGGCTTCTGTATAATGCCTTTCAAGGAAGACTGATGTATAAATAAAATTCCATATTAATTTAGTAGCCTAAAGACTGCTGCTTTATGAACTCCAGGGAAAAAGAATGAGTTCTAGTGCTATCTTTTGGGGAGGAGCGCTGAATATTTTCCATTGTGAGACTACAGGCTTTATATGCAGTAATCTCAGTAGTAGTTTCTTGTCCCATTCTATGGAGTAGGCCATCCCATTTTTCAAGACGCAAAGAGTATGTAGTCAGCACTATTTTTGCACAAAGTTGTGTATTTAGATCTCAAATACTGGGTTGTTGCTATATCACAGAATAATTCTGGTTAGAAGGAAACTGAGGGATGTATGCCTCCTGAATAACAGCAGTGACTTATAGTGAATGCTTTTTTGTAAATGATTTATCAAAACTTCTGACTCCAAAGGAGTATGCAGTAATTAACAAAACCACACAAGATTGAAAACAGCGTTTTATAATCTTTATCAAAATACATTATGATTGTTACAATTTTTAGATAAGATTAAGAAATCATGTAGATTATATAGCATGTGAAATGTCCCTTCCTAATCTATACCTCAGTTTGTGTTTAGCTTGCTCTTTAAGACACAGTGTACAACTTGCACTTAGTGTGCTAATGGAAGCCAGACGTATTACTGAAGCCTGACAGATTTTTATGAAGGCAAGATACAATAGGTATTGTAGTTTTGTATGTTCAATACTGAAATCAAAGCATAACAAATTGGTGGCTGTAGAAAAAAGGATTGTGATATCAAACATAAGTATTAGTTTAACAGTTGCTCATTTTTACCAAATGAACTGCTTGAGTATTTGTCATTTTTGCTTTGAAGTAATAGCTGTAGCATTTTTCTCTGGTGCACAGTAATTCTTGATTTACCAAAGGGATGACCTGGTTGTAATACTTGAGGAATCTTTTCCTCCCAGAGAAGTGTACCATATTGCCACTAGTAATTTTCTTTTCTTTTTTAGTGATGATCACATCAAGTTCTTTTGCTTTCAAGTTCTGGAACATCAAATTAAGTTCAAGTGAGTAATCTTTCTTAACACCAGCCATGTACATCCATTTAATTTTCCCTTTTTATTCTGCTTGCAAGGAAACTTAAAATGGTATCTGTCATCTTGGTGTGGTTGATGAGGTGGCTTTAATCTGGTCCAGAGGACTTTCTTACATTTCTTCACCTTTTCCTGGGAGAGGAGTAGTTGGGTTTTGAACAGCAGTTGAGTTTTGAGCAGTGTGCTCTACTAGCTAGTTTTAACACCTGTGTATGGCCTAACACAGACCCGATTACCACTGATTGCTCGAAACTTACTTAGCCATTCCTTTCTGGAGATTCAAGCCTTATTCTGTACTCTCACTGGTTTTTGCAGAAAAGAGTCCTGCAAGCAGCAGCCTTGCTCAGTACAGAGCCCTGGCCTTCAGACAAAGCCCTATTCATTCAATAACCATGGCAGAGATGTTAAGAGAAAGTAGTCTTTTCACTGAGTGGTGTTCTGATAGAATCATAATTTTAGGAGAAAATACTTTGAAATAATGTAAGTTTCATTGCATGGAACTATGTTCTGTTCACACTTTGGGCTCCTTTGGTCTGGACTTGAACATCATGGCAGAGGTGTCTGCCTCTTGGAATATCATTGTGACTGGTTGCAATACACTGAACATGTGGGTTAAGCTTTAGATAGGAATAAGATGTATTTTGCAACTGATTTGCACAATTATGTATCACAGCAAAAATGAAAGACTTAACTTTCTGTGATTTTATTCACCTGATTTTACCTCATTGTCCATCTTCCTCTGCTTGTTCCACTCCTGTTGCCTGTTTACTGCAGTATGTTTTCTCTTGGTTTCCTGCTTCTTATTTTCTTTGAGCGTTTTCAGTGGGGTTGCTTTTTCTTCTCCTTAATGAGTAGTTACTTGTTACAGGAACACTGGAGCTGCATTCAGCAGTCATTCCTGTTAAGGACTGTACCAAACCTATAGCTAGTTCTATTGCAAGGAGAGTGTTCTGAGCTTAGCTGGTCCTGGGAAGGAGCATCTTGTGTGGGTAGTATTTGAGGTGGGCTGGGTATAATGTCAAATTTTGCCAAGACTATATGTATGACATAAAGCAGAATTGCTTGTTTGCTTTTTTAGTTTTGATATGTCTGATAATTAATGTACTGTAGGTCAGATCAGTGAAGGACTTCCTTGTGCTCGCTGTTGGCAGTCTTCAGTGTGTAGTAAACAAGTTTGAGCATATACAGATGTCTCTTCCTTCTCCCAGTGGTTTATGGTCAAATGTGTATTTTTGAGGGTCGTAAGTCCTGTCCCTGATAGAGCAGCCTTCCTGCAAAATTTCAAGCTCCTACTCCAATATAGGAGCCAGTAGTGCCTCAAAATGTAATCCATTAATATAGGCAAAATGTTTTTCCTTATTTTTATGTCTTTGATTAAAAATTTTAATACACAATTAGCTGTGTAAATTCGTTTTCTGGGAACCTTTCATTTATATTAATGTGCAGTATTATGTGCAATATGAAAAGAGTTTTTGCCTTACTGAATGTTGCACTTGTCATGAAGCAGTTGTATTTTGATCTCATTATGCTTTGTTTCAGATACTCTGAACTTACTGAAGTCCAGCAGCAGCTAATTAGGGAAACACTCGTAACATGGCTGCAAGCACAGGTAAGTATGTCCCTTCACAGTGGTCTTGCATAGTAGGCTTATTAGTGGGCTAACATAATGCCTTGAGCGTGGGCTAAATGTTTAATCTGTCATTTGAGTTCAAAGATGGCTTTCTGAAGATACATGGTATCTGATGGTTAAAAGCTTTTAACATGCTAATCTTGATTAGAAATTCTTGAAATCAGATGTTGTAAAGAAGTCTGTGCTTGAACATATTACTAAATATAAAACTCTTATTTCAGATAATGATTGTGGTTTAATCAGTTGTGTGTAAAATACGGAGTATTAAAAGTTTCCCTTTAGAGAGATATAATCCAGATTCCTGATGTTCCTGAGTGTCTGGAGGAGGAACAGTAATGCTGTTTTTAAGACCCTCCTGGCCTAACTCCTGTCTACTTAGAATGCTAGCAGATGTTTATGAATGAACAGCAACACTCCTCTGTTAATACTATGGCAGAGTATTGGCTACTCTTTCTTGTGGAATTAGTTACTGTAGCTGAACATGTAGTATCAGTTGACCCAAGAATTTGCAATCAGCAGAACCATCAAGTGGGCTGATACAAGTCTTGGCCTATACCTGCCATTATCTAGTTATCATTGCAGTTCTGCACTGAAAATTAACATAGCTGCTTTGTTTGTAGAAAACTTAACAGTAGGAAATGGAATATGATGCAACTTGAAAAAGAACAGATCATTGTGAAATGGATTAAATTGCTTTTAATTTCTCTTTGTGACAAGCTGTCCCATTTAGAAGTTTATAGAAAAGTGGAAGGAGAGAGAGAGATTGGTAGTGACAGATTCTTCCCCCCCCCCGATGAGCTTAGACTTAGAAACTTCCTTTAGTATTCTTAAAGCTAACACCTAATGTAGGCACAAACTAGCTACAAGAGGACTGCAACTTGTTTTCTGGAAGTTGTTTACTCCTTTCACCAAACTGCCAAATTAGCTTTTAGTCTTTGAATAGTACACTTAATGTCTTAGCACTGAATGAAAGGCTTAGGACTGTATCACCCAAAAAGAATGTTTCCCCTGTTTCATTACAATTTAGCTAAATTTTCTTCAAAATCCTTGGAAAGCTTAAGGCTTTTGATTGATCTCAGCCAGGAAGAGAGGTAGTACATTAATTGCTATGCAGAGATCAACAAGCATATATGATTCTTCTCTAATTTGGTAAGAATGTACAAATAAAATATCTTGTTTCTACCAGATGCTGAATCCCCAGCCTGAGAAGACTTTTATTCGCAACAAAGCAGCGCAAGTCTTTGCATTGCTTTTTGTTACTGAATATCTCACAAAATGGCCCAAGTTTTTTTTTGATATTCTATCAGTAGTTGACCTTAATCCACGAGGTGTGGATATGTACCTCAGAATCCTGATGGCTGTTGATGCTGAGCTGGTAGACCGGGATGTTGTTCATACATCAGAGGCAAGTTATTTTGCATTAACATTTGTTTTAAATTTCAAAAAAGTTCTCTTACTTTAATTGGAGCAGAAGACTAGTAGAGATGATGTTGTTTTCCTATGGCAACCCTGCCTTAGAGACATTAGGTGGTTTAGATCCAAAAGCCATATGTTGTTTAATGCTTTTTATGATTTTATACTTTTCAGTTAATGTATTTTTTGCTTGAAGAGCTAGCAAACAAAAACTAATGGTCTGAGTTAGCCAATTTAATGTTAGACTGACTCATTTTAAAATGTTAGCTTCTTCTAGTGCCTGTTTTAAGGAATCCTAACATCAAAAACCCATGTAATGATCTAGAGGACTTTTCCCCTTTGTCTGCCTTTCTTCAGGGTTTGGGCATTGTGGTAGAAAGAGCGAAAACTAGGGTATTTTGGTTTTATTTCTTGCAAGAAAAAAAATGTGCTCTCTTTGAGGTTCTGATTTGAGTTATCTTGCTAGGACAAGTGGTGTCTAGTAGTGGATACAGAAATGCTCCTAATTTTACAAGATGCTAATCTATGACAAGACTGATTTATTCTTTTTCTGTATTGATAGGAGGCTCGTAGGAACACCTTATTAAAAGATACTATGAGGGAACAGTGCATTCCAAGTTTGGTGGAATCATGGTACCAAATCTTACAAAACTATCAATATAATAACTCAGAGTTGACATGCCAGTGCCTTGAAGTCGTTGGAGCTTATGTATCCTGGATAGATTTGAGCCTGATAGCCAATGAAAGGTAATGGGTTTTTGATGGAATATGTTTGCAAAAATAAGCTTGGTAGCATGCTGACTGTATTTCTATGAAACAGAATTGAAACTCATCTTTGAAAAAGAACTTTATAGATAATTATTTGGAGGTTTTGGGTTTTTAGTAGAGTGATGGGCTTTGCAAGCCAAGCCGATATAATGGTCAAAACAGACACTACGTAGTTTGCTGGGTTCTCCTTAAAATGTATAAAATGCTGGGTTTAGTCAGTATAATAGAGTTTAAAACTGTCTTATAAAACGAAAACATTGTAAACATGCACACAAATAATATAAAGCTTCTATATGATGCTACTGTGTACATATAAAAACAAACTTTTTTTTCCTCTAAAGGTTTATAAATATGCTGCTAGGTCACATGTCTGTGGAAGTTCTCCGGGAAGAAGCTTGTGATTGTTTGTTTGAAATTGTAAATAAGGGAATGGACCCAATTGATAAAACAAAATTGGTTGAATCTTTATGTCAAGTATTGCAGTCTGCTGGCCTCTTCAGCATTGATCAGGTTTGTGTATTGATTTTTACAACAGGAATGAGTTATAGGTTTCCAACAGTTCTTAAATAAGCAAATAAACAGAAAACTATAAAACTAAGTCCACAGATTAGGGGGAATTAGTTGTGCTTCTGCATCAAAGCTAAACACTCCTCATGGTTTTGTCATACTTAAAAGGACAGTTTGTTATTAATATTCCTTGTTCATTTAAAACACTGCATTTTGTTTGTCCTCAGCGTGAGTTTTTTGTTTTAGAAGCAAGGTACTATGTAACTCCTCTGTTCCTCTACTAAAGCTTGTTGTGCTTACTGTAATGCTGCTTCTGTGTTTTGTTGCCTTGTTGAATCTTCTGTTCTGAATGATTCCATAATAGATATTGTAGCCAAGGTAGAGTTTTTTTTAGGGTGAGACTTTAGATCAGCTATGCATGCTTAGGTAGGGGAAAGAGCTTTCTTCAGGGCATGTATGCTCTTCTGCATGTCTGCACCATCAGACATGAGGCTTGAAATTCTTATCGATAAGATGGAAAAATATACCTACTAACAAAACACGCATTCCCTGGCAGTTGCAGTGTTTAAGGAACAGCTGTTTGCTATCTGCCATGGAGAAAGGAACCAGTCCTTATGAAGCTGTAGTCCTTAGATTGCAAGGCAGTTATCTCTTAATTTTGAAGCCTTTTTCTGCATTTTAGTAAGAATACAAATTTGACAACGTGCATTCGTCAGTTCAGGAGGTGTTCCTCAAAATCTTACCTGAGGCTTTCTGAGGAAGACTTGTTATTCTTCTGCTTATATACAGTTATGGCAGGGAGCAAAGTATCTGTCTGGGGTGACTGAGGGGTATTTCTCAATTCTAATCAATGTGTTTCTGCAAAAGCAAGCCATAAATATTTAATATTAACTCACTCTTACAGGCAGTACTGAAAGTTACTCGGTATCAGTATTTCTGAAGTGAGCTACAGCTGTTAATTCTTTGAAGTTTTCCCATAAAAAGATTTTCCTCTTATACAGCCTAAAATTTATGGTAGGTATGTGCTGCTGCTTTTATTTTGAACCTGCTTCTTGCTATAAAGTAAAAAGAGAAACAAACTAATCTGAAGAAATGAAGCAAGCTACCGTTCTATAATGGAGGACAGCCAAATCTGGCATTGCTTTAGTTTTTCTCTCTCCATTCCCTGGGGAAAACAAACCAGGCACTTGAACTTTCCATTTAGGAGATAAATGTTGGTTTTACTACTTCTACGTACTAGACATGGGTAGTAGAATCTATAAGCTCATGCCATTTAAACATGAGCTCTGCTAGTATTTTTAATCGGATGTCTTGTCTTGCAGGAAGATGATGTGGATTTTCTGGCCAGATTTTCTAAGCTGGTCAATGGGATGGGGCAAGCATTAATAGCTAGTTGGACTAAATTGATAAAAAATGGGGATATGAAGAGTGCTCAAGATGCTCTGCAAGCTATTGAAGCAAAAGTGGCCCTAATGTTGCAACTGTTAATTCACGAAGATGACGACATCTCATCTAATATCATTGGCTTTTGTTACGACTACCTTCACATCTTGAAACAAGTAAATATGTCTGGCTTCAATTTAACATCACTTTTTGACATATGATTTAGTTTTGATTTTTTTTTTTTGGTGGGAATATATGAATCTCATACTATGTGCAAGCTGACTTGCAAAATAGGTTTTTTGAATTATTAGCATTCAGTATCTTTAATGGCTGTGTTCATGCTATTTCTATACTGTTGTTTGGAAACCTGAAGGAATTGAGTTAAATCTTGTGTTAAGTAGAAAGAAGGCTTGCAGATTGTATGGCTGTTAAAAGCAAACCTGTCTTTTCCTGTTAGTAATACAGGAGTTACTATACAAAAAATAACACTTGAAATTTATTTTACAGCTTAATGCTCTTTCAGACCAACAAAAAGCTAATGTAGAGGTAAGTATTTTCTTTTTACTAGAGATTCTTTTTTTCAGGAACGCATTGGGTCAGAATCTTTGATTTTGCTGAAACAAATCATGTTCTATTTATATGTCTTCAAATGTGCATGTGACTAATTAAATGGGAAGATTTAAAAGTTAAGACAGTATGTTCCATCTTCTACTACGTAACTACAGCTGTTTCTTTAAATAGTAAACCTATATTGAATTGTGTATGAAGATGAAAGCTATTTTAGAGCTGGTCTTCCCAAGCAACCCTTAAGCACATGTTGGTAAGCTCCTGTACAGTCTGTACTGTTGATAGAATGTTCTTAAATCAAGACAGAAGAGGGGTTTTTTTCCCTGAAGCTCTGTATTTTTATTAAAACCTGCTCTGGTTCCAAAGGCTGGGAAGCAGTATAGGAAGGGTTATCATAAAATTCAACCCTTGATATTATCATTAGGTAAATTATGAAAGAAGCTGCAATTAAAATATAACAGTTGTACTTATAATGACCAGTTATGTGTTAAGCATTTACATTAAGCTTAAGTTTATATGCTTGAGTTTATATGCTTGAGTTTATACATAAGCTTAAGTTTATATATCAAACATTAAGTTTAATAAATAAGGTTTATGTCCAGTTTTGCAGGTAGTAAACTGTTTGTCTTTTCCAGCACAGTCCTTTTTTTAATTTCTTTTCCCTATGACCCTTCTGCACCAATGTGGATGTACTAATTTAGATGTTGAACTGGTTAGATTGGTGCGGGTATTTTGTAAGTCTGTACAGGTGACAGCTGTGATTCCTTTTCCTTTACAAATAAAACTGAATTCTGTACCTGTTCTAACATGAAAAGTTGAATTTGGATAACTGGTCTAGATTATCTTGATCTGGTTTTGTCTAATGTCTGTTTAAATTGGATTAGGTAACACAATAAGAGAAGTTTGATAACATCTCTGAATCTTTTTATTTTTGTAACTATGTCTCTGTTATAACTGGATCAAACAAAATTACTACTGCAGTGCACTTAAGACATTTAAAATCTGAATGTTACTGTCCTGGAATCTGTTGTTTTGTTAAACTTGCTTTCATACTGAAGAACTTCATGTTATAATTATTTCTTGATTTTACTGAGCACTTCTTGAGGATTTGTGTTAAACTGAGAAGCGATCATACTGATCATCTAACTCATAAGAAAGTACTTGGAAATAGTCTAAATCTTATTGTTGTCTGTCTTAAGCTTTAAATTGTGTGCTTAGCAGCATTCCTTTAAAGTTTTGCACCTAAGAAGTCCTCACCTTCAACTTGTTCATTATTTGAACAGGAAAAAAGGTGGTCTTATTTATTGTGCTTTTGAAGTCCCTAAGTTTTTTATTTCTTTTTTTTCTCATCAGTAGGATCACATTTTTAATTCTTAAAATGACAGGTGTTTCTAAGCATTTCTGGCTACAAGCATATCACAGTAATGTTTTGCAATTATTTTAATTCTTTAATACTGCTTCTTATGGAGAAGCAGAGACTTCTCACAGATGATGCTGACACTTGGTGTTAATAGAAAGCTTGATGACATTCTTGCTATTTGATCGTGTTCTTCCTCAAAGTATTACAAGTGTATTTCTGCAAGATCATCAGGAATTTAGCTTCAATTTAATTCATTGGTCCATTTCGGTGTTAAAGAACTTCAAGTTTTGCACTTAGAATGAAAAATGTAGTTGTGATTGATTTGTCAAAAGTTTTAAGTTGTTTTTTTTTTAATTTACCTTGTTGCCTTGTTTATTATTTGTCTGGAATTTATGGCTGGCTGCATTCAGAACCTCCAGTACTGGAAGAGAATCGCAAAATGATAATTAAGTTTTTGCTGATATGATCAGCATTTTCATTTGCTATAGTTATAATAAAAGCTGTTGGCTACTGAATTTAACCAATATGAAAAAAAAGACAGAAGTTTGTTTTCTCACCTTGTAGTAGGTATAGGGATGAGGTGCTCTGTAATGCTAATCAAATACCTGTTATAATTCTACAGTCTTCTCCAGTGTTCAGTGAACCCATTTCTTGTAATAGGCATATGGAAAATGGTCTGCCTCTCATTCAGTTTTAATTATTCAGAATAGCTTTCTGTCCATGTGGAATATTTTAGATTTAATAAACATTTCTGTAGCTTCCCTAGAAAAAACTTAAAATGAAAATTAAAATAGAATAGATTTTTAAACACTTGTTTTAGCTGTGTGTGTCAGTCCAATTTCTATCCATCCTGGAATGCATGAATGGAATTGAGTACTACATGTATTTTAAACATTAAAGCAGAGTTCTAAAAACTTGAACTGGTAAATGCTTAGTAAGATCAAAGTTATACATTTAGAGTTTGAGACTTCAGTAGAGGTGAGATCAAGTCTTTATTGCTGTTTTAGGACTTCCCAACAGTCCCTACTAAGGTGAAATTGCATGTCAGTGCTTTAACTGATCTAACAACTTGCTGCTGCTGAAAAGGGAAGGTTTTGCTTTGCTTACTATTGTTTGCTGCTCCTTACTCTTGGATTCTTTGCTGGACCAATTCAGCTTCTTAACCTGTCCCCCAAAAAAACCTTTCCAGGATGTTGAGCTAATAGAAAAGTTAATGTTGTGGCAAAGCTAACCTGCCCCTTTAAAAGAGGACCTTTGACAACCTGTTTAGCTTCCTCTGCTGAGTTCAGTCATCTTAATTGTTGTTTCCAGTGTGAACTGAACAGCATAGATTACAAGCAGGAAACAAAGCCAGATAATACTATCAGAGACCGAGAGCTCCAAGTCATCTATGCTGGGTATCTGGAATGGCATCTGTGTGTTGTTTGGATATAATCCATTTGTTTTAGTTTGGACTGTTACTTCTGCTAAACCTCTGAAAATAATAATTCAAATGGGATTTAAGGTATTTGTAAACATGTAACACTTGCTTTAATGTTTCCTTTACTCTAGGACTTTAACTGTTGCTTGTTATCACTTGCCTGCTTCTGTGCTCACAGTTCTGTTTTTATCTTAGGCAATCATGTTGGCTGTTATGAAGAAGTTGACATATGATGAAGAATATAATTTTGAAAATGAGGTATTGTGTTATATGAATAAACAGACAAATGCAAATTAAATTACATGTAGTAAAACTTGCTCACGCTTTTAAAATCTGTATTTTTCATAGACTAAGGATTGGAAGATAGGAAGCAAAGGTCTGTAGGCTGAATTTTTTTCCTATGTGGAAAGCTTTCTTTAAGCTCTAGGCATGTCTGCATAGGACAAAACACAGTAAAGGGATATTCAAGCCAGTTCAGTTAACAGAATATTTCTGGCTGCATTTGTGCAGAACTATTCCTAGGCAAATACAGCTGTGCTGTTAGCTAAACATAGCTGTTGAGCTGGCTTGTTCAGTGTGAGTTGGTGTGTTTCCGCACATCACTTCTGTGTCTTGCAAAAAGATCAGAGAATCATTGTGTAATGAAACTCTTTAAGAGATGCTGCTTGACCTACTTCAGGTGGTCAAATCTCTGCAAAAATAATCTAAAGGAGGAGGAAGGTTCTTTGACTTCACTTTCTCCCATGCTTACATCTCTGTCAGCCAGCAATAATGATTGAATATGTTAGACTTACTTTTGCTCCAGGCTGTTTGGCAAGCTATAGTCTTAAAAAGGTTAACTTAAACTGTATGCAGTCATCATAAATGTTTCTGTCAGTTTAATTTTGAAACTCAGCTAGAAGCTGAGAATGAACATCTTTGAGGAGTGAGTCAATTTTCAAGAATTGGGTCAATAAGGCTTTGCCAAGAGCATTTTCTTTCTTGTACTTTTGGCTAGTTTTCAGTTTGGAAAGCCTTTTTAATATGTTTCTGGACTGAATGCAGTGGATCTCAACATATTACAACCAGCCAAAAAAGGAGCCTGCTGTTATGTTGCAAGAGCATAGGGTGAGCATTATTGAATTCTCTGACTGTGGTATACTGTTCTTGTATGTAAATATTTTGTTTTAGGTGTAATTGTCTAAAATGGTTGTGGATTAATTTAAACATGAAAATATGGACTTCACTGACATGTGAATGTTCCGTAGGGTGAAGATGAAGCAATGTTTGTGGAGTACAGAAAACAGTTGAAACTGTTGCTGGACAGACTTGCTCAGGTCTCACCAGAGTTACTGTTGGCATCTGTCCGCAGAGTTTTTAACACTACACTTCAGTAAGTTGGGTTTTTTAACGTGTTTACACAATGCCTTTAGCTTTTTTGCTTTTGTAACTGTCAGAGTTTGTAATGAATGCAAGTGTGATGTAGCAAGGCAAAGCCAATTAATAGAATGAGCTTGTTACAACATCATGATAAATATGGCTTTGTATAATCCTTTATTCAGCTGCTCAGAAACAAAAAGCTTTCTTTTTCTAACCTTAAATGGCAGCTAATTTTTTTTCCTAGGCGTGTTTCTTGATCTTCAACATTTTCCTACACAGCAACAGCCAATTTGGACAGGTGTTCAATTTATACCTCAAGGAAATACTTATGAGATGTGGCAAACAATTTTATGTATTACTGCTATCAGAAAACCAAGGTTGGATAGGGAAAAGAAACAGAATTGAAGTATTTTTTACAAAAAGAGCAGAACCAATCCTGGAAACTATGTATGTATATAAAGAAATGTTACTACTAGTTGCCTGACTAGGAGGATAGTTGTGCGTATACAAATGGGAATCCAGTATTGTTGGTGGCTTCATTGTACCTTACTCTTTAGTGAGCCCTCTTAAGTGAAGCTGAATGGCTTGTCCACATGTCATAGTAGGTGGTTTTGTACAAAATAAGCACTTCAAGAAATCTGTAGCTTTCAAGTTGAAACTGGTAAAAGAAAATTGGTGGCACTGTGGTGGAGAGGTGCTGTGCTTGTGGATAAAGTCTTCCAGAAGCATCCTGAAATACTGCCTAGGTCTTACACTGTTTTTCTTACTTTAAGTCAGCTCTTTTTATGCTGTCTATCTGAAGAAAGCTCGAAAGAAAATGCTAACATGGTAGAAACTGTGATTATTTCATAAGCTACTACAGACTAACATGATCTTCATACTCTTTCTCTAGGAATTGGCAGACTACGCGATTTATGGAAGTCGAAGTAGCAATAAGGCTGCTGTATATGTTGGCTGAGGCTCTTCCTGTATCTCACGGTGCTCACTTCTCTGGTGATGTTACAAAAGCTACGGCTTTACAAGACATGATGAGAACGGTAAGCATGTGTGTTGTGGGAGCTATTTAAAAATGCTAATAAAGACTGGAACATTCCAGCTCAAATGGCTCATCTTACTTACCAGCATATCACTTACATTGTAGTTTGGTGTTATAAATGGCTAAAGTACTAACTTGCTAATGCTTTTATTTGTAGCTGGTGACTTCTGGTGTTAGTGCCTATCAACATACATCAGTTACCCTGGAATTCTTTGAAACAGTGGTTAGATACGAAAAATTCTTTGCTGTTGAACCTCAGCACATTCCAACTGTTCTAGTAAGTTTCATCTCATTTACATTTTTGGCTAGATAAGTTCTTTAGACTTAGGAAATTTTCTTATTTTCTGAAGGTCTCTAAAGAAGCTGGGTTTCTTAAATTGTTGGATGATTAGCTTTCCCCCCCCTTGTTTAGGGAGTCTAAGACTGAGATACTTTCTTGATTGCAGATGGCATTTTTAGATCACCGTGGTCTTCGCCATACAAGTCCCAAAGTACGAAGTCGAACAGCTTACCTCTTTTCCAGATTTGTCAAGTCTCTTAAGTGAGTAAAGCTGTTACAAATGTATCCCAACGGCACTGAATTTACCATATATAGCCCTTCAGTACATCACAGTTGTCATTGAAACAGGCTGGCCTTCAAATGGACTGCAATGAAGTAATATATCGAAACAGTGCTCTAGCAGGGTAGTCCTGTTGTGTAATACTAAGGTAGCAGTGGAAAAAATTTTCACAGAACAAAGAACTGGAATACATATGCTTAGCTTACTTTGATTAGATGTTAAAACTGATCAACAATGTAGATGCCTGTCCTGCTTTTCCTCATTGAGCAGAGCTGAGAGTGAGTGGATCTGGAGACTCCCAAGAGTAACTCTTCACTGTCCCTGACCAAATTCTGAATATTTACAGAATTTATACTGGTGAAGTTTACTCAGTGTATTAGAGCTCTTCAAACAGTCCTGTCCTGTTGGTCTTATTTCACAGGCATATATTTAATGTAGAGGCAGGAGAAGCTCCAAGATGGTTCAGATTTCAGAAGGATCCTATTTTTCAGCTGTTAATGAAAATATTTCACTCTGATCAGTGAAGCTATTTAAGCACGTTTAAAAAAAAGAGGGAAAGAAAGAAATGTTTATTTCCCACTATGTCATGTGTCTATTTGGCCTGCCACAAGCACTGTATCCATAAGCCAGATTTTTCTACAGCAGTGCTTTGCTATTTAAAGGGGAGTTCTGTATTGAGAAGGTAGTTTAGTGTCTAGCTTTACAGCTTAAATAAAATACCAGGAAACCTGTACAGATGCACACGCTTCTAAGTAGTGTTATGTACTTGTGTTTTATTTCAGTAAGCAAATGAATCCCTTTATTGAAGATGTTCTGAATAGAATACAAGACCTGCTGGAACTTTCTCCCCCTGTGAGTATTTACAGCAGGTTTTTGTAATAAATAAGGCTTGCACTTATTGGTGTGCCTGTGTACTTACTGAATTGTAAGCTTAGCACACAAACATTTAAACACAAATAATTGCCCTGCTCTTTTGGTGTGAGATCACTCGCATGCTTACATTTGTACCTAATTTTAATAATCTTGCTTATGTGTGTTTCTGGGAGTATAGGCTAGAGATGGGTATATATAGAAGGCTATCTATCTGAATCGTATAAAAATAGTTGTTCCTTCAACTATGTTTTTACCTGTACTTGAAACTTCTACTTAAGTAGGAAGAGAATAAAACTATTGTAAATATACTATAGAGATTACTTAGCTTGCTTAAAGAAAGAGTAGTATCTTTAAACTTTGATAAAGGACATTTAGTGAATTATGCCTGTTATCTTCCCTTTTAGGAAAATGGTTACCAGGCTCTGTTAAGCAGTGATGATCAACTTTTCATTTATGAAACAGCTGGAGTATTAATAGTTAACAGCGAATACTCTGCAGAAAGAAAACAGGTTCTAATGAGGAATTTGTTGACTCCACTGATGGAGAAGTTCAAAGTATTGTTAGAAAAACTGATGATGGCACAAGATGAGGACAGACAGATGGCACTGGCTGACTGCCTCAATCATGCTGTTGGGTTTGCTAGGTAGGTACAGCACAGTGACTCTGTGTGTGTTTCTGGTTTGAATAAAAGGGAAATATAAAGCATTTATTGGGAGGAGGGGCTGAGTTTCTACCTGTGCTTTATTGACCTAAAAAATCATCAGTGCTTGTAGAATTTCTTACGGTAGCCCAGAAAATGAGTTAAGTCCCCTTAGAAAAGGCTGCTATGGGTGTAGATATGGAGAACATTGAGCAAGTTTATAGTGAACCAGCATCTATTCCCTTCCTCAAAGAATTGTATGGAGCTATTCTAATCATATGTTGTTTGTAAATTGTTAGAATTTAATTCTCCGAAGCCTGCCAAAGTGTAGCTACTTCATATCAAATAATTCAGTTCATTACTTCCAGTTTCTGGCTCCCATTTCATGAAAAGTAATATTCTAATTTAGTGCCTGGGTTTTAAAGCATATGTTATTCTCCATGTTATTGCTTCTTTATTGTATTGGAACATATATTGGAACACGAGCTTATATACAACTTGCTGTATTGCTTTTGCAGCCGAACCAGCAAGGCTTTCAGCAATAAGCAAACTGTAAAACAATGTGGCTGCTCAGAGGTTTATCTGGACTGCTTACAGACGTTTTTGCCAGCTCTCAGCTGTCCATTACAAAAGGAAGTTCTGAGAAGTGGTGTCCGCACTTTCCTTCACCGCATGATTATTTGCCTAGAGGAAGAAGTTCTTCCGTTCATTCCTTCTGCCTCTGAACACATGCTTAAAGATTGTGAAGCAAAAGATCTTCAAGAATTCATTCCTCTTATAAACCAAATAACAGCTAAGTTTAAGGTATGATACTGCATAAGCTTTTCAGGTCAAAGTGTTGCTGCTATCTCATCTTTGCTGGTTCCAGAAAAATAGCTATGTGTCAGAACCTTATCTCACAATTGATAAATAAGTGTATTTCTAAGGCTGCTACTGGGAAACACAGTCTTCACCCACAGTCTTACACTGCTGGACTCGCAGTGATTAAATGAGTGTTTTTCTTTGGTTAGTCTCAGAATTTTATGTTGTTTCTAAATTTCTGGGTTTAATATTTTAAAATAAAATACTACTTGCAGCACAAAATTCTTTTTTTTTTTTATTGATGCAATTAACTTCATGCCCTGCACTGAAGTGTTAAGCTAATGTTACAAACTATGCAAGCTCTGAAGTGAATTTTCTCATTTCTTACAATGAGATTTCCAGGAGATACAGAAATATCAGATGTGCTTATAGGGAGGAATACTGATTTACAAAATCTCGATGTGGTGGTGTTGCACAAAAATGTATGCTGAGGCTTCATGCATTGTTATTCAAAATAGGTTGACAAATACGGAGGTTTTGAAATGGAGGTATGAGATATGTATTAAGCAGGAATAGGACTGTCAAGTGATTATCTAGCAAAAGTTCTTGAAGTGTAGCCTTTGAGAGCTTCCTAGTTTTAAACAGTTCAAATGCAAAGTCAATGAAATACATGAAATTACTAACCTGTTACTTGTGGTTCATTCCCTGGAGCTGCCACAAGAATATTGCACTGTTGTGAATGGGATGGGAAATTCTTTGCTGTATTGAGAAGGTTAAGAAGCCCTTTAAATAGGTTTAAATAAGTCTTTTGGCAGAATGCAAAATTAAAATTACTAAAAGTAAAGAGAAGTGCATTTTGTGAGCAGTAGAACTAGAACCATAATATACCTGTGTGAATCTAGCATGTGGACCTCTGTTTGCAGTATCCCATCTGCAGAGCAGAGAGAGAATTTTGAAAAATCAAGTAGTTTGGGGATTAGGGAGAAAGACTCTTATTACTCTAGTCCTTTTCGCAATTTATGCTAAAAGCAATTCAAGATAACAGTAGATAATTAAAAATAGTCTGTGTAAGGTGAGGAAGGTTTAAAAAAAAAAAGTCACAGGAGCAAGACTGGACAAATACCATGTTAAGGTGTAATGTTTAATGTTGTATGATACTGTACCATTCTTATTACAATATGCTAAAATAAAGATCCTAGCTTCAATAGTCTCACCTTGAATACTTTCAAGATGCAGTGAAGAGAAGATTAAAGATAAAACCTTGCTTAAGCATTAAGAAATGAACATCTGAGTTGTCTCTTTATGGAACTCTAGTGTGTGGCTAGCACACAACTTCAGTTTTTCAATTCATAAGTGTTCAACTATTTTAGTGCCCTAATATATATTTCTCACTGCAAGTAGGACATAAATGACAGATTTATTCTGTAATGCCAGTAGTATTTCAGCTCAGGAAAACTTTTCTTTAAGCAGTTTTTAAAGACGAGTGCTACAAAAGTGGCCTGATGCCAGTTTTAACATCTTAGAGATGCATTTTCTGTAACTACAGTGACTTTACAGTAGCACCTCTTGATATTTCAGGGAATTTGAGATAGTGTCTGTCTGAACAGAAGCATGAGAAATCCTGAAAAACTTCTGTTCCTACTCGGGATGAGACTAGATAGGACTAGATGGTTTTGTGCAAAAGACTTGAAGTAGTGTAAGTCAAGATGCAGTAATGTTCATGGTGACTCTGATGTGACTCACTTTGTTATAAGTAGTTGGTACATGAAAATACTAACTTTAAAGGTGAATCAAAGCTGAGAATTGTAAAAAGCCCTTAAGTTTTAATTTCGACATGTTCAATTTGTGTAACTGTTTGAGTTGATACCCTCTTCCAATTTCCACAGACACAGGTTTCACCTTTTCTGCAACAGATGTTTATGCCGCTACTTCATGCTATTTTTGAGGTGTTGCTCCTTCCAGCAGAAGAAAATGACCAGTCTGCTGCTTTAGAAAAACAAATGTTACGGAGGAGTTACTTTGCTTTTCTGCAGACAGTAACTGGCAGTGGAATGAGTGAAGTCATAGCTAATCAAGGTAAGTAGTTCAGTTTCTCAAGGGATAGTACTGTGGTTATTCTCATCTAAGCTTTGTCTATGAAAATCATTAGCCTAGTTCCTGTCAAGTACTATTAACTATGTTAAGGTAGAATGGACTAATGTAAATACAGTATTCAACTGACATGTTGCACAAGAAGTTGCGTTTGTGAAATCCAGCTATAATAGGCACGTTCTTCCTATTGATCTTTTCAGCTTATATGTGATCACTGTGTCTATAAGGACAAGAATAGTGTATAATACATCTTCATTGCATCATAGTATTTGATTGGTGAATCGGAGCTCATACAATATGTAACAATGTGTAGCAATGTTTGTGCTGTTGGGCGAGACCACTCACAGCTGCTAGTATTCATTGTGATATTCATCTTCTGAAGGACACATCTGTAACTTCTGTAATTTTTTATTACTATCACCTGATCTTGGTATCTATGGTAGAAGGCATCATGTGACTTACATATGTAGTTACCAGGTTTCCCTTTGTGGCCAAATGCAGATTAGTGCTTTTCATAGCAGGAATTTGAAGTCGAATGTCCAGTTGCTTCGTTCTTCAAGTAATTCTCTTTGTTTGTATTCCATTAAAATGGCTAGGGACTTGAGAAGCTTTAAACTGGCTCATCTGGTAGGTGGAGCTCAGAATTCCTTCCCTCAATCCTAAAATAATGGTAATACGTGTAGGAAAGGAAAGGGTGGCATTAAGTAGTAGCGAGAGCTTTCTTGAAAGAGGCACTTGATAGTTGTGATAGGCCAAGAAATTTTTAAAGGAATCAAACAGAAGTAAGCATAAATGCAGCACAGAAATTTTCAAGTGCGAGAAAAATACCTTTCCATATATTGGAAGATAAGCGAACTACTTTAGTGCTGCTGAGTTCTAATTAACTCTACCATGTTTGGGTAGAGAGGAGAAAACTTGTATTTGTAAGCAGGTCAAAGTACCCCTCTCACCTTTGTGTGTATTAAAGGCCAAAAGAGCAATTAAAATCTCCAAACTTAAACAAAAAAAAAACCAAACAAAAAAACCAAACCAAACAAAAAAAAAAAAACCCAATTATAACCTAAATAAGAGTTGTCTTGCATCGTAGGGGAAACTTTCAAAAAATATTTGAGACTTGTGCAAAAAAGAGCTGTTTTGAAGTTGAAGCATGTCTTCCAGGTCAGTATTTATATAAAGTAGTGTAAGAGTACAGAAACATTTTATGCTGTAAATTGAAATGATAAGCTTGTTCTAATGTGTTTAAGGTGCAGAGAATGTGGAGCGTGTGTTGTTCACTGTCATTCAGGGAGCAGTGGATTACCCAGATCCTATTGCACAGAAGACTTGTTTTATTATTCTTTCTAAGTTGGTGGAGCTTTGGGGTAAGCTATCTTTCCATAATTCCTTTGTAGCTGCTACTAACCATAAAGCAATAATAGAATATGGAATGTTATTTTTCTTTTCAGGAGGTAAAGATGGACCAGTAGGTTTTGCAGACTTTGTCTACAAGCACATTGTTCCTGCATGTTTCTTAGCACCTTTGAAGCAAACATTTGACTTGGCAGATGCCCAGACAGTACTGGTGTGTATTATAGATGGGGTTTTTTTTCTTTAGTTGTTGTGGGGCAGATTCAAATTAAGAAACCTACAATGACTGTGGTCTCAAAGATTGTTGTCTCACAAATAAAATCCCTTATGTTTTTTATTGAGGTACCTGGATGATTAATTATTGAATATTGTGGTACTGTATTCTGTAGTTCACCTATGCTCAAAATCAAGCTAGAGAATTGCAGATCTGAGTATTTAACGTGGACCTATATTACTTATTAACTAATGTTCAGTGAAAGTGAACACACACAGGTGGCTGTTCTTTAGTTCATTTTGGGTTCAGCTGTGACAAATTTTTCTGGTTAGAGTGGAACAAAAATTGGAAGGTTGAGGCTCAGTTAGCATTGTATGAAGGGAAGATGAGGGAATAATGGCATGAACTATGCCATTGTTTTAGGCCTCATTAGGTTCTTTGGTTTTAAATACTTAACCAATAGACTAATCGAACAGTCTAATGTTATGTATTACATTGCAGGCTTTATCAGAATGTGCAGTGACGTTAAAAACAATTCATCTCAAAAGGGTAAGCTTCATAATACTTTGCAGGGAATAATTCTTGCAGGTTTCTTTCTAGTGCTTTTATCAATTTCTAAAAATTAGATACTAGGGTGAATTACTACTCTACTCTTACATAAAATGATAGGATGACCATAATGCTGTGTAGGAATACAGGATGCAGTTGTTTTACCTCTCGATAAATTACTGCAAAATATTAACTCTTCATTAAGGAGAAAAATCTGCTCACTTGGTTGTTACTGTGTTTAATTGATCAATTGGCATTCTTTCACTTTTCAGTGTAGTACTTAAACTGACATAAAAGAGCAATTAGAGATGTACTATAGAGTACCTCTGTGAAAACTAAAGTGTCTTTCGAAGTGTAGCAGACTAGATTGAAAAACATTCATGAAAAAAATGAATTTTGCATTGTCTAATGACTAAAACACTATAGCATATTTCCATTTGTAATGGGAAATGAAACAGTTTCTATGTTCATGTTACTGTTTCTTGCTACACCCTTTAATTTGCATGCTAGCTTTTTCTGTCAGATGCAAGTAAAAGTCATAACTACACAAATTGTAAGAAGTTACAAACTGACAGAGAAGAGGTTGTGTTTTAATTGATGAGACCTGCTGAGTTTGTTCCTTTTTCCCCAAAAGCAATGAAGAGGTAAATTTGTAGGAAATCAAGCTTTGGTAAATAACTTCCTATTACAAATGCTGTTTCTTTTACCACTTCTGATACAAATGTAGGAAAATGATCTGAAATCTTTTCCCCTCATGTGAGCTGTATACCATGTTCTAGTTCTAGGGTAACTTCTGTGTAAATTAATAAAGTTGATTCACTTTCCCTGGTTAGATGTATTGGGTTATGTTTGTGTACTGCCAAGGTACAGTAATCCCTCTTGTGATGAGAGGTACCTGATAAATGCAAATAAAGAAAAGAAAAACTAATGTGCTAACCAAAACAGAACTGTCTGTCTGCTTCTCTCAAAGGATTGGAAGTTCCATTTTATTACTGTTTAGTCCCCTGCAAATTTACGTAGTCAGTGTTACAAGAAGAGAAACACTATGTTCAGTGTACTTGGCTACTAAATTTCACTATGGGAGTAGATTGGTAAAGCAGATGGCAGATACTAATTGCCAAATTTTTATTTATTTTCCTTTCATATGTCAGATAGTGAAATTAGGGCCGCCTTCCTTCTTAACTGACTTCTACAGTCGACGTGTCACAAACTGACTGGCTGTATTGTAATTCTTATTTCAGTGCAATTTTCAGTGCATTCTTCTGCTGTGTAACAAATACCAAATTGCAGTAGAATCCTTAATGCCAAGGTTGAGAAATCTTTCTATTTGCTAACAGCTGAGAATAACATGAGCATTTGGTATTTGATATGCATAACTTCTCTGTAAAATAGTCATGTAGACCACCTGTTTTCAAACTCTTCTGTTACCATACAGTATAGGGCTATGACTTCCCATTTGTACAAAAATAATACTTGAACAAATTGTGTACTGCTTTGCTCTAGGGTCCTGAGTGCATTCAGTATCTTCAGCAAGAGTATTTGCCTTCTTTGCAAGTAGCTCCTGAGATAATTCAGGTAGGAATTCCTAAAAGAACATTTGGAAAACTCTTAATATTGTAAACGTTAAATGAACAAAATGAATACCAACAAAGTTAACCTCTTGCCATTCCTCAGTAAAATGTATTCTGATACTGCATATCAGAATAGCATTAACTTAGCATAAGGAGTAAAGTTACTGCAAGAGTACCTTGCAAAAAAAGTCCACTCTGTGTAACTGTCTAAGCCATCTTCCTACTTTAGTTCAAATTTTAACTTGAGGAAAAAGCATCGGAATACTTAAAGTAATAACTCAAAAGTAAAATGAAGAATGTTGAGTGTATAGAAAATGCGATAAAGGCTGTATTCAACACTACAGAAATTTAAGCCACAGCACTGGTTCTACTGTCAAAAATTATGTCCAACTTTAAGCATTGGGTTTTTGTGTGCTTATTTTGTAGTAGTTTAAGAGGGTTCTCAAAAGTGAAACTTTACACCTAACCACGGTCTCAATATTAAGCATTGCTAGCCATATGGTAAGCATTGCCATGAATAAATTGTTAGATGAACCCTGACAATTTTAATTGTGACTGATTTGTATACTATAGTAATTGGGTTTGCTGCGTTAGGAGACAATTATACTAATTATAAAAAACTGTAGAACTTTTAAGTGGTGTTAAATATATGTAAGGATCAAGTGTTATCTTTTGATGACACCCTGATGTTTTCTGATCTAAGATTATAACTTTTTCAAGTGATGTGCATATTCTGCTGCCACCAGAAGTTACTGGAAAAATTAAAGGTTTAGAATCTCCTTGATTGCAGTCCTTGTTAGATAGTCCTGTTTCTGTCTACTCAGCTAAAAGTGAATGTCACCCCAGAATGCACTTGGCCTGTCATAGCCTATTACAATTTTTTTATCCATAACATACTTTTCTTTGCACATTAGGGAAAATACAAACTAATATCAATGGCTTTACATACAAGGTATTCTACATGCTCCTAACATATCTCAGGTTGTCTTGTTGCTTCATTTAGTTATTTAGTATTTCTTTATTCTCTCTTACAGGAATTCTGTCAAGCACTTCAGCAGCCTGATGCTAAAGTTTTTAAAAATTACTTAAAGGTAAAGATTTTTTTCTTTAAATAGCTTTTCATTCCATTTGAACTTTGTCATACAATTTAGTTGCAGTAGTGACCTGAAGTAAAATTGAAATATTGAATTATTTAATAGGTTTTAGCCAGAGGGAATCTCCAAGTAGTAAAAGCAGTTATTTGGAAAGAAGGAGCAAACAACAACAAACCCACATCTGTAGAACTGTCACTTATCCTCAGCACCTTGCCATCTCCTCAATAGCTTGATGTTCTTATGGCTTATGTTTAATAGTTGAAATAGCAAAAAAAGTGATGCTATAATTGTAGAGAATGTGTCAGAATGCTTCATTTTTTAGGGTGCGATTGTAATCGAATAGCACAAGTCACATCCTTGAACCTAGTGTGTTAACCAGTATGTTAAACAAGAAAATGAGCTCTGTCAAACTAAATATCTTGCAGCTCAACCATTCCATGTCTTCTATTTCCTTTGTCTTAAAATGTGTTTTTTTTAATAAATTTTTAACAGGTGTTCTTCCAGAGAGCAAAGCCCTAAGGAAAGTACTGGAATCTCATGTACCCTGTTTTCCATAGTCCAGAACTCTGGTTGTTAATTTATAAAAACGCTAACTCTTGTGCCATTCAGACTGGGTTTGTTTTTAAGAAATGTTGCTTTATGCTCACATCAGTACATATTTTAGCCTCTAGTAAAAAAAAAGAAATGCAAATCCCCCACCTGTGTCTCAAACATGAAGGTATGTGACAACATGAAAAATAATCTGTATACCTACACAAACTTTTATTATGTAAAGGATGATTTAAGCTTATGCTGTAAAACGTGCATCAATGAAATGACACTTATTTTTGAAATTAAATGTAAAAATCCCTTCAGACCATAGCAATGGTTATTAAAATGTGTACATTTTTGATACTGAGTAAAATGTTTTCATAAGACATAAAATTCATTTGTTCATGTATGGTGACATGAAAATAAAACAATCAAAGGCATTCTTGTAGATAGTCATTTCATTGAAGTTGTCTTAATGATAAAATTATATATATATACCTCCTATAAAACAGATTGGTTTAATAAATGATTTCATTTAAAAGTAGCATCTCGTTCTATCTTTTTTATGAAAAAAATAAAATTTTATCCAGTGAAATGTTAAGTCTCTTCGAATCATTTTGGTTGAATCTTTAGAAGCTACAGCATTCTTTAACCTTCTGGCTGTTACATTTGAGTAGAACCTGGCAATTTTTCTGATGCTTGGATAATAAATTGTACAGCAGTCTTGCACGTGGAGGATGCTGTCAGAAAAAGAATTGTATTCACTGCAATATGTCAGTAGGGTCAATGGTCTATACAGAGATTTTAGTAGCGTGTTGCTAGTTCTGTCCCAAAATGTATCAGTTGGTCAGCTTTGTTTCTTTACCTTTTTTTTTTTTTTAATTCTGTGACATTACAGTTTTTGTAGCTATTTCACAGGGACAGGGGGAAGCTAGGAGGCTTCCCATGCATGGTGTTTAATACTTTCCTCAGGAACTGCTGTCATAGTAAATAGCTGACTTACCTCTAGCATAATCAGATGAGCATTTTTCTAGACTGTGCGGTGCTAGGTTCTTCATGCAATTTAAATGGAAAATAAATGAGGAGGTGGATCAGAAACAGCAGCCAGGAGTGAAGCGTAGTGATGTTTTGAGGCTACTTACTGCCATTCCCTCCCTCTTCACTGAGGGAAGAAAGCATAGGGCACTTACCTTTACTGCTCTTCAGTAGGACGGTATCACTTCTATAAGATTTTTGTTCCTGATTTTTGTATGTTTAATCAAAAGTTTCCTGTTACTTGATTTGTCTTATCACAGATTAAGTGCTTGTGGTGCTTTTTATACTTCCTAGTCTCACAGTCCTGTTTCCCTCCTTTTGCTGCCAAACCAGTGCAAGAGGTTCCCTGGGTCCAATAGCCGTTTCGTTTTCTCCTGTAGCACTAGAAGCCTTCCAGCTTTGACTTGGTGCTTTGCATATGCTGCTGTGTTCCTGCACCTCCCTGCTGCCCCGCCCCAGCGCAAGGGGCTGCACCCCTGGCCATGGCAGCTATTGCTGAGTGTCTGCTGTCAGTCTTCTCTGTGTTTGGCTTGGTCTCCTTCCTCTGCAGTTATGGCAGCTTTACCACGTGGAGGGAAGAGCTTTCACTAGGCAGATTATGAAGCGAACGATAAGGTAGGGCTCCTCTGTCTTTAGCAAAGTTTTTAAATTACAGTGCCATTGTAATGGAGTTGCTCTTAGTTTTCATACATTATTTAGACTTTGCCTTCTGAAGTAAGAGTAGTACTGCTGCTTTTAGCACTGTATAAAAGCAGGAAAAAAGCCTACACTTATTAATACTATTAGTATAATTGGCTGTGTCATTTGTCTAACAGAGCATGATTTAGCTATTATCAAATTACACCCTCATGAGAAAAGTCTTTAAACTGGCCACTGCCAAAAGAGACTGCTCTCCTTCCTCATCCCCACTCTCCCCCTGTAGCTTCCTCTGTGCCCAATCCGGTGTTCATCTAACCCCGTAAGGAGCTAGTCAGGAAGCTGAAGTAGCAGAAACACTTCCCCCTCAAAGCAAGTTGCCATCTGTGGTGGTGTCAGGTGAGGATGGGTCTAAAGCAGAGAGTGCAGAGTGTAGGAGTGAGCTGTGCGCAGCAACCATCGGCTGGGCTGTATTATTGACTTCTACCCTGCCCTTCCATCTGGGACTAAAAGAGTATCCTGTAGGATGAATGGTTAGGTAGTCTGGATCTTCGGAGAAACAAATTTGGTTCAGCCTGAAGAATTCAAAAAGGATTGTTCACTTCTATACTTTATCCCTGTTGAATCAGCATAGCATACTATCAGGGATTATGCAAGCAGTGAACTGTAAAACAGGATCTGTGAGTTGGTTTCTATAACTTTAGATAAACGTGTAAACGCTGATTCTGGCTACTAGCATGTTCTTTTTTCTGCAATTTCCTTCAGCGGTGCAGAGACCACAGGTCTGCAGCTGTTGTATCGCAGTTGTGTTATGTGGTGGGTATGCAGTGCCTAGTAACCATCTTTGCAAAGAATCAAGGTTTAGAAAGGCAATTGATGAGTTTCTACATTTTTACTTTGAAGAGATGGGTTCCTGCTTTGTGCTTTTTGGTTTTTTTTCTTTTTAAATCTGGACTGGAAAAGAAGTGCACTTATCTTCAAAGAGAAATCTGGTGATGCAACACGTATTCAGAGTGTGCACTAGACTCTCCAGGCAGTGTTTAGATGCTTTGAACATACTCTGAAAACTACTTCATTTGGGGGTAGAAGAGGAGAAACAAGAGATAGATGAGAACACTCCACGCAGGGATTAGGTTGACATTCACGTGTTGTCCTTCTTCAGACAATGGATGATCTTCTGATTTAAAGGCTGCACCAAACACAACTGCCTGCAGCTCTCCCGTATGACTTACCGTTGCTGTGTACCTGCATTGGTCAAAATGCCCCTGTCCAGACTGAAGATGCATAAAACATCGTCATGGTAGTAGCTCTTCCTTTTGTGCACAAGCTATTTCCTCCTATAAAGTGTTTAAGTAGGAAACACAGCTGCAAGTCTTCAATTAAAGATACAAGGCAGCCTATGCAGAGAGCTAGAATCTTTTATTTACAAGCTGGTGTAATTACTAAAGACAGATAAGCTTTCATGTCTGCAAGCACTTTTCCTGGTGTGAAGTAGAGGCAATGAATTTGACGCAAGCTGAGGTCAGGGACAATTTTTCTCAGGGAATGGCTTATCAATGCAGGTAAGACATTTTAGCAGCTAGTTGCTGCCCAGAGAGGCAAGCTGCACTTTTCCCCTCTCTTGTTACCATTGGCACTTGTCCGATTCCATAACAGGACAATTTATGGTTTTCCTGGTTTCAGCTGGGATAGAGTTAATTGTCTTTCTAGTAGCTGGTAGGGTGCTATGTTTTGAGTTCAGTATGTGATGTTTTCAGTTGTTGCCAAGTAATGTTTAGTCTGAAGTCAAGGATTTTTCAGCTTCTCAATCCCAGCCAGCGAGAAAGATGGAGGGATGCAAGAAGTTGGCACAGGACACAGCCAGGGCAGCTGACCCAAACTGGCCAACAGGGTATTCCATACCATGGGACGTCACATCTAGTATAGGAACTGGGGAGTGGGAGTGGGGGGATTGCTGCTCGGGGACTAGCTGGGTGTCAATCGGTGGGTGGTGAGCAATTGCACTGTGCGTCATTTGTATATTCCAATCCTTTTATCATTACTGCTGTCACTTTTAGTGTTATCATTATAATTAGTAGTTTCTTCTTTGTTATATTCTATTAAACTGTTCTTATCTCAACCCACAAGTTTTACTTCTTTTCCCAATTTTCTCCCCCATCCCACTGGGGGGGGGGGGAGTGAGTGAGGGGCTGCGTGGTGCTTAGTTGCTGGCTGGGGTTAAACCACAACAATGGTGGAAAGCTAATCTTGCAAAATAACTTATTTTCAAATTTTTCAAAAACTTCAAAGCTATTAACAAATAAATTCAAAGCTATTTAGAAAGCTACTTACCATTTGGGGGAGACAAAGGTTTTCCAGCTGGAACTACCTCCCCATGGGGTGAGACAAGTGCTACCGCAGACTGAAGGAAAGCAGCTGTAATGTGTGGGTAGGGGTGGAGGAGGGAGCAAGCCCTTTCAGCAGCAGTTGGCCATTGGGCCCATTTAGTTGTAGCATCACTCTGTAGCCACGCAGTTACTGAACTTTAATTGTGCCCTTTCAGTAAGTTAAGCCAACAGGAAGCCAAAGAAAAGGGGAGTGAAGGAAAAAAAGCAAACAGGTTTTAACTGATTAAGTATGCCGAAACTGCTGTGAGGGACCAGCACAAGTGAAAGAATGGGACTTGGTAGTAGTGATGAGAACAAGTGACAGAAGTTGATGGGGCAGCCAGAAATAGGAGGGGGAATATCTCCCTGTGAAACATCTTGATAGTGGCAAAAGGTGGCACATCAGAAAAAGATGGAATGTGCTGGAAAATACATTTCTGCCAAAGTCAAGGTTGATACAGCTCCTAGGGACAGCAGAAGTGGGAAGTCAGAGCCAGAGTAACTGTTCAGTGAGAAATGTTTTCTTACTCTTCAGCAGGTCTTTCTGTTCCTCACTGGTTGCTCACATTCATTCTGACAGATGCATGGGTGGTTGTATGTGTCCACAGTTTGTCTTGGGGTATTGCGTGTGGTGGTTCCGATTTGTTATGAGGTGGGTACCTGCCGGCTGTGTGAATTATGCATGTTACACAGGCAGACAGCAGGTTAATGCCTTGGTGATTGTGAAGATTGTTTGGCAGACAGGTTTTGCGTTTGTTGCTCTAGCATGGAGGCTTTTCCCTCTCACGTTCTCTGATCGTCCTTCATATGCTCATTATTCACTATATATATCCCAGGCATTTAGAAAAGTGGGAGATACCAGACTCCAGAACAAGATTTTTTTAATCTAATAATGTTGTTTTACTATCAACACTAGCCAGTATTCCACTGAACTCTCCCAGGTGGCTTCGTAACTATGGGACCAGGAGGAAGAGTACCATTTGTGGACTACTTTTGGACTAAGGTTTGCTTGGGAGTGTTAATCTGTACATGTTGTAAACAGCTTTGGAATGAATTCTCTGGTGGCAAGCTGGAAACAAGGCAAAGCTAGTAAGAGCTGTCTTACATCATAAAATTGCTTCCCTTTCCTCTCTGCAAAACTACAGAAGAGAAAATGGCTTAAATAGCATGGAACTATGAAAGGCAGTTCCAGCTGAAGTGAAGTTGGCTGCTGAATAGGTTTGCTTATTCTGGTTCAGCTGTGATGCCTCCTAAATATTTAAATCAGATATAGAAAGCAATTTGACTGTATGAGTAAATGGCTCAAAAGCTTTGGTGTTCTTTTAGAAAATTTGTTAATGATATAGGAAAAACAATGTTTAACTTGCTTAGGACTTTCTAGAGTTACTGTTCTCATCTGACTTACTGGTAAAGTTAGCAGTTGTCCTTTTAGTATGGTTGGTAAGATGCAATTTCTCACTCTAAATTTTTAAAAGTCAATTAAATCAGAAGTTTTTTTCTTGGCAAATATCTACTGTGTTCGATTTCTACTCTCCCCTGTTCTTACCTCTCTGTTGCTAGGTTGCCTAGAGGGTCCCAAGAAAAAGGTTAGAAGATGATACTGTATTTTGCCAGTTTTAATGCTCTCAGCTCTGGTCAACTATGCTCAGTTTGGCTTTTCTTCCCCAGCATCTTTTTCTGAGTTCTGGCATTCACAGCTACACGTGTGAGAAGATGGTATGCAACATGCCAGCTTTCGCTGCAATTCTTAGAGCTGTATTGTTAGGATGAAGAGATGTAATTGTATTCAGACTGCTGAATTAGTGAACATGAATGAGAATCTAATACAAGAGAGGAATACCAGAAGTTTTACTAATACATTGAAAAGAAATGGAAGGAAGCAAAGTAAAAATTTCTAGAGTGAAACTGTGGTGACACTTTCCTTTTTGGTGTCTGTTTTCCCTATTCTTACATTCAGCATAATGTTTTCCTGTGATTCATACTGTGAAACATTTAAAGCCTAGAGAAGATTCCCCTTGCATAAGTATCACTGATTATGTTACAGATACACGGTAAAAAAACGGACAGTTTGAATCATGAGTACCCTATGAATCATCTTCATTTATTCAAGACCTGGGGGAAGCACACGGGCTTGTAACTGCAGTGAGAGCGGTTGGCAGCCAGACCCAGGGGCAGGGTGACATTGATGCTGAGATACTCTAGGTCTTAAATGAACAAAGTCCTGGGGAATCTGGTCCGAAGTCAGCACTGACCCTGCTTTGAGCAGGTGGTTGCCCAGAGACCTCCCAAAGCCCCATCCACCCTGAGTGAGACTATGGTATAAAATGGCCAGGTCCAAAAAGCATCAACATGCTGAGCCAACAGCTTGGTTTTAATTCAGAAGTGGGAGCAAGTACACATTCAAGATACAAAGAAAAGTTCATTGACGTTTTCCTGATTTTGAGAGGGCTTTTGCTAAAACACGTATGCACGATCTGATGAATATTTCTAAAGAAGACCAGGCTGACTCATGGGTATCCACCTGGTGGAAAAAAAAATTGCTTGCCAAGCTGGGTACCGAGGAGAGGGTAGCAGAAATAAGCCATGTAACTTCCAAGGAGCGCTGCAGTGTTTTGAAGGATGCAAGGACAACACCGTTGTGGCGGGGAACTATTCCCTCTATAATGCAGAAGCGCTACGAAATAAGGCTCAGATGCCAACAACTATAAATTAAGCATTTACAGTAACAGTATAAAAGGTATCAAAGCCGATTTATCAGTTTCACTAAGCAGAATTTTAGAACAAGCTTAGCGCTCTGTTAACAACTGAACCAGCAGAAGTTTGGACTTGTGATAAAGCTTGAGAAAGGTATGATAACAATAAGCAAAGCCTGTAAGCAAAAGGTTGCTATTTTTCATGTGTCAGTTCCTCAAGAGAATAGGCTTCTAAGGTTTGGGAAGATGGAAATTCCAAGCAGGAAATGCAGAGGATCAAAAAAAGGATAGTCTTGGGGGAAAAATTAAAGATTTATTTTGACTATTTTTCCCACTATATGTTGCATAAATTATATTTTTTATAGTATATAAATTATGTTTTTCCTTACACAAGCTATACAGACCATTTATTGGAACAGCAGCGTTAGCGGACAGACAAAAAAAAAAAAAAATCATCGAGGAACTCTTGCGTTAAGGCATATAAGTAAAAAATAAGCGAGGGCACGACCGGCACTTGGTGAGGTTTAAACGGGGTGAAGCCGAGGCCGGTCACGCGGGGCGGGGAAGCGCTTCTCCGGGCGGCCTCGGGGCGGGGGGGCGGCGGGGCAGAACCGCCGCCGAAGCGGTCACGCAGCAAAACAGAATCACCGCGGGGACGGGGACGCTGCCCGGCGCCGGCCCGAGCTCGTTCCGAGCGTCGGAGCGGCCGGAACGCCCGGCGCGACCACCGCTCGGGGCCAGCCCGCTCCCGCTCCTGGACGCCTCGCAGGCCCTTCCCGGTTTCGCCGTCCCC
>NW_010972587.1:295313-295689 GCF_000737465.1 Haliaeetus leucocephalus
GGGGAGGGGACGAGGCGGCGGCGGCCGGCCTGCGGCCTCGGCGGCGCGCCTGGGGCTCGTCCCTGCCCCGGTCTCGCTGAGTTCCGTCCCCGCGCATGTCGGGAGGTCGCGGCTGGTGCGACCCGTCGGAACTGCGATTGTAACGGGAGGGGGCGGGGGGGAAGCCGGGGGAGGCGTGCGTTTGGTAGCGGTCTGTCCGCAGCTTTCCTCAGGCGGCCGCGTCGCCTTCGCGGGTGTGGGAGTTGCTAAACTTTCTACCTCGGGAAGGCTGTCCTGTTGCCGAGCGGAGCTCCGGCGCTCTGCCCGCCCTGCCCCACCTTCCCGGGCGTGGGGCTGCGTCGCCGGGGCCAGCCCGTGGCCTCTGCGGCCCGGCGGG
>NW_010972587.1:295699-314552 GCF_000737465.1 Haliaeetus leucocephalus
GGGCCGGGGCCGAGGCCGAGGCCGGGGAGTCCTCTTCCCCCGTGGCGGGCTGGAAGCGCCGAGAGCAGCGCCGGAGCCAGGCTTGCCGCTGGCGTCGCGGGCCTCTGGGGGCCTGCGGGGCTTCGCCTGGGTTCAGGCAGCAGCTTGTGCGGCCCAGGGCAGGGCGTTTCGGTAATGGGACGGTCGGTGTTGGGCTGGAAGCTCCCGGAAGGAGGTTGGCCGAAGAACGGGGGGGTAGGAAGGAGGAACTTCGGGGGGAGAAACTTCCTTCCTGGGCGTTAAGAGAGGGCGTGCAGAAAGTATAAAACCCTTATGTTTACCAGACCATATGACGCTAACATAACCTTTGTTCGGAACCCCGGCACCTTGCCTGTCGGCTTTGGTGGCATATAGGATCTTGCCTGTAGACTGGAAGAGCCTTCCCTTCATCTTCTGTCCCTGCTTGCCTGGTGAGCTTGTATACTGCAGCTGTTAACAGGGGAAGTACCTGCTTTCTGTGCGTGTCCCACCTGCCGGAGGTAACAGCAGACTTCTTCGTATTAATTGGAAGCAGTCAATACTCCTGCTTCAAAGTATCGCGAGTTTAAAAAAAAAAAAAATCGCATTAGCAAATGCAGTCTTTTTCTCTTACAATTCCCCCTGCTGACAAAGAAGTAGTAGCATCGCCAGAAGCAGAAAAATACTCAAAAAAGAACCCCAAACCCCAAAAGCAGCCCCTAGCCCTTGAAATGCTAATGAGTCATGGGGGACAATCAACCTGGTGGTGGGAGAGATACATTTAGATATATGTGAGGAACTTCTGACTCCTGGTCATTAAGTCTGATACTACATGAGTGCGATTTGAAGAAACAGAAAGTTAAGCATTAAATCTAGTGACAGGACCAGTTTTACGGTTAGAGATCCATTTTTTTTTTCAGTATGAAACTCTTAGTGAATAGATTGAGGAAGATAATGGAAGATATGAAAAGAAAAATGGTCGTGCTGAGTGTTTAGCAAAGATGAGTTCTGAATCAGTCTAAGAAAGGAAAGGTATTAAATCAAAGGAGGTCTAAATATAAGTTATTGAATCAAATTATTATAATTTGAACATTAAAACTAAAGGTGAATGAGACTTTATGCCTTAAAAGTGAAGACTCTGCCAAAAGAGTGTAGACTTTGTTATTATTATAAAAATACTGTTTTGATAAAAAAAGTGGAATAGTGCAACATTGACTTTGGTTTGGCACTGGATATGTACCCTGGGATTCATACTGGCATAATTGTATCTGTAGTTTTGCAAGTGGAAAAAACGAGACCTTGAGAACTCGTTAGTGACTTGCTAGTTTGTTTTTTTTAAATCCATTGAATGATATTCAAGCTCATCTGTCACTTTTTGTTTTGTTTTCACCCATTGACCTTCAAGCAAATTTAATTAGGAATTGTGAAGGAAGAGAGTTGATCTCATATATAAGCTACCTCACCTTTATCACTTTGGGCAACATCATAATTCAGTCTCTAATAGGCTGCTAAAATTTTTAGTATTTGAACAGATGTCAGTGAAGAAACTTTGTGTTTACTTGATCCTTCTGCACGCTTTCTGTCTGCTTAGAAAGGTTTCATTATGTTTCTGCGTCTTGGTATGAATCTAATGAATGTTGCTTTGAAATAAATGACAAAATACATGTTTGTTGGTAATGTGCCAGCTGGCTTGTTACAAACAGGGTTTTAATTACGAGGAATTTTTTAATTTGGAGATTTAAAAAATGGTTTACAGAGTGGGCTGTGCAATATTTCGTTGCAGACCTCTTCCTTACCTTCTATGTCTGCATCATATGTAGCTCTTTGGTATCTACAGTAATTGCCAGCTGGGAGAAGTTATCTTATTCTGCTACTGTAAATTGCCTAGTCAGAGTTAACTGAGAATTGTAAGGGTTTGGGGAGTGGTGGGGGGTTTTTTTGGTTCGAATTTGAGATTAAAAACCTTTCTTCTCTTCTCTAGGCATTAAGAACTTTATCTAGATTTTACAAATGGTGTTGCTGCATGGCTTTGAATTTAGTTTAGAGTAATGTCAGGTCTTTGCATTGCGTCGTTGAGTTCTGTATGCTACATGTCATTGCCCGGGTGTTTTGGGACACCTTTGCGAGAAACTCCACATCTTACATGAGCGCACAGCGAAATGAAAGTATGAAGTCCGCAGTCACTATGGATAGAGGAATGCATTCAAAGTCACGAGCAAATGTGGGGGTCTCTGCGGCATGGTGTGGGTCGGATCAGGAGCAGCGCAAAGGCGGGTGCCGGAGCAGGACGGGCGGAGGGTGCTGGGGTGGCCGGCGGAGCGGTGCAGGCTGTTGGGCTCCTCTGGTGTCATCCTCTGCGCCAGGGAGCTCTCACAAAGTGTGAGCCACCTTCTTGTCATAGACATCCATGGGAAATTCTGTCATACCTCTTCCTCTGGGAGTTACAGGAAAGGCTTTTTTGTTTTGTTTGAGGATCCGTTAGCTGTTTCTTGCCAGTTAACAGGGGCAGATGCAGGGTCCCCTGCCAGGCTGTGAGGAAAGGCGGCTGCTGCTGCAGGACCTTCCCCTGGTCCGGTTGCCGTTTTGATCTCAAGATGCTTTAGATCTAGGAAGCTACGTCTTTGATCTTAGAGCCTTTCGCTAGATTTAATGGCAAAATCACTGCTTTAATTAAACCAAAAAGGCAAGGGTATTCACCTGCAGCTCCTGCTGTTCCTGCAAGGGGAGAAATCTGGTAGTTCTAATGTTTTTTTAATTGTTTTAATTTAATCTAACTTTTTTTTCCTCTTTCTTTTGGATCTGTGAAGACCTGAGTATCTGACAGTTTACATTTCAGGGAGGGTGGCGAAGCTAGGCTGTCTGTCTAGAAATGATGTGATGTACCAAACGTAGAATTTTAGAAATGAGAGAAATGTCCCTTTATTTTTTCCTGTAGTAATTGGTGGATGAAGAAAGTAGCTGAAAATACTTGTCTTAATTGTGACTTTTATCTAGCTTATGTAAAAATAGTTTTTTGTAAGTAGTTAGTCGAGTTCCTTTACAGTTGTACTGAAGTGCAGCTTCCAGAGCCAAAGGGATCTAAAAGATCCGTATACCCATCTGCCGTTATCTCTGATGCCTGTTCTTTGGCGTATATACCAAATAATGGAATTCGATTGCAGGTCTTGCTTATTTTCAAAAGACCTTGTGCACGTGCTTTTGACTCTTTCCTGTAGTTTTTGTTACTGTATCATTTAAACACCTGTGTACATCAGAAAACGGATTATAAAGCTTTCACTTTTCCAGTTGTATTTTCCAACAAAGTTTGGGGAGTAAAGACCTCAAATGCAGAGAGGTGTTGTGTCTATGGCATTAGTTTTGATTGTTGAGCTTGTTTCTTTGTTTCACCTCTTATTCTTCTACTTGGTTGTTCTTAATTATTTCTGTGTGTCTTTGGAGTTGTGGTTGGGTTGTGGGTTTTTTTTTCTTTCTAATTAAAGTAAGTCCTGTTCAAGTATTTTACTAAATTATAATTCACTATATTTAACCTTTTGTTTTTAAGGTGAAAAAGAAAACTGTCTCATCAAAGAGCAAAGATGCAGAGCACTTCGAATTACCTCTGGCTGTTGTCTGACATTCTAGGACAAGGAGCTACTGCAAATGTTTTCCGGGGACGACATAAGGTTTGTAAGGAATTACTAATCTGAGCAACATCTAAAATTGAAATTTTTTCATATGTGAGTAGCATCGTGAAATCAACGAAAACCAGTTCAAGACTTGGGCCTAAAGCAAATATATCTTTGTAACTATTCATACTTAGTTTTTAATTTTTAATAAACATCCATTCAGTTAGAGTTCTATACAGTTATTTCTGAGGATTTGTTTTCAATATTGTATTATTTGTCCTTGTAAAATATTAACCATTATTAATTCTTCATTCCTCCACTCTTCAGTTTTATGGAAAAAATACTCCTTGCTTAAGAATTTAAATAGGAATAAAAGTCTTATCAGTTTTTATTACATGATATGTTATTTTCATCTTTGCTAAGTTCTCTTTTCATAGTTTTTCCCTGTTCTTTTAAAACTCATTTTTATGATTTTGTACCGTAAGTGAAATGTTCTTAACATATTATCATATTGGATGAAGTTGCTGTTAGTCTTTGTCCATAAGTCAATGCTTCCTACATGTATAGGACACCATCTTCTTGGTGACATGCCTTGAGTAATCAGTACAAAATAGTACATCTTTGAGCAGTTTTGCTATGTAAATGATATGCTGATGTGTATGTTGTAACCTGAGTGAGGGGCTAAAATGACCTTATTTGTGTAGGTCATTCTATTCCTATGAATTTCACGGTATGTCTCACAGAATGAAGATAAGCCTAGTTGTGAAAGTGATCTTCCCTTATGGTAATGACAGTCTGTGTGAAATCAGTATGAAGTTATATATAAGCTACAGTGTTTTCTGTATTCCACATTTAACTGTGGAGCAACGCTAAGCAATAGTTCAGCAGTTAATGTGCTTTTCTGGGTGAGTGAATTTCAACACGGAATGATTCCTCTGTAAAGCTTATGGTTTCATGGTTGCACCTCTCATCACCTTCACTAGTCTGAGCGCATGACCTGCAGCTCGTTGTCAACGGGAGAAAACTTTTACCCAGGCAGCAGTAGTGCATGTAAGTGTGCTGTACAGCACACCTAGTCTAAGCGCAGGAAGGCTTTGTCCATAGACAGTCTGTCACGCACAAGACTGCTAATGCAAGCATATTCGTAGAGTGGGCGCAGGGAGGTACGTTGCACTCTCAGCTGGTGCTGTGGGTGCCTGAGCATGCTGGGGCTTGGTCCCACTTGAGAACTTAAGTCTCTGATTAAGCTCACGACTGCTCCTGTCACTTATGTGGGTTTGAATTGCTTCAGGATTTTGCATGAGTGGTATGTAGTACTCAATGCTGCCGCCTTTGAAAAAACAAATACTGCTTTATCAGTATCAACAGAACAATAAAGAAGAAGAGAGCAACGTTCAGCTTCCAAAAGTCATCTCTTAACTTAAGCCAGCCAAGATTCTCAACTGTAGTATCTGCGTGTCTCTTACTGATTTGTGCAAGTGGCTTACCTCTTGCTGAAAAAATTATTTTTCAGCTAAGTTTATGGGTCCTTCTTAAATGTGTAGCCTTTCTTATGCTAACTGTTCTTTTTTTAAAAGCACTTAGATTTTTGTGGGCTAATGTTGCGTTTCCATTCTGCTAGTCTGTGTGCTTCTAGTCTATATTAAACTAAACCAGTATATACTTAATATTTTTAGTAGAATCTTAATTTCCACTTTAACACAAAATACTATTTTGAACTATTTCCAATCTGGGTATGCTTGTATGAACAACAGATCTCAAAATGCTTGGATAATGGATATGTGTGCATTTACAGTCTTATGCTTCTGTTTGATTAGTAATTTGTTTGTTTGAACAGAAAACTGGGGATTTATACGCTGTCAAAGTATTTAACAGTATAAGTTTCCTTCGTCCTGTGGATGTTCAGATGCGAGAGTTTGAAGTATTGAAGAAACTAAATCATAAGAACATTGTCAAATTGTTTGCCATCGAAGAAGAGGTAATGAATTGTTGTACTTGTGATCTGAGATGTATAGTAGTAACCACAGTAACTGTCTTTTTGCTTTATCCTTAACTATAGAGGATAAAGTTATATTTTTAAAGAACAGTAACATGTATGATGATATAAATACTCTGACCCAATCACTAGCATTTTTTGTTTTTCTTTCTTTTTTGTTGTTGTTTTTGAAAGAATATGCTCGCTTTTGGTGGTTAGGCACAGGTTATGATTCTTCAAAGCCATCCTGAGAAGCCACTGTCCTAAGCTTTGTCTTGAATTAGAATTTTTAAACTATCTACCTGTATGAATATTTAATACATACTGATAGTTGGAACTGTTACAGTAATCCTGACAACTTTATGCTTTTGCTTTGCAGCCAACTAAAATAATGACGTAGGACATGTAGAACTGTGTGTTTATATGAACTGCAGTAGTTGTGCTGAAACTAAGACTGATCAGTTGAAATGACCCAGATGCTGAGATTAGTAAAGAGGGAAGAAGGACAATTGCTGCTTTCTGCTCTTCTGTGCTGTAGTTTGTCATTTGTCCAACTATCAATACTGCTGTCAACCCTCTAAGTGCCTAGAATTTGAGGCTTTCTCAATTTTTCCCCCTCTCCAAGTTAGAATACATAAAACAGTATAAAAATTCACCTGCGCTTCTTTTGAAGATGATCACCAGAATGGGATTTATGATCTAGCTACAGAACTACTTTTTTTTTTTTTTAAAGTAAGATCCTGTGGTTATATGTAATTTCTGACATTGTTTTCACAATGCTCACAGACTTATCTTTTTTAATTTTTTTCCAGACAACAACTAGACACAAAGTACTAATTATGGAATTTTGTCCATGTGGGAGTTTGTATACAGTTTTAGAGGAGCCGTCTAATGCCTTTGGTTTGCCAGAGTCTGAGTTCTTAATTGTTTTGAGAGATGTGGGTATGTAGACTTTGCTCTTTGGTCTAATTCGTTGACTGAAACGAGCTCATACTTGTTCTGTTTATTGTGAAAAAGCAAGAGATGAGGAATTTGAATGACTGTCAACTAATTGAACAAATTAATATGGTCATAAGTAGTCACATCTTTTATTTATGTCTGTTGGTATAGATAGCTGCATTAAGAAGCCATTTCTGTTTAAAGCTATAATTCCTATAATTCTTTTTTGTTTGTTTGTTTCAAGATTATTTGTCACTTGTTGGACTGATTCCTAGTGATAATTAATCTCAGAAGAGTAAATCAGAAAAATAATGAGGTTTATCTGTGTCTGCCTGTTATAATATTATTCTCCATTACTTTATGGGAAAAATCTTGCTGAGAGCAAGAAATACTGTAATTTAGCTGTTTGAAAGAAAAAGAAAAAAACACAAAAATGCTTAGAATATCCTCTGGTCCTGGTCTTAATCAAATGTCCCTTCTTATTCACATTTCCCAGTGAGAAAGTAAACACATATATCTTCCTAGCCTCAGTTACAATTCAGTGCTTGTGCAGTCTGTGTCAAGTTGTGTACATAAATTCTGTGGGGTTTTGTTTTGTTTTGTTTTGAAGTGGCTGGGATGAATCATCTCCGGGAGAATGGAATAGTGCACCGTGACATCAAACCAGGCAATATAATGCGTGTTATAGGTGAAGATGGTCAGTCTGTTTACAAACTTACAGACTTTGGTGCTGCAAGAGAACTTGAAGATGATGAACAATTTGTTTCTCTTTATGGCACAGAAGAGTATTTAGTAAGCCCATATGATTTCACTTTCTGTTGAAGTGTTTGAAGTCCAGGGCCCTTTGTGATGAGAGTTGAATAGGTGAAGGTCAGACTGTGGAAATTAGTATTTAAACCTTTGTATTATAATTTTTTTTTTATAACTTTCCACCCTTTTCACCTTGGGTCATGCCAGTTGTTCTGCTGAGCACAGTAGCCTTAAAATAATTTCCAGGTCTAACTTCCACTGTTTCCTTGTGTGAAAGAAAGAACAACAGTATTTTAGTTATGAATGTCTGCCTTTATCTCTGTAGGTGTTTTTCAGTTTGTATTTGAGCTACTTGGATGATGCTAGGTGTAGTTAAGATTCACTTGATATCTTAGCTAACCAAAGAGAGGCAGGCAGGGAAGCATCAATACAAGCATCTTAGGCATAATTTTCTTCCTCCCACGTTTTCCCACATGTAGTATCATAACTGATGTTCTCCTCTGCTATGGATCTTTTTCCAGTTTGGTTTCTGTTGTTTCAAAATCATCTGGAGGAATACTGGCTTTCTCTTCTTCTTCAGTGGTGTTTTATTCTAGTAGTCAATCTTTAGCTAAATTTTCAAGTATTTTTTGCAAACCTTTAATAAAAGAGGCTATCATACCTATGAACACTTTTGTGATGCTCTGTCAGAATAACTTGAAGCAAATTCTATGATGAAGCTAACTTTGCCTTTTGATTAAAATGCTGGAAGTTTAGAATGGCAAATTATCTTGCTGTGAAATGACAGATCAGGTTTTTGTTCTTTATGTTGTGCATAAAGCAATTCTAACTTCTTTTTTCTGTTTTTTTTCTTTTTAGCATCCTGATATGTATGAGCGAGCAGTTTTGAGGAAAGAACATCAGAAAAAGTACGGAGCAACAGTTGATCTATGGAGCATAGGGGTGACCTTTTACCACGCTGCAACAGGGAGTTTGCCTTTCCGACCTTTTGAAGGACCTCGTAGAAACAAGGAAGTGATGTAGGTAATTTAGAATGAGAATTTTATCTGTTCGTAAATTAATTCAGTCCATGAAATGCTTTTTAACAAGAAATCCTACACACACACAGTAAACATTAAAATAGTAAAAATATTTAAGGAAAAACGTTCTTTAAATTTGTTGTGGTTTAACTCCATTAGGCAGCTGAGCACCACACAGCTGTTTGCTCACTCCCCTGCAGTGGGATGGGGAAGAGAATTGGAAGGGTAAAAGTGTGAAAACTTGTGGGCTGAGATAAAAGACAGTTTAATAAGTAAAAAAAAAAAAAAAAAAAAAAAAAAAAGGCCAACAAAAAAACCCCACCCCTAAACCCAAAGGAAAACAAAACCAAGAAAAACAAGTGATGCAAAAAACCCCAGTTGCTCACCACCAGCCAGCTGATGCTCAGTCAGTCCCTGACCAACTGCCACCCTGGCAAATTTGCCCCCCGCAGCTTTTATTGCTGAGCATGATGTCATATGGTAGGGAATATCCCTTGGGGTCAGCTGTCCTGGCCGTGTCCCCTTCCAGCTTCTTTCCTGCCCCCAGCCTACCTACTGGCGGGGCAGTGTGAGAAGTAGAAAAGGCCTTGATGCTGTGTAAGCACTGCTCAGCAGTGGCTAAAACAGCCTTGTGTTACCAACACTGTTTTGGTCACAAATCTGAAACACAGCACCATATGAGCTACTATGAAGAAAATTAACTCTATTCCAGCCAAAACCAGTACAAACATTCTGCTTCACCAAAGATTTTACTGTGTGGCAGCATAAGACCTGAATTAAGCATCAGAGCTCCCCCAAAATACTGATGTTTTTCCACACATCTTTCCTTCACCATGGCACTAGGCTGATCTGTTGCAGAGTGGTGTACATAACTTGGATGTTCAGGCGAAATTATGTTATTCTGAAACAGGTTTTCAGTTCTGCAAATTTTTGTTGTCCTTTAAATGATTGTCTTCCCAGGCAGTCTTGAAATGCATGCACTACCCATGAGACTGACATTTTTTGAGGAGCATAGTTGTGGACTGTGGCTGAAGGTAACAGGAGTAGCTCCTGAATGGGAAACAGAAGTTGTGTCTATGACATGCTGGTTGGAACTGATTTCTGTTTCATCTTAGTCTAGTTCTATTTTGTTGTTGTTCTTTGTGTTGCATTTAAAAAATAAAGCAAGGTGGTAATTGGGAACTTTAATAGGCCAGTATCATTTCTGTTCTGGTACTCCTTGCAAAGCTGACTGCAATTTTCTTAGTTTAAGGAACTGCCCATCCTGTGGTTACCCCACAGGCATTCTTGTTGTTGTATCTGCTTGAGAGATAAGCAAGGAACATATGTTTTGTACGTAGCTCGTCCTCCAAAAAGAGAAAGCGCAACTGAAATTTTCTGTTGCAAAAAGCATATTGCTCCTGATTCATTTAATGAGAAATACTAGCCTGTTCAGTACAAAGTTAGACAATGCCAAACTGTATCCAAATTGCTAGATGTTTCCAACTTAATTTCTCAGAGCCCATATCCTGTTCCTTCTTTATCCCCAAGTGACTTTGTGGTGGCTAAATGTCATCTTTTGCCATGGAACACGCTAGAAGTTAGTCCTGTAATGCCTAAATTGAACTGCCTGGGAAATCTGACTTTAATTAACACTCGTGAAAAAACTTCAGCTTCCTTCAGTGATGCCTGAAATCTCTCCTAAATTTTTCCCAAACCTGAGGTGGACAAAGTTGCTTCTCCAACATAGCCCAAAGTGTTTCCTTTTCATTGTTTACAATTTTAGCACCACTCTCTGTCAGCTTGTAAGTGAAGCTTCCTAATTATTGCACCACCTACAAATTTAGGCCAACCTGTTGTTTAGATTTATATTATTGATAGCCCTCTGAGGATTAGTTACTAGATCTGTGTATGTATGGGAGGTAGTAGCTGAAGTCTCTATTATTTTTATAATGTATCACAGGTATAAAATAATCACTGGAAAGCCTTCTGGTGCTATTTCTGGAATACAGAAAGCAGAAAATGGACCAATTGAATGGAGTTGGGAGATGCCTGTTTCTTGTAGTCTTTCAAAGTAAGTTCGAACTTCTCACAAAATGTTTCGATGCTACCTGATTGTGCCTTTCCAGTTAGTCTCTCACTATTGGGTCTTTGGAACAGAGATCTGACTGTTGCAGTTGTTTTCTTTGAATTCTTCAGTAGATCAGTACATTCTACTATTAAGTTACCAAGTATTTTTTCTTCCCATCTGTCCAAATAGTTTTATGACTGCTAATGTACAAATGAGCACCTGGGATTCTGAAGCAGTATGAGTAGAAGAAAGATTACTACTATATTTTCTTCACCCTTAGGAAAGAGTATGAAGATTTAATAAAATTTGAATTGACAGCCACCCTTTCTTGCAAGAAGGTGACTTCAGACATTACAAAGATTAGGCAGTAGGAAGGAAATAATAAGAAAAGACAGTTCAGACACTTGCATTTTTGCCAGAAGAAAATTCACATCAGCACATTTTAACATATTCTCATAGTATCTATAAATTTTTTTTATTATCATATTTTTTGCTTCATACATCATAATACTCAGTAGGAAGAGCCATGGAAGATCTAATCTCAATATGATCTTAAAAAACACCTCCCGTAACCCATTTACCTATTTATCTTCCTGTGACTTCTTCAGTACTTTAAAGTTAATACTCTTTTATGGTAAAGGGAGAAAAATTGTTCTGTGAACGGACTCTAGAAACAAACTTTTCTGAAAGCCAAATATGTAGATCCATAAGGGGTGTAGAGTGAAAGTCTGGTTTAAATCAATTCATTAGTTTATAGTGTGCAGAGCTTGCAATTTATATATATTTTTCATGATACTGCTCAGTTGTTTCCTCTGCTTATTCCATATAATTGAAGTGCTTGAAATAATAAAGGAAGAGATTTTTTCATTAAACATCTGTTTACAGTAATATTTTCAAGTAGCATTTAAACAGTATTTACTGTTATATGTTTAGTACTAAAGTGAGTTTGAGCACAACATCCACTGACCCCTAACATGGCCATCAGTGTGCTTGTAAGCCACTGAAGCTTGCTTCAAAATGTTGCCAGTTTTACCACTGGATTCAGGTTTGATGTGTACATAATGTTAAAACTTCGAAGAAGTTGTTCATGATAACACAGGAGTAGGATCTATAAAGTTCCTTGCAATTCAGATTATCAAAGTAGAAATACAAGAAATTTAAGCTGCCTTTTGTCCTAGAATAGTAATGACTGTAAGGCAATAGTTGCATATTTTTCTTTGCAGCAGTTGAGCTGTATGCATGGAGTACTTATTTAGCCCCATCTCAATCAGGATGAATTCTGTTAGCGTTGACAATTTAAATAATGAGTCTTTGCTAACGCAGCTGATTTTGACTGAAAGCAACATAGTGTGCTCACACAAGCAGCTCAGCCAGCAAACCATAAATGGCAGTAGCTTCCTTCAAAGTTATAAACTGTGGTAAGTGTGTGGGTGACCTGGGTAAAAGACTACTGCCCAGCAGTGGTAGAAGGTGACCTTAACTCTACAATGTAGACTTTTAAAATGCATGCCATTTTTCCAATGCCCATGGAATTTGTCAAATACCAAGGCAAAAATATTTTGGTAGTTGAGCCTAAAAAGGAAAGAGATAAAGTATGTGTATTAATGAAAAACAATGGACATTACCCTTGAATGTTTTGTTGTTCAGGAGAGGGGAAAAAAAAAAAAGTATTGGAGTGTTCTTCAAGGTATAATAGATTTGCATTCATGAGACAAGTCAAATGAAATATTGCAAGTGGTTACAAGGTAAAAAGACCCAAATAGATCCAAGTTGTCTTATCTCTTCCTGGTGTCCTTTAGGGGTCTGCAAGTACTGCTCACACCTGTCCTTGCAAATATTCTTGAAGCAGACCAGGAAAAATGCTGGGGGTTTGACCAGTTCTTTGCAGAGACGAGTGACGTACTGCACCGAATAATAATCCACATCTTTTCACTACAGCAGATGACCTTGCACAAAGTTTATATTCACAGTTATAATACGTAAGTGTTCTCTCTATTTTCATTACTTTGCTGTTATTCGGGCAAACGGTACTGTGATCTCAGATCACCAGTGTTACAAATACAAATTCAGTAGCCTTTCCTTGGCGGTTTATCTGGGGAAGTGAAAGCTTGTAATTCTCCTGTGTAGTCACAGTGCATAGAAGCATGTTGACCAAAAATAAAAATAAAATCATTGAAGGTCAAATCAACTGATCTTAAACTAGGTCTTAATCAGTGACAGAACACAAACTTAATCCTTGACATGTTACATCATGTCTGTGTTCATAATGGCTACCAACTCATCCCACATTTGTATATGTACCTTATTTACAAAGTAGCTTTCCAGAGACTGTGTTCCGCTCTTGCTTTTCTTATCTTGTCCTGAAGAATACAAAATGTGCACATCATCTGTGTCTGATGTAAAACTCTCTCAGGGGTTCTGAAGTTGTAATTAGTACAATTTAGGATCCAGAGTTATATGGAGTTCACTTTATGGTCATTAAGTGCTGATGTTAAAAGCTGTAAAGTCTGGTTTACAGTTTGATACAAAAATAAGTGCCTTCTCTCTGCCTTATTACAGATAATACAGAGCATCTGTTGTTCTCTAATATGCAAACAGTTATTTCATCAAATGTGTAAATACAGTTCCGGCCTTTTCCAATTTTTCTTTTCTCTTCTGTCATTTGTGCTTTGAGAGAGCCCAAATACTATTTTTGCAACAAATCTTGCTTGTAGCTCAAACTGCTATTTTTTTAATTTTATTTTATTATTTACCTGATTATTTATATACTAGCTGTAGTATTAAGAAGTGACAGTGTACTAGTGCTACGCAGGAGGCAAACTGGTCCTTCCTGTTAGTGTGCTTAAGGTTTTTTCTTCTTTGTGGGAGGTTTTGTTTGTTTGGTTGGTGGTTGGGGGTTTTGAGGGGGTAGAGGGGAAAGTTTGTTATAAATTCTTATGCCTTGTATCCATTGATTGCTGGAAATAAAATACCAAAGTGTCTTTGGTCTTCCTTATTACTGCTGTTTTAGGAGATAATCTGACTGTCTGTTAGTTTACAGGCTGAATTTAAGGTGTGCGCTTTTTGACCTGTAAAACACCAGACTTTTCTCTTGGGGAGACCATCCATCTCCTTTGAAGAAATGGGTGTCCCTGAGAAAACCGAAGTATGCTTCCTTCCTCTCATCTGGTGTTGCTTGTTTTTACTGACTTTCAGACTTCAGGCCAAAGCAAGTTTGTTTACACAGACATGCTTTGGTGGAAAATCAGAGGTAGAAAGGGAAGTTTGATATTTTGCAGGAAATAGCGTTTAGTTTTGTAACAGAGCAACCTGGAGCCTTAGGCAGTGTGCTGCCTTTTGTTCTGCTTGTAAGTCAAATGCTTTATGTGTAAACAAGTTATTAATTAATCAGAAGTAAAAGGGATTTTTATTTAAGTAATACAAAATCTGAATTGTTGAAGTATTGTAGTGAGTCTTAACTACTACTGAATATATTGTTTGTATTATAGAGCTGCTATATTTCATGAGTTGGTCTACAAACAGACAAAAATACCATCTCAGAGTCAAGAACTGGTATATGAAGGTCGGCGTTTAATACTAGAGCCTGGCAGATTGGCACAGCACTTCCCCAGAACAACTGAGGAGAATCCTATCTTTGTAGTAAGCAGGGAGGCTGTGAACATTGTCGGATTAATCTACGAAGAAGGTATATAGAAGTCATTTCCCCTTTCTTATAGCTATCTTTTGTAAATAGTTTGGGTTATTTAATTATCCTTTTATGTCTGTTATGTCTTAGAAATAGTGTTTGAAAATTTTCTCTGTTGATACCTGAAGTTCTAAGTATGCAGTCCATTTTTTTTTTTTCCAAAAATGCTGAGTATCCAGCATATTTTTACAGAAACAGTAGCTGCTTGTAATGTTCCTGTGCTGTGAACTTGAGCATTTGTGTGTTAAGATGTAGTGGTGCATATGGAGTTCTGAAATTTTTTGAAGCATGGCACTTTTAACAAGTAGAAAGGAACATTATAGAATGTAATTCAAAGCTGGTTCTTTTGTTCCTTTACTCACTAAGTGGAAATTCAAGTTTTACTTTTTTATTTGTCATGAATGTGGTTAGCCTTTCAGTTAACAGAGGAGGTCTTAACAACTTACCTTTGCTTAGAAGATAAGGTAATGCCATAACAGAAAAAAAAAATAAATTAGGTTTTTGCATTTCCATTTATCATTGAAAGGGTTATAGAGGGCCCTCTGCCAGAGCTGTTTTTATAAGAGATGAGCTGGAGGACATGCCTCCAGATGAGAGGTCAGTATTGCTTTTGTTGGTATATGCTACGTACTGACTGCTTGGGCCAGCTGGCACTCACACAGAGGTGCTGAAGAGTGTGGGTAGGTGAGCTGTTTGTGGAAGGATCAACAGGGCCTTTATATTGTGCCAGAGCTTTCTGAAGGAGTCAATGAGCATGAGAACAAAGGAGATTCAGCTGATAGAGGCTACCCTAGGTTTCAAAAAGCTGTTTGGTGAAGTCCTGCCCGTAAAAGTCTCAGTGAAACTAAGCAGCCATGGGATAAGAGGGAACAGTCTCCCATGTGGACAAGCATAGGGCTGAAGAGCAGAAATAAATGGTTGGCTTTCTCAATGAAGAGGGATCACTAGTGAAGACCTGCATGAAATCTGTGCTGTGCAGCATGTTCAAAAGTGACTCAGGAAAAGGAAGGGAAGGACAGTTGGCTGAAGATACCAAGTTATTTAAAGCATTTAAGACAAAGGCTGGTTTTGAAGGTGTGCATGAGAACCACATGATATTAAAAGGCTTGGCAGTAACAGATTAGATGAAAATTCATGTCGACACACGTAAAAACCGTGTACAGGGTGGGGAGGGGAAACAGTCTGAACTTTTAAAGTCTCTTATGGAAAGTAAGAAAATACAGATGTTTGGTTTATGTTTCAGTTTTACTTCCTAAAGTACATCAACGTTATGATTTGGATGGGGATGCCAGTATGGCTAAAGTGAGTAATTATTCTTTTAATTTGTATACCTGTCTCAGATAATGATACTGAAATGAAAGCTATTTGTTTTTCAGATGAATAATATTAATGAATCTATTTTTAATATGCTAGTGAGGATTCTGATTGGCAGAAATGTATTTGTTAACAAGGGCTCCAAAAGTATATTAAAGCCATACTTTGTATACAAAGTATGTATGTATATTTTTTAAAAAAGCAAACTCAGAAAACTAGCCTTCTAAAGTCCATGTGCTTTGTTACTGCATAATTCGGTGATGGCGGGGAAGGAGCCTGCAACTTTGGAGTCCTGAAGTTAGCTAAAAGATTCATAACATCCCCTGTGATGGTACAAAACTTAATGTAAGAAAAGTAACTTTCATCTTTCTCTGAATAGAGAGGAGTCTCTAGGAGACTGCAAAAGAGTAGAATTTCTCTTGCCTCTCTTGCAAATTTTCAGAATCTGTGGGAGACAAGTAGAGAATGTTTCATTCTTTTGGTCATTTTTCTAAAACTACTGAATGTATGCATTGCCATGCTTTGACTTTGTGACCACCATTTATACTATGCCTATAAAATACTGCCTGCTGAGGAGCCTTGTATTCAGGCATGCTAGTCCTGAAAGTGCATGTAACTTTGAATACCAGAAGTCTTTAAAATGAATAAACAAAGTCATCAGTTGATATTAATTATTTAAAATATTGGAAGTTATAACTTCTGAAAATTTGTTCACAATTCTAAATAATGCAGCAACTTGTAAGTGGAATTAGGTGAATGAAGAGAGTCCCTAGCCTTAGAATTTAAAAATGTGTTGTTTTTTACAAGTTTCTTCTAATGTATATGTTTAACTCCTAAACTACTGAAGAAATGTACTTGTGACTTTCCAGAAATTAAAGTAAATCCTGAGAGTAAGTGGTGTCATTTTTGTTTATAAGAGACTTATTTTAATCTCTAACAGATATTTCAGCATAACTGGAAAAAACTCACTACCATGTTTAGCTCTGCCTCCATAATGAGTGTTTGGTTATCTCCTGACTAAAGTTTGGGCAAAGTTATGCATTTTAAACTACCATCTTCATGTTGCTCTTTCTTTTATTAATCTGTGTTGCTTTGTTGTGATTAATTGACTTGAAACAATTGTTAAGAGAATGCCAGATTAGTACTAATGTTGTTTGTTTTTTCCATCAGGCAGTGACGGGTATTGTATGTTATGCCTGTAGAGTTGCCAGTTCTTTGCTACTTTACCAGGAGCTGATGCGAAAAGGAATACGATGGTTAATGTAAGCAATTGATTGAATTTCATTGCACCTTTTTTTTTTTTAGATATGCCTTGATTATCAATATGTAATTCTGTGATCTCCCAGTATCTTGGGAGGTTTTCTTTACCCCTTGAATATGAATAGGCTTTCTGAATATTTTCCTTCTTTCTTTTCTGGCAATAAGGTTTAGGTATTTACAACTTCACTTTCTTCTGTGAATAATTTAAGTCTAACCTCTGGTAACATGCAGGTACAATTGAGCAGCTTGCACAGGATAGTTTTATATGAGGATTATACTAATGCATCTCTAACTGAAAGCAATTTTTACTAGCAGTTATTACTGTAGGTATATTATTGTATTACTGATTGCTGGTAAGATAGCAGTTGAATACTTTATTGTTATAGACAAATGCTTCACTTTTTCAGTGAAATAATCAAGGATGATTACAATGAAATGGTTCATAAAAAGACAGAGGTTGTCATCAGACTGGATTTCTGCAGCAGAAACATTGAGAAAGCTGAGAAAATGTGAGTAGAAGCACTACACTGTATGCATTGATTTTTCACCATCATCCTTAATGACAGCGGTATTTTAAGTTATTTTATTTACAGGGTTTTTGCATATAAAAATTAAATCTGAATCAGCATGGTTTTGCTGATGGCAGTGACTTAAGCAGATTTAGTAATATGCTTTACTCAAATTAGAGTGTTAATTTTGCTGCTTAACCTAGTGGGAACAAGTAATTACTATAGAGTAGTAATTGTATGTGTTCTTTTTCTCCATTCTTTCTGACTCAGCTCGTTTGCTGTTGTTGACTTTAGAAGCTATAATAAAGCCTGGACAAAGAATCGAGTAGCTTTCCTTTCACTAGTGCTTTAGTGCCTTTGTCACTGAGTTTGCTTGTGTGTGTTTATTAAGGATGTCTTTAAATACTGCCCCATTCACAGCATGGAAAGAATTTTACGTTGAAATATGACATCGAGCAGCTGAAAAAAAACCCCACCACCAAGAACCAAAGGTGCATTAGGATATCACTAGATCACAGTGCATGCACATAGGGATGCCAAAAGTACATTGCACAGGAAATTCTACTTCTGTCATTTTTTTTAAGTGCCTGACTATTAAGTTGTTTTTTTTCTATTTTGGTTAATTCAAATGGCAGAGGTCTGTATCACAGAATCTCACTGTTGCCCATATGGATCCATTTAGATCTATACAGTAGAAAGTTTTTTAAAGTGCTTTCTTTAAAACTGACATTTATAATAAGTGTCGTGGTTTCAGCCCAGCCGGTAACAAAGGACCACGCGGCCGCTCGCTCACTCCTCCCGCCCCCCTCCGGTGGGATAGGGGGGAAGACGGAGGAGAGGAAAAAAACCAAACCTGGAACCTCGAGGGTTGAGATAAAGGCAGTTTACTGGAACAACACAAAGAAATTGCAACAACAACAACGGTACTAATGAAAAAGTATACAAAAAGAGTGATGCACAGTGCAACTGCTCACCACCTGGGACCCGACGCTCCGCCACTTCCCCCACCGAAAAGAAGAGCCCACCCCCCGGCCCGCTCCCCCTTTATATACTGAGCATGATGTCACATGGTATGGAATAGCTCCTTGGCCAGTTCAGGTCAGCTGCCCCGGCTATGCCCCCCACCTCCCAGGTTCCTGTAAAAAAAAATTAACTCTATCCCAGCTGAACCCAGGACAATAAGGAGCAACTAAAGAACTGTTGTCTTTTAGCATAGGAGACTTCCAAGTTTCAAAGACTGTAAAAGACACTTATTTCTTTTGTCTTCCATTCCAAGGAAGCAAATGTTTTCTGGTGGTCAGACTCTCCTGCCCTACCTCTTTCAGTCAAGAGCTGTCTGTAGGAGATGGGATTGCACCATTGAATTCTCCCTCCCAAGTTTCATTTTTTCTCTCTCCCGATCTTTGTTTCATCTCTGAGTCTCACTCAATGTCCAATTCTCAGTCATATTCTTTTCCACTTCTAAGGTGTCCTTGCAGGCCTTTGTTCAGTCTTTCCACGAACTAGCATTAGCTCCGTCTTTAAGGTGTGTTATTCTTACACAGTCTGATACAAGCTTTAAACCCCAGCTCCTCATAGGATTCTCCTATGGGTAGTTGTTTTCCTGTTCAACCTACTGCTAGTCTCCCCCAAATGCTGTCTTGGTCATAGGATTCTCCAGATTTGCTTCCAGTGCAGATGCCCACAAGATCATAGAATTATAGAATCATTTAGGTTGGAAAAGACCTTCAAGATCATCAAGTCCAACCAT
>NW_010972587.1:317356-318472 GCF_000737465.1 Haliaeetus leucocephalus
GCTGCCCCCAGGCTCATCTCTGGGGCACCTAGTCTTATCCCTTACCCCCTTCAAACCTGGTTTAAAGCCCTCTCTATGAGCCCCGCCATCTCATGAGCAAGGATTCTTTTACCCCTTTGAGATAGCTGGACACCATCTTTTGCTAGCAAGCCCGGTGCCGTGTAAACCTCCCCATGATCAAAAACCCCAAAATTCCACCGATGGCACCAGCCTCTGAGCCGCGTATTAACCAGGTGTGTTTTCCTGTTCCTTTCTGTGTATTTCCCTGCCACTGAAGGGATTGAGGAAAACACTACCTGTGCTCCCGATCCTTCCACTAATTGTCCCAGTGCCCTGAAGTCCCTTTTGATTGCCTTTGGATTTCTCCCTGCAATCTCATCACTGCCAACCTGCACAACCAGCAATGGGTAATAATCAGAGGTCTGAACCAGACCAGGGAGTTTCCTGGTGATGTCTTTAACCTGGGCCCCAGGGAGGCAGCAGACTTCCCTGTGGGATGGGTCAGGACTGCATATTGGGCCCTCTGTCCCCCTCAGAAGGGAGTCACCTACGACAATTACCCTCCTTTTTCTTTTTTCAGAGGACGTGAGAATGTGTGGGGCTGCCCGACTGGGCCTAGGCACCTCCGTAGATAGGACTTCATCTACACCCTGATCTTCACTGGCCTGGTCCTCAAGTTCCAGAGCCCCATACCTGTTGTGTAGGAGCAACTGGGAAGGTGAGGGAGACTGGGAGCAGATTCGCCTGCCTCCCCAAGCAGGGACCTGTATCCATTCCCCTCCATCTCTTAGGTCCCCTCCTGCCTGGTGGCAGGAGGGCAGGGGAACCTCCGCTTCTTGCGGAGCCTCCGTCTGCTGCCTCTGCCTCAGGGATGGTAGGGTGCAGGTCCACCAATCTATCTCCCTCTCACGCTCCCTGATACTCCTCAACCTTTCCACTGCCTCCTTCAGCTCCGCCACCCGGCTGAGCGGATCGTTCACCCGGTCACACCTCACACAAGAGGTGTCCCCGCTGACCTCCATCATCAGTGATAGACTCAGGCACTCCCCGCAGCCAGAGACCTGGACAGCTGCACGTTTACATGGGACCTCCGTCTGCGTCACCACATTTTTCCTA
>NW_010972587.1:318560-332485 GCF_000737465.1 Haliaeetus leucocephalus
TAAATCTCCCATGGCAGCCTCTCTCGCCAGAGCTGCTGGCTCTGGCCGGGTCCCTCCGCTCTTCCCCAGCGCTCCTGGGCCTCGGGAACCTCCCGGTCCGCCTCAGTCTAGCGCTTAGCCACCAACTTACTGTTGCCTCTGCTGGCCTCGCCGCTGACTGAATGCTGCTGAGGGTTATGCCGCGTTTTGATGATTAATTAAGATGATTAATGCACACATGTAGAGCCATTGGGTTTTCAGAGCAGACTTAACGGTAGACTTAAGCCATGTTGGAGCTGCTATACATGTCCAAATTGAACAGCTTGTATGTAGTAATTATGGATACGCAAGGATTTGGCAGATTTGCTGTGTGTGTGCCCAACATATACAAACTGACACACCTGGGCTTTAAGGTACTTGCTTTAGAAAAAAACCACAAAAAACCCAGTGAAACTAGCAAAGTTGATAACTAGCAAGATAACAGTATACCTGTGTAGCCTAGTTACAGATCATTAGGGCTGTAATCCAAACTCATCTTCAAGACAGTTTACGCTAGCTGACAGGACTGGTTCTTGTTCACTCTGTATTTGGTTCAGACAGCTTCTTCCTGCGTTCCGCCAGGTCCCCACCGAAGAAAGCCTCTGAGAGCTCAGGATAAACCACTGTAGGTTCTGATTTGTGACTCTAGTGCATTCAGCAGTATCTCAGAGCAGCAATTAAAAAAAATTTATGTTCACTTGTGAACTGGAGTAGTTCTCACGTGAACAGAAATTTGCTACGTGTTTGCATGTGGTCTTTTGGCCTCTTACGAAGGGGCAGGATTTTCAGTTTATTTGACTTCAGAAGACTTTTATGGAGTTAGCAAAGGACATGTCCTCTTGTTTGTCCTCCCTTTTCAAGGCTATGCTTCAAAGCATGTCAATGCAAAACTTTTATTTGAAAAGGTAAACAAAGTATTGAACTTGAGCAAAGTATGTATTTTTGTGAAAGCAGCTGAGCTGGTTTTGATGGTGTTTTTAAAAAGAAAATGTGCCTGATACTCAGCAGGAAAAATACTGTCCTGAATGATTTATTTGGTACTTGAGCTATGGTCATACGGAAAGTATCAATATGAACAGATGGTGCTATTAACCCAGCCTTTAAGGTTTTGGTAACTCAGCCTTTCCAATAGGTTTCCACAGAAAAGCATTTTGGTGCGCTGGAGTATTAGTTTGTTGTGTGTAATTGACTACTTTAAGTAACTTTGGTAACCTTTTAAAAGTGATTAGATGAGAGGAAATAGTTTTCCACTGCCTGTCGAGTACAACTAATGAGAATAGAATAAAGAAGTCAGGAAGTTTCAAACTTCTTTTTAACAGTTCAAATGTAGGAAAAAAATTCAAGGAATTCTTTTTCATAACTAAAATGTTGCCACTATTAATGGCCACTTAAGGTTGTCCTGTTTCATGGTTGCTGCTTGACAGATACTGTATTTCATATAAAAGAAAAGGTAGTTATTGTTACACTCTAGATTCAAGGAATATTTTGAGTGTATTCACTGCTTGTTTATTTTCTTTAACTGTGCTTTTTTTGTGGTCAGATATGAGAATTTGATGCAGATTAACTTGGAAGCATCAGAAGTGGATGAAATTTCAGAGATACACACAAAACTGTTGCGTGTAAGTATCTTACAAAGCCTGTGTCATTCTCAAAATGGGTTTCTAAAGAAAAAGCCAAATACACGGTAACACAGGTTTTTCTGTGAATAACAACTCTGAATTTTCAAAGTAATTTCTAGCCTGCCAAAGGTTGTTAAAATGGCCATACTGAGATGTGGATATCTTTCTGAAAACAGTAAATCCTTTTACTTGCCCAGTGTAGTGAAAATAATAAGTTTCTGAAAATACATTCTCATTTTCTAAAATACCCAAGTGAAAAATTATAACCACGAAATATATTTCACTTTGCAGTTTTCTTCACTTTCCTTAAAGAGTTTTAAACTACTTTGTTGGCTTTCTAAAATGATACATACACAAACACACTTCAGAGTGATCTGCTTTGAAATTTCCATCATGTTTCCAGACATGTAAGGAAAAATTGAAAATAACTTTACACACTGGTGTCTTGAGAGCAGGTATAAAGTCCTCCATTCTAAAAGCAAAAGGTGATTAGTGGATTTTTATTTTGAAGGTTGTATGGACTGCGGAGAAAGAAAGGTATGAATTATGTGGATAGTCATTATACGAATTCTTAACAAACCAAAAGAACAAGTGTAAAAGTAAATAGGGAATATATGAAATGTAGAAACTTATTATTGAAAGAAAATAAATATTAACTAACAGAAATGCCTGCATCAAAGATGATTCTTTCTTTAATAATACCATGCTTCATCTACTTTTAGCAAAGCCTAGGCAGATAATTGGGCATGTTTCTTTAGTGAAACAAATGGGTCTATAGTATTAACGTGCTCAGTCTGTTTTCAGCCTCAAGTAATTTTTCACTTTACCCAGTGGTAAGATTGAACTTTCTTGCTCTTACATAGCTCTCCAGCTCTCAGGGCACAATAGAAACTAGTCTTCAAGATATCAAAACCAAACTTTCTCCTGGTGGCTTACTGGCTGACACCTGGGCAAATCAGGAAGGCATGCATCCGAAAGACAGAAAGTGAGTAACTATTAATTGTTCTAGTATGTATTGAATTCTACATTGAGTTGTAGTTCATAAAATTCTTTAACAGGTACTTAAGTTTATATGTAAAATATCTCATTTTCTTCCTTTTGTAACTCTAGTCCAGAAAGGCTGCAGGCGCTGCTATGTTCCATCACAGATATTTATTATCAGTTCAAAAAAGACAAAGCAGAACGAAGTAAGTAACTTGATTCACTTTTAACATAAACTGTAATGTAAAGGACAGGTCAGTCCTTGTTCCACAAGGATATTTGTGGTAGGAATGGAGAGTTAGTCAGCGACAGTGATAATGTCTGTAGGTCTTCCGTAGTGAGGTACCGTCTTAAAGCCCATATGAATAAAACATCACTATTAATCTCATAAATTTGAATTGCAAGACTGGAGAGGAGGAAAAAAAAAAGTAAATGACCACTTTTACCTATCAGGATAGGAGAAGAAAACCATATAAGAAATGGGTAAACTTGGTGGAGTTTTACATAAATACAACTAACAGAATTAAACTGGTAATGTCTGTCATCTGCTCTGATCCTAGGGCTTCCTTATAATGAAGAACAAATTCACAAGTTTGACAAGTAAGTTTTGAAGTTACCTTTGGGAAATACCTTGATTGCTTTCAGGTCCTTCAGGTGCTCTTGCCAATAACCTCTTCTGTTGATTTTTATTGTGAATTGTAACCTCTTCAGGATTACTTTGTAAAAAATTTCCTTTAAATATCTTAAATACAGAGGGGTGCCAGCATATGATAATGAGGTGCTTTCTGGCAGTGGAGTTTCTTCACTGATAGACCTTCTAAATGTAGGTGTGAAATACCTGTTTGTTATCTGGGCATAACTGTCTGATAGGAGGTACATTTTTTTTCCTGTTTTTTTTTTTTTTAGGGAGGAAAAAGCCCTCAGTAAGAGTGAAGTGACTTTGTAACTAAGGTGGAAATACTTTTCTACAGATTAATAAAATATGGACTAGCTGAATGAAATTCTAGAATTATTTAATCTTCCAGGAAATACAGCACACTATAAATATTAATGTAGTTCTCTATGCCTGTTTAAAATTGTCACTTATGAGAGGTGGCCGTGTTAAGTGTCTGTATGTGACCTGGGTGTCTAGACTCCCATTAGGATCCACTGACTCTACTGACTAACTCTTGAGCAACTGTAAACAGCTGCTCTGCTCATGCGGCTGTACTTGTCTCAGGATTGATTCAGTTCCTCATATGCAGATGCCTAGTACTATTTAAGTTGCCCTAAGGTGTCTGAGACATGCTCTGCAACTGGGAGGTAGGACAACAGACAAATGGGAAGCCTACACCTTTCTGGATATACAGTCAGAAGCAGGGCAGGTTATCCTTGTGCATCTCAAATGATGCTAGATGCTTATGTTTAAGTAATTAAGTTATTCTTCTAGTGGCTGGTCAGTTGGGTGGTTCCCTAGACTTTGCTGAGTGCTATGTGAGTTTAGACATCGCTTCTGTAACTTTCTAAAAATTCTTGCGGTTGCTACCACTAGTGTGGCTTCACTGATGATTACAGATAGAAAGCTAACATGCGGAAAGCACTGGTATTCTCACAACCATGCCACTTGATTTTCCTATAGTGAAAGCTAAATGGGGTAACTGCCAAGTGGAGGGGAGGTTGCCTTAAGATAAAGGACAGTAGGAGCAGGAAACCTGTAAGACAAATCTTGATATGCTGAAAGAGACTTGGATGCATCATTGCCCTGCAACAGCAAGGGATTGAATTTAATGTGGGAGATTATGTGAGTGACAATTTTGTCATATGTTCTTAAGGATACAGTTGGAAAACAGGCAAACGTTGGGATGCAATCCATAGCTCATTTTAAAACTGCACTCCCTTGGGCAGATTAAAGAAATTTTAGGACTTTTTCTACTACTCAAAACTGTGTCCTTGCGTTAATACGTGAATAACTTTAAATAAATAAATAGGCTTTATTTTCATGGTTTTGAATACTGGAAGATTTTCTACCACAAGTGTCTCCTTGGGATTGTTCAGGTATCTCTGAGATCCTAAGTACATCTTATCTTACTTGATTCACCCCGAGAGAAATGGCAGTGGTTTTTGTTAAGAACTGTGTGCCATTAGCAACAGAGGGCTGGCCGTTCCAGTACTTAGCACTAGATAGACAAGGGAGCAGCACTCAATTCGGATTCTTCTGGTTGAATGATAGGTATGCATGCCTGATGACAATCCAGCTACACTCTAGCCAGAAGTTGATTAACCAATAGCTATCATGCAAGACTTAATAAAATACCAGAAGCAGGTGTTAGACTGTAGTGTCCCAGTATCCCTTAGTTTTGCTTATTGATGCAATGCATAGCATGGTGAGGCACTTACACTGGGATTACTGTCTGCAACACTAACCAGAATTGGGTTTTGTTTTGCTTCCCTGTCCTTATCTGCTTGCTTTTTTCTCTTGTCATAAATTTAAGCTGACACAAAAATCCTCATTTTTTTTTCTTGCACGTATATTACTCAGCACAAAGGATTATTCATAGATGCTGGAAGTTCCAAGTATCTGCAGAAGGCAAATAAGAAATAATAAGGATTTCTGTCCTTTCCATTTAGAATCCCTTTTCCTTAAGTATACCTGCTCGGATAAATACTGACTCAGAGAAGACATTTGACCATTTATTAATATACAGATAATTGCAACTAAATACTTCAAATAATATTTTTTTTCTCCCTGCTAGGGAATGTTTTTGAAACGTAAACTGTCAGTTCACGCAGTGTGTTGAATTCTTATATATTACAACAGCATGAATAAAGGTGGCTGAAGGGATTTTAAGTCCACATACCTCTTCTCCAAGTTTCAGGAAGTTAGAGGAACAGGGGTTTGAAAGCAGTGTAACACTGTTCCGGTTGTTTCTGTGTTGCAGGCAGAAGCTGTATTTGCATGCTACGAAAGCCATAGCTTTATTCAAAGATGAATGTGTCAGCAAGTATGATACATTTTTGGACAAGGCTGAGGACTGGACAAGGCAAGCTATTGATTTCTTTAATATTTGGTAATGTTCACTGCACCACTTTTATAAAGAAAGCTCTTAAAAGAGAACGTTTTTCTTTTAGGAAAATGCTTCACACAAGGAAGCAGTTACTGGCTCTCACCAACCAGTGTTTTGATATTGAAGAGGAGGTATCTAAATACCAGGATTATATAAATGAGGTAGAATGCTTCAAAATTATGTAAAATGTTTGCATAGATAAAAGACTATTCCACATTTTTTAATGTCAGTAGTGTTGTTTATAATATTAAAATATAGGGCTGCATGGATGTAGTATTTGGTCTATAGTAGCTTCATTGCTGATGTAGGAGTGGCAGAGAGACTGGTGTGATTTTTTGAATCCTGACTTGATTTTGGAGTTTGGTGGGGTTTTTTTGGTTTGGGTTTTTTTTGGTGGGGCTTGTTTTTTGGGTGGGGTTTTTTTTTGGTAGTGTTAGCATTCTCCCCCAAAAATCTGTGCGAATGGATGTGGATTCATTGAGAAGTGTTCTGTGTAACTGTTATTATAATGGTGTCTGAGCACCTAGAAGATTATCTTAATGCTCTTATGAAGCATAAAAACACTCATTCAAGATTAGGGGATACGTGCTAAACTAATGCTGCTGGTGGCATGCAAGAACACGTGTCGTGGTTTAACCCCAGCCAGCAACTAAGCACCACGCAGCTGCTCACTCACTCCCCCCCATCCAGTGGGATGGGGGAGAAAATCAGAAAAAGAAGTAAAACTCGTGGGTTGAGATAAGAATGGTTTAATAGAACAGAAAAGAAGAAACTAATAATGATAATGATAACACAAATAAAATTACAACAGTAGTAATAAAAGGACTGGAATGTACAAATGATGCGCAGGGCAATTGCTCACCACCCGCCGACCGACACCCAGCCAGTCCCCGAGCGGCGAATCCCTGCCCCCCACTTCCCAGTTCCTAAACTAGATGTGACGTCCCATGGTATGGAATACACCGTTGGCCAGTTTGGGTCAGGTGCCCTGGCTGGGCATGAGAAGCTGAAAAATCCTTGACTATAGTCTAAACACTACTGAGCAACAACTGAAAACATCAGTGTTATCAACATTCTTCACATACTGAACTCAAAACATAGCCCTGTAGCAGCTACTAGGAAGACAGTTAACTCTATCCCAGCTGAAACCAGGACAACATGTTTTGTTAAAATTTGGACGGTGACTCTGCAGGATGCAAACTTATCAGAATTACCTCAAAATTGAGAGAGCGAGAGCATTTTAATGCAGTAAAATTATTATTCTTTATAAAGGAAATATAAATGAAAGAAAAGCACCTGATAGGTGTAAAAGCAATTAAGGAATGGTGGAGAGCAGCATTTTACTTGTTATTTGTTTGTATTTTAGTAGCACTACCAAAGTCAGTTATTGATTAGGATCCTGTTGCCTTAGGATATCTACAAACATAACAAATAGATATTTCTTCCTTTTGAGAGTTTATTATGAAAGTAAAGACAGTTAAGAAGATGGAACAAATCAGGGAACTGGAGGTCAATACAAAACATACTATGATGATCTCAGCTTGGGGGAATATCAGCCGCCTTACTACTGTAATGATTTTATAAGGCATCATAGCAATGGATAATTTAAAGGAGGATTTTAAGGTGGACATCAAGGTACGTATGACAACTTATTTTGTAACTTACATTTCCTTTTTATCTATTACAGTTACAGGATGCTCTGCCACAGAAAATGTTTGCAGCTTCCAGTGGGATGAAACATACAATGAATACAGTCTATCCAAGCTCAAACACATTAGTGGAAATGACTCTTGGGTAAGAATTTCTTAATTGGATTGATGTAATATTCTATACCTGTTATACGGCGAATTGAAAAAGAACATTTATGGTTGACTTAGTAATTGCTGTATTAAGATCAAGAATTTTATATTGCAAAAAAACCTTTATTGCTAAAGTGGTGGTACAGATTTGGAAGCGAGTAGGGGACAACACTAATATATAATCTGTCACTTTTACTAAATAACCAACCTGTTATTTGTCCCTTATTTTGTATGTAATGACAAGTTGCTGAAAGCTGTGTGATGGTGAGTGGTTATAGCAGATAACTGTCCCCATAAAAAATGTAACCTTTCTTTTGCTTCATGTTACTACAGTATGAAGAAACTAAAGGAGGAAATGGAAGGGGTTGTTAAAGAGCTGGCTGAGAACAATCACATTTTGGAAAGGCAAGCAATTGTTTTCCCTTTTTGGGCTGATACTAAGAACGGGCTTAATTTGGTACATTTTGTAGATCCAGAACTTAAACTAAGGGACAATTTTATAATCTCTTTAACTGTAAATATATTTTGAACAGTTGATCTGAGGTGTAACCAAAAAAAAAAGTATTCAAAACCTTGAAACATTACTGTAAATAATTCTGACACAGGAATCATGGCATTTTTGTTTCCTGTTACTTATGTTTAGCTAATAAAAATATTTGTTGCACAGACAGGTTAATTCTGAATTTAAACACAATACTGTTGCAGCAATCCAGTGGTGTCTTTTAACTCCTCACTTTTAGAGATAATTTTTAACAACGGTGGAACTATACCAACCTGAATGAATGATTTTACAGTTTTCAGATTGCTTAAATAAAATGAAGAGAAAGAGATCAACGTATTTCTTATAATCCTGAGAGGGTGGTGTTGTTATCGCATACAGACTAACTTTGCTTTTTTCCCGAGGATGATGATGATAAAATATATTAAAAAAAAGATCTCCTGAAAGCTTCAGGGTAGACTGCTGGTAGAGCTAAGTTTAGCTTCAAACCGAATTGGTCTTGTTTTGTTCCCCACCCCCAGTCCCATACTTGGAGCATTGTATCCTCTCTTCTATCTTCTTTTCACATACAAAAGTTAGGTACAAATGCATGTGTTGGCCTGTGGCAAGGAAAAGGAAAAACCCATAAATAAACTGTAATGAATTAAGGATTGATTCTAGAATCTAGTCAATCACCTAAGAGTATACTGGTTTTTCATTTTAGATTTGGTGCTTTGACTATGGATGGTGGCCTGCGGAACGTGGACTGTATCTAGCTTTCAAAAGACCTGAAGAGGACTTGTAAATTTTTTCAAAGGGAAAAAAAATACTGTTGGGACATTTAAAGGCAGATAATGAACATGTATCCAGGGGTTTTTTCCCTCTACAACTGTAGTATTAAAAAAAATGTAAATATGTATTATATGTAAATATAAAAGAAATATATATCTTTTTTTGGTCAATGTTAGGATAGAATTACTCCCGGCAGGGAATTTAGCCCCTTGGAGGATCTCTGACAAAGTTGTAAAGGAAAAACCGTTGTTGATGAAATTGATATTTGTTTGCTTTGAATATTGCCCTATTTTTTCAGAATGCAATTTAGTCTTTATTGCAAGAGGACTTGCAGAACTCTAAACATTATGAATAGTCTTAAAAGGGTGTTTTGGATTTCCTTTAACCACCACTATTACTTTGGAGTCTAGCTGAATGTCTCTGATCATCACAGAACATGATGACTGTTTTAAATGAGATCTTTTTAAATAAGTGTGAATAGGGACTACAAGCACAGATAGGACAGAGTGGAAATGCATTTCTCTTTCCTTCACATCCAAACTGTTAGTACACTTCTACTTGAGAAAACCAATTCACGATGTTTTTTTAAGTTTCTCTCCATATTTGGTGCCATCTTGTCTATAATTATTTGACTGCTCTGTATATGGAAGTTTTGCACTCCAGGTTGTCAGACTGAATGTAAAAATTCCTTTTTTAGAGTACAGCATTTTCAGAATTTCCCTGAAATCTTGTTGCTCACCACAAGAGAAGTGGCTTCTTAAAATAAAATAGCTTTTTCAGAATCCTGTTTGCAGGCATAATTTTTAAAAAAGGTTAAATCAGTATTAGAATTTGTGGGCAGCCTGTAGACTAGATAGCATCATGCCTCAGTGGTAACTGAATATTGGAAAAATAAGTTACTGGTCTAGGTCTTGAAAAGGGACTACACCCACTGCTGACTCATGACTGAGATCAAACTTAGGTGGAAAATTTAGTAAGACTTATTTTCCACTATCAGTAGTTACTACTTTCAGTACTATGTGATCAGGCTGCAGAGAGGCAGAATGAAATGGTCTGCTCAAAAATAAGTAGGAGAGGAGAAAGAGAAGAGGAAAACAAACAAACAAAAACTGGGAAAACATCCCTCACTTTGGGTACTACAGGTGTACTTCTTTGTTTCAGATGAAGAGCCTGCAAATATTGCAGGACTTATTCTTGCCTTGTGGAAACCTGGCCATGGATGTTCAATGCTGTCCAATAGCACTTTTAATTGCTATATTATATCTGTAAGAAGAGCTGGACCAACTATATTTAGAATTTTCCATAAATAATGGTGAAACATTTAGGTATAAACTAAACAGTGGTAACCTGTGATGGCATCTGATAGTTTTGTGATGCTTATTCCCCGCTTATCTGTCCAGGTCAGACTACAAAACATTTCCATTGCTTTTTTTTTTTTTAAATATTTGAATAGAAACTTACGAAATTTATAATTGATTCTTTCATTGTTAAAAGAAGAGGAAATTCTCTGCCTTGATATCTGAGACCTGCTTTCCAGTGTTCTTGGTGAGAATCAAATATTAAAAGGGAATTCAGATATTTTTACACCCATGTGAGTAGCTCCCTTCTTTGCAAGCTTTGTCACCCCAAAAATCTAGCTATGCAAAGGGAGTGCAACAGTTCGTTACATATTCTTCCTTGGTTAGCCATGGCATTCTTAACTGTTTGTTTTAAAATACCGGAATCATGTGTAACTGGAATGTTTTAATGCCTGCTTGTACACTTGTTTATTCACACCCACAGTCTCACTGAGTGTCAGTAAAACACATGCGTAAGTGTTAAAAGAATTGGGCTCTCAAACTGTGCATAAATGGTATTTTTTTCCAATATTATGTCTGTAACCCTTTGTTGTTTCAAAGGTTCTTAATTTTGAAAGAAAAATGTTAGTTGGAGTATATAATTTTCAACTTCTTTATACTGAAGCAGTCTGAAAAAGAAAGTTAATTGTAGTAACAATATAGTCTGTATATTGAAGTATGTGCGGCATTCTTTTACATGGTTGAAAATGTTTTATTACATTTTATGTTAATTTTAAACATTGCTGGTTTTAGTGTTGCTAAATACATCAGTAATCTTGTTAAAATTTCTTTTTCTAAAGCAATTTTAACTAAGCAGTAGCTAAGAAACTTGAAGTAATCAGTTCATAATTTACTGATTACGTTCTTATGAAGCAAATATATTTTTCAAGTCAAAGCATAGCATATAGTACCATGAATTTTTGGCTCAAACTAAGTGTCCTAATACTATCAGTCATGCTACCGATTTGCCAAAAGAAGTAATAGAAAGTAATATATGGTTCTTCCTCCTGAAGCTGCTTTCCTGTTTTGGGGGGGTTAGCTTAGTATATTTATTATCTGTTACTTGAACAAACCTGTCTTCATATGAATTGTGAAAATGCATGAGTGAATGACTTAATGGCATAAATACATCATCAAACACTTGTACAGTGTGTACTTAATTCTGTGTCTTTCCATAATTTCACTTTCTGTTAATTTCAGTATTACCTTATAATTTTTATTTCCTCATAAATACAATACAATGCCTGAAATCTGAAGTAGCAAATTGCAGCTTAGTTTGCATTAGCCAGCTGTCCAGAAAACGTGTCCTGTACAATGGAATCACTAGCATAGGCTGTATGGTAGAGCCACTCATCCTTCTTATTTATTTTTTAACCACTCTGCTGACATGCGTTCTGAACAATATTAGTTCTCTGTAAGAGCGGCAAAATTCCTAGTCTCTGCTAGGTGTGAAAAAGTCCACTGGTGGAGCTCAATCAGTACTAATTCAGTTAATCACTGTAGAAGTGGTAATCGTGGAATATTTTGGATATAATACTATGGCAAGGATTAAAAAGGAGGAATGGAAAAGATTACTTCTCAGTTTTTTTAAGCTTGAAGCCTAGAAGAGGGGAGATGTGGAATAAACTCCAGTTGCCTAAACTTGGTTGGGTAAAATTAAACACAGAGCTATTACTAAGTAGTTGCATATCCTGCAGTTACTGTGAAACCCATTCCAGGGAAGGCACGGTAACTTGTTTGGCTAGCCACATTTGGTTAGCTAAGCCGCTGATGGCTTCTAGCTAAGGACCTGGAAATCAGCGGGATGGATGCCCACTGTTGTCTGTGGAGGAATACTGGTTTAGCTGTGACCAGCCTGATGGTGAGTGCTTTTAAACTGGCTTGTAAAAATTAAAAAAGATACTGGCGACCTGAAGATGAGTTAGGGGAGAAAAAAAGAATGGCAAGGGTCTGGAAAACTCACCTGAGAGGGACTGGGAGTTGGCTGGCTGAAAGAAAAGATTGGAAGAGGGAGGGAGCAAAAGTCTTTGGTCTTCTAAAGGCTGTTGCAGATCAGCATTCAGCACCATGTCTGTGGTGAAAGGATTAGAGATTATGAATATAAATTGTAGTGCACAAAACAAAAAAATCCAGACTATGAGTTTGGAAAAATCTTTCTAATAGTGAAGAGAGTCAAGTGCCAGAACAGATTGTTCTGGGAACTGAGCAATACTGGTTGAAGAGGGATTTTAGGAACAGGTTAGCTGTTGGGAGCTCGCGTGGCCGATTCTGCCACTGGCAAAGCTGCATGATCTTTTAATTTTCTGTGCTTGGAACAGCTTTTTTTTGTTATTTGTTCCATTGATCACAAAGAAGTGTAGTAGGGGTAGTATCCCTCAGCGGAGTTTGCTATTTTGACGCTGGTACAAGCCCAGCCAGCAGTAGTTTTACTTGCAGATGCGCATCTGTTGGAGAACTTTGCTTCCTGTTGACAAGGAAGATTGACAGCAATGGGTAGAGTTGCTGGTGTGCTATAAAGACAGGCTACTGCAGTTGTTCCAAGTTGTATTCTGCTCCTGAAAACTTACACAAGTGTCGAACGCAGTCTGTGACTACCTAGGCTTCCACAGCCTTCCTGTCAAGGTACAGTTGTGTCGCTGCTGCCTAGCCATGGGAAACCTTTCTTAGACTAGCTGCTTTAAGGAACTTTGGCAGATCATTTTAACCAGAACCTACTGAAGTGCATCACCAGCTCTTGCCTGCTCCCCCTGTGCCAGCGTGAGGGTTGCTTCAGCATCCTCGAGTACGTTTACACTGTCCGATGCGGGGTTTGTTAGCAGTCCCGGAGACGGTTGTGAGCAAGCGCATCTGGCCACGGAGCCCTGTGCCGTGCTGGGGAGAGCCGAGCTTGGCACCTCGCTACGCAAGCTGTTAGCTTTGCTTGGCAGGCACGTTAGCTAACTCACGGTGAAGGAAGATGATGCTGGCATGATCGCACGGCTGCTCCCCTGGTGAAGGCCATGGAAGCCCTACAACAGTTTCAGATTTAAGCGGACATGAGCAGTTTACAATCTTTAAAGAAATCAGGTGAAAAGATGTCACTTTTTTTTTTGCACTTTCATTCCTTGGAACCCTCCCCGCGAATGTGCAGATGAATTGTTAACACATCCTGTACCTCCATGTCCTGAAAACGCGTTGCAGCCGCGCTACGTCCCACTTCGTACCACTTAAAATTTGTACAAGGCTGCGTTAAAATAGGTGACGTTTCTAATGTCTAGGAGACGTGACAGTCACAGGTACCGGTAAGCTCACTGACAGCGTTTTCTGAAGCCGTAGGTTGGACAGATCCGCGCTTCACCTCTCCTACGGTGCTGTGACTTGCTGCCAGCTTGCTGCACAAGGGGGGGCCGGGCTCGGAGGAGCGATCGGCGGGCCCGTGCCTCGCCCTGCCCCCCCCCCCCCCCCCGCGGCCGCCGCTCGCTGCGGTCCCGGCGCCGGGGGCTCTCCCCTGCCGCGGACGGGGCTCCCTAAAGCGCCTCCCGTGGGCGCTTCAGCTTGGGAACCAGAAACCGAAGCCGCCACAAGCAGTGTACTGCTGGGTCGTGATGGTTTTATCTACGGTAGTAAAACGTACCTCCTGGAAACGCTTCGCATGTTCCGTTTGTAATGTACCTTGTTAGCGAATGCCTTGAAAGCGGCAGGTAACAGTGCCGGTCACGTCAACTGCCTTCTGCGGCGGCGGGCCGACGAGGGATGGGGGCCGGCGCAGCCGGAGCGCTTCAGAGCCGCCGCCGGCGGTTGTCGCTCCCCGAGACGGTTCCCGGTGAGCCCGCTCGGGGAGCGGCGCGGCGGCAGAGCGGCGCGGAGGGGAGCCGGCG
>NW_010972587.1:332649-393086 GCF_000737465.1 Haliaeetus leucocephalus
GCGGCGGGGTCGGGCAGCGGGGAGATCCCGTTCTCACAACATGGAGGGTCACGCGGCTGGCGGGGCTACGTCGGGTGTCTGCCAGCCCGCGCCGGCGGCGCTGGAAGCGCCTGTCTCACCCGGCCCGACCGGGAGCCCGGCTCGCCCCACATGAGTGAAGCGTTGGAGCCTGGGGGCTGCCGGTGACTGGGTGGCGGGAGCCGTGCCCTTCGCGCTGCATGGCTGGGGCGATGGCGCAGCACGGGGCGACGGCGCGGCATGAGGTGATGGCTTATCATGAGGCGATGGTGCAGCGTGAGGCGATGGCGCAGTGTGAGGTGACGGCTTAGCATGAGGCGATGGCTTAGCATGAGGTGATGGCGCAGCATGAGGCGGCGGCACAGCATGAGGCAATGGTGCAGCATGAGGTGATGGCGCAGCATGAGGCGGCGGCACAGCATGAGGCAACAGCTTAGCGTGAGGCGATGGCGCAGCGTGAGGCAATGGCGCAGTGTGAGGCGATGGCGCAGCATGAGGCAACAGCTTAGCATGAGGCGATGGCTTAGCATGAGGTGATGGCGCAGCATGAGGCGGCGGCACAGCATGAGGTGACGGCGCAGCAGGAGGCGACAGCTTACCATGGGGCGATGGTGCAGCGTGAGGCGATGGCGCAGCGTGAGGCTATGGTGCAGCATGAGGCGGCGGCGCCGCATGAGGCAACAGCTTACCATGGGGCGATGGCTTAGCATGAGGTGATGGCGCAGCATGAGGCGGCGGCACAGCATGAGGCAGTGGCACGGCATGAGGCGATGGTGCAGCACAGGTGCAGCATGGTCCTGGTAAAAGCACTCCACCTCCGCCCAACGGGAAGGTAATGCCTGTTACAGGGGGGTGTAGGCAGTGCTGCTCCAAAGGGTTCTTGTGGGCTCCCACCCCTGGCAAAAACCATGCAGTCTTCTCCCAGGTCTTTCAGGTAGGAGGACGCGGCTGCATCTTGGAGTATCGCATGTCCCATGTACACACCACGGACGTGTCCTTTAGCTCTTGGGGCTCGGATTCACAGTAGGCAATGGTGTGTTTTCCTTTCCCTGCGTAGAAAACAACAGTTCTGCTTCTCAGCCCTTTTGCTACTGCTGCAATACTCTAAAATACAGGGATTTCATTTGCCTGCTAGCTCCTGTTCTTTATGGTAGGAGAACATATACAGTCTAGTGCTGGTGAAAAGTCCTCTTCTGCCATCCCTTGGTTTGAAAAGCATTTGGCCACATCGTTGGGTTTTGTGGTGGCCCTTAGAGCGGTTTCAGCATGGCACCCAGCAGGCGGGCCTGCTTCGCTCACTGATCCTCACGCACAGCTGCTGTGCTGCTGCGCTTTTTAGGACAATCTAGTGCTATCCCTAGTGGAGGGACATGTTAAAGTGTGTGGTTTGCTTTTGATTTACATCACTGAACCTTTGTTTAACAGATATTTGAAACCCAAGGTGGGACAGAAGGGTCAATCTTTTCCTTTTGTTTTGTTCTGGCTTAAGGAGATATAATAACCTCATACCGTCCCCTGCTGTGATACAAAATTTCTGTTATGATAAGATGTTCTCACAGTTACACTCACTTTCAGTAGCTCTATTTTTACAGTCAATCTTGGAATGGAAATACTTTGGCTGTGAAAATAAAATATTTTTTATTTAAGTTAGTGCACCGTTTGTTCTAACAGGATGTGTAGTGCCCAGATGTGAAAATAGACCTTAAAAATGATATTTTTTCTTTTATGATCAAATGCTCCATGGCAAGAACTTCAAGTGTCACGTTGGATTATATATCTTCCAGCAGTATTTTCTCAGAACGATTACAGCTTGCAATGTTTTTCCTTCTCCTCCATGACTAGCTCCATTTTTATGAGGCATAGTACTTCAAGCTGCTCTCTTAAATTGCTGTTTAAGTAGCATAGGAAGCATTCAGCATTTATGATCTAGCATGAATGTAATATTTGAAGGCTGTAAAGTGCTATGGAGATGAAAGGAAACAATAGCTAAAGTGCAAAAGGATTGCTGCAAGAACGTCTGTTCTTTCCCACTCTGCAGGCACACCAGCGAGCCAGACTGATGAGCAGATCTGGCTGAAAAATTGGCTGGGGGCAACGAAAGCAGTGGCTGTGTCAGGACAGCTCAGAGATGTGGAGGAAAGTGTGGCCGGCTGCCCTCGTGGCTCAGAGCTGCTAAATCCACTCTGTGGCCAGACGTCAGTCTGCACCCATAGTCACGGGCTCTTCTGTGAGTAAGCGCATACAGAAGAAAAAGATGTCCTTTGCTTTGGAAAGCCAGCAGACACAGCTGCGCTCAGTCTCTAAAGTGTGTCTAAACTGGCCTTGAAAGCTGCAGCAGGTGCATCCAGACTACAGCTGAATTTGTGGCCACTGCGGTAGCCTCTGTGAAAATGCCATGGTCTCCTTTGGGTATCCCTTGTGAAGCAGAGATTACAACTGAGGTTGAAATTTCAAGTACCTTTCAAAGATTTTAATCTACCTGGCAAGGTGTGACAAAGGTTCCCAAATAACTGTGTTTTCCAGAGGCCACAAGTGGTAGGGACTTTCATTTTATGTCAACTAAAAAGCAAAACGTAACAGCATCTTCCAGATGGTCCACTGCTGATAAAGAGGGAGCTATGTACTAAATTGTCATGATTCTGAGTCACAAAGACATAGACATTACTTAAATTGCCCTATTTGAGTATTGGTTGAAGTCAGTTCTCACTAGGTTGTTGCCCTCAGACCAGATCAGAGTCAGAGGTGCTGAATTTGGTGATAAGAATTAAAAGGCATGAGAAATTCCCTCTGGGATAGGGAAGTAGCCAAAGGGCATATCAAAGGAGCAATTTTAAAGTATTTAGGTGCAGACTTTTTCTAAGAGAAAAGATCTGTGATGTCTTTATGGGAGCTGGGGTTTCCTTTGAGTGTCTCTGTCTGGCCTTCCCCACAGGGATGGGGAAAATACCCAAGCTGAGCTTCAGCAGAGGCTAGACTTTTCTTTTGTCATTTCGCAGTGGGGCTGTGGTTGTCTTTGGGTTTTTGTACACTCCATGGTACACATTGTAAAGCAAGATGGGATCCCTGGAGTGAATAAAGAACTACTGAGAAAAGGTCTTTTTGCCTTTTGTGAGATTTTTGTTTGTAATTCACAAGTTTGTTTTCAGGCTTCTGCTAAAAATTGAGAAAATGCTTTCATATATCTCAGGCAAGAATGGAAAAAAAATTCAAGCAGATGAATGATCATCTGTTTCAATGCAGTGCACAAGGTGCACATTGTTCAAGCAACTTATTTCTTGGAAAAAAAATAAGGCAGCGCTGATATTTCTGGACCTCAGTCCAGGAAGAAAGCCAAGTGTAATGAAATACCTCTGAAAAGGATGCTTTGTAGTATCTGAGCTCTTGCTGTTGTTTTGGATTCCTTTTCAAGAGAGACTTAATTGGTTTAGCAGTCCAGACTTGCTCCACTATTCACCTTTTCACCTCTATTATTTGGGGTAAAAACCTGGTGATACTGTGCAGATGCAGAGTGCCATTGCCTGGCCTGACTTCTGTGCACAAAGTTGTTTGACACAGAAGCAGTCGGGATTATTCCAGTTAATACCAATGAAATGACATACAGTAAAGAGTGGGGTTTTTTTTCTAGCACTCAATTTTTCTTTCAATCTGAGTGTGCTCTGGAGTGAAAATTCTGTTTCTTATGCCATATTGATGGTTTCATGGTGTGTAGCATTATGTAGCGTAGGAGCCCTGGAGTTGTTGCATTGTTTTGCTGTATCATTTGGCATTTGAAAAATGAGGCATTTCGCATGGTTTTAGATGAAAGTCTATACTGCCGCGCTTTGGAATACCATTTCTGAGCAGTTTTACTTTCCCCATAGTCTGGTCAACAGACAGGGTGTACATAGGTGGCGGGGGTGTGAAAGGAATTATTTTGTGGACTACTTGCTCTGGACTTGCTAGTCCATTTCTGTAACTTTTCTTTTACCTTGCATTTTGACGCTTTCATTTCTGATGCACTTTTTCATTGAACCAAATGGAAATGTTGCTAAGCCTTTTCAGAAGTTTTACTCTTCATTTAAGAGAATATAGAGAGATTATAGGTCCTATATGACTTTTGGTTCAAACTTCTGAAGATACTTAACAGACGGTATTTAGAGGTGCCATGAAAAACAGGTTGTTCCTTTCCAGTATTTAGTGATGGGACACGGTTGGGAATTTGTGGATGCTTTTGTTAAAAGCATGATCTTGGTGAACTGATGTTTATTACTCCTACCAACTGTACGTTGCCCATGCAACAACGTATGTATTGGTGTATGTATTGGGTTTATGTGGCAAGGTCGGTGGGGCTGCAGGAGCAAGAAGACAAGTACATTTTAATACTGTAAGGACCTTGCAAAGCAGAGACTCACAAGGGTTTGTTAAGCTGCCTTAAAAAGTTGCCTGCTAAAGGAAAAAATAGAATATTTCTGTCAGATTTCTGGTGGTTGGAGTCCTTTATAAAGGTGCAATCAATGTGCATCGAGTCAGTGGGTATCCTTTAAATACTAGCTGGAAGTGATGTCCCTCGGCCTGTTTCCTCCTTGTCTATAGTGTTACTTTCTATACCCGAGGCATTAGGTCTGTAACGTTATCTGGGTGTAGTGTGATCTGTGCACAGGCAGATACCCCTGTCCCGGCATAGAAGCCTCTCCCGTTGCAAGGTGCCCTGCAGAGGTGCAGAAGCCCAGGGGAACAGATAAGACTCTAAGTGTCCACTTCCTCTGAAATCTACCAGCAGCCATTTCAGCTTTGTTCACTGAATCTTCTCTACATCTTTTTTACCCATTTTTCAGGCTTTGTTTTTTGAGTGACCTTCCCATGTGAAGCGTATGGCACAGTTTCAGGGCCTATCAGGGCCTTCTGGTTTTTTTCTCTGCCCAAATTGGTATTTTGGTGGGGGCCTTGTTCAATTTCTAACATTTTTTTTATATTGGCCCTGAATATCCAGTAGCTGACTCCTGCTTTAGTGCAGTTGAAGGACAGAGGCGTTAGCGTTTTAGTACATGGTATAGCTCTCTTTCTACAGGGCTTTTTAAGTACCTGTAAAAACAAACAAAACCCAAAACAAAAACCCAAGCCCTTATCCCCTTAGAAGAAATTAGCATATATTATCTAAATGCCTCCTAACTGTCAAGAATGGTAGACAAATAGATTGCCCCTTACAGAAATAAGGGTCAAATGTGGAGGGAAGGAGCAAACACAGGGATTAGTGATTTTTTTTTCCCCTTCAGAAGGATATTTTTTTGACCATCAAATTTGTGTAACACACTTTTTTTCATGTTTTTAAAGAAGAGGATAGACATTGTCCATTATCTCTGCAGTAGGAGTATGTTCATATTTGATCACATGTAATGAGGGGGTTAAGTTGCTAAAGCTACTTCTAGCGTTAAGACTTGAATTACCAAAACTGTTCAGCCTTGAAGGAGCCTCTGGAAGTTTTATCTAAAGAGTAAGAACTGGGGGGCAGATTAGAAATAGCGGCAGCGGGAGCCTGCTTCCCTTTCCTGTTCTTTCTGCAGAGAGTTGTTTAATGATGTGCAGCTCCCCAGATTTTCTTTATTTTCTTTTAAATCCCAAATTACCAACTTTCCCCAGAATCCTCAGGGGCTGGAGCAGCAGGAGGTGGCAGGGTTTGGGTTGTGCTGGTGGAGTTCAGCTCAGAGAAAGCCCTGTTCTCGTTGGGTTTGAAGGCGCATAGGGTATCTGCTGCCCCAACGGGGCATTCGCTGGAGCTCACAGGGCTGGGGGAGCTGGAGGCTGCTGTGCCCAGCGCAGGGAGGAGGGAAGAGGTGTGGAAATGGAGAGCAAGAAGCAGCGTTGATGGAGCTTGCTCTTCAAGAGTAATGCGTGCTGTCTTCCTCAGTTTCTCTCTGCCTCCTGGGGCATTTCTGTGGTCTCCGCAGCCACAGCAAGACTCCCACTGCTGCAAAGCCGCGCCCTTTCCCCCCCTGTTTGCAGAGGACAGTAACTCCTCACTGAGTTCCTTAGTTACTGGGGGTCCTGTTTTCTTGGCCTCTGACATTTCTCTTCCTGTGTGAGTCCCATCTTCCACCCCTAAGCCAAACACTGCCATACGTAGAGGCCTTCACCCATTGCCTGAGCACCTCTTTCTTTCTTCTCATTTTCACCATCTCATGGACGGTTAATTATGAATTATGGTGTCCTTCAGAGTTTGGGTGTCTCAGATACAACCCTAAGAGACTACAAAGAATACAAGCAGTTGTTGTTCAGGTTGCATAGCAGTAAACATTCAGTTGCTAACACTGAAAGGCTCTAAAAATGCTGTGTGGTTTTCCCACTTGTCTTCCTCATGTGCTTTGGAGAGCGTCTGTAGGGAGCTCCTGCAGAGGCTGTTGTGAGTGGGCAGGAGCCCTCTCTGCCCAGGGCATCTTGACGTGGAAATACCCTGTGTTTCATTTCACACGCAGCATGGAAGGAGGCCACATGTCATAAGGCTTGGTTTCGAGCAAACCAGTATTTGAGAGCTGACAGAGGAGTAGAAAGGAGTCTGCTAATGAAAAAGTGATAAAACAGGTGTTTCTTCAGGCAGTGTTCATAACCTAGTAAGTCTTCAAGATGTGTAATAAAACATCAAAGCAATGATCTGTTTACAAAAGCAAAGAAGATCTTAGTAATAAAAATATTGGCAGTACTTGCCAGCATGATACCTCCTGATGGTCTGCTTGCTGAGAAAGCCTTGGGGAACCAAGGAGAAACTTGACCTTGTCACGTGAAAGCTTTGGAGACCTTGCTGTGTTTTGATGCCTGTTTTATACAGCCCTACCATGCTCAAAGTTCAACAGATGGTTAGCACTGCTTGGCCAGGAGTTAGGGGCATTGTGGGAAGTCATGATACAGGTGCCTTTTAAATTGCATTGTGCCTGCATACTATTTACATATTGCTAGTATCTGTGTGTCGTGGTTTAACCCCAGCCAGCAACTAAGCACCACGCAGCCGCTCACTCACTCCCCCCCATCCAGTGGGATGGGGGAGAAAATCGGGAAAAGAAGTAAAACTCCTGGGTTGAGATAAGAATGGTTTAATAGAACAGAAAAGAAGAAACTAATAATGATAATGATAACACAAATAAAATTACAACAGTAGTAATAAAAGGACTGGAATGTACAAATGATGCGCAGGGCAATTGCTCACCACCCGCCGACCGACACCCAGCCAGTCCCCGAGCGGCGAATCCCTGCCCCCCACTTCCCAGTTCCTAAACTAAATGGGACGTCCCATGGTATGGAATACACTGTTGGCCAGTTTGGGTCAGGTGCCCTGGCTGGGCATGAGAAGCTGAAAAATCCTTGACTATAGTCTAAACACTACTGAGCAACAACTGAAAACATCAGTGTTATCAACATTCTTCACATACTGAACTCAAAACATAGCCCTGTAGCAGCTACTAGGAAGACAGTTAACTCTATCCCAGCTGAAACCAGGACACTGTGCTTTTAACACACTGGGGGAAAAGGCAGAACTGAAGTTTTTGCTTGATAATGTATTTTTTGATAAATTGCTGATGTAGTTCATTACATACCCTCATACTGAGGTTTTTTTCCATTTTTTTTTTTCCATTTGGGATTTGCATTTGCTGCTTGCAGTAGGAGCTGTCAGCCATGCTAAGTCCTTAATAGACAGTATGCTTGCACAGAAGGAAGCAGCCCCCGCTCTGAAGTGCTATGAGCAAAACAGACACAGATGAAAGCACTGAGAGATGAAGTGACTTTTTCAGGCTTACCCGGGAGGTCACTGGTCAGGCCAGCATTAGAGCTCAGCTCTTGTCCAGGGACCATAGTCATCTCTTCCTTCTGTTGCTAAGTAGCATTGACCAGAAACCTCCAGCCTGCTTTGATGGATCTCTTTATCCAGGGAATTAAATGCAGGTCAGCAGAGTGCACAACAGAGAGAAAATAACGATGCTGGTTTTGGCCTGGTGGGTTTATGAGCAGCTAGATGTGTCTGTTTTCTCTGCACCATACTGACGAATGCCTTTTTGATTTTGCTCAGTAAAGGAAGAGCACATCATGTATAGTAGCTTGGGTACAATAGCCTGACAGTGAGTGTAGGAGCTTGGAAGAAAGTATTAAGGGCTACAAAGAAAGTTGAGCTCTCTTTTGTGTATTTTTTTGTGTATTTTTCTCTTATACTCCAGTTCTAAATATTCGCCTATCAGTTAGTAGCTGCCATGGCTAAAGTAAGAAACATCCACTCTTCTAAGAGAGAATAAATGTACAAGGTGCACTCTTGTTAATCTCAAGTGCAAACAGCATGTAATCACTCATACTACATCCAGAGATCTAAAGAAGGATGGTCACAGCTTTCTTGTACCCTAAAAAATGATCAGGCTACTTTTGTTTTAAGCAAAGCAGATTAGGATGAATTAACCTATTGTTTTAGCAACATTTAATACATGTTTTTGCTTTTCTGCCTCGGTCTGATTTCCCTTAGTGATAGTTCCATTCAAGCTCTCACTGGGAAGTCTACTAATTCTGGCACAAAGTCACCCGAAGCCCACAGGCAAGTTGGTCTATCATCCACTGAGTCAAACTCTTATGTGTCAAACCATTTTACAAGGCAACTCAGTATCTTCTCTCCAGTTTTAGCCTTGAGTTTTATTTCCCCTGTACTCTAAAGTGTAGCTGTGTATGTTCAAAAGTGGTTTTCCTAAAGACTGGTCAATCATTTTCCTGAGTTTACTGCTAGTAGTATAATATCTACTACAAAGCTGAAATTAACACTAATCTGTTATTTTCACAGTGCATTACTATTCTCTGCATTTAGCTTTTTAAACTTATATTCAACTTTAATTTTGATGCACAAGCCTACATACATACATACAGTAAGCCTGTAACCAAGCTACATTAAAAATGACTATGTGCATCACATTGTACCAGCAGCAGTCTCCAGGAAGTAATGCATTATCTTCCCGATGCTCAGCTGGACCAGCACAGCAATGCCCTCTCTCCCACACTCACTTCTATCACAGTACTGTGCTGGTCCTGTCTGCGTCTGCACATCTGCAGCATCTGGAAAAGAACATAAAGCAAATTACAACAAATTTTACAGGTTAAAGTATTCAAAATGAAACAGAGAGCAACTGTACAATATGATGGATGATAGTGAAAAGAGTCAAGCAGAAATATTGCTGAAATACAGAAAGAGATATTCTTTTTCATGTAACAATGTATGAAAATATTTAATGATAGTGTAATATATTGTAGAGTGAAATAAGAACTAACCAGATGTGAACAAATGTGCTTTGGCACTGTGATTTTCTTCCTCAAAATCCAGGATGTATTTCATTGGAGCTATGGCTCAGAAGAAACCTTCCTACTCCTTACTTCTTAAGGGGAGAAATCCAGTTATTCCCCAATAGAGAGCCTGTAGAAGAAGTATGCAATTCATCTCAGAGGACCTTGAGACGTGATTGATAGGCTGAATTTGTGTTACAAATTTTATTTTGAATTAACAGCACTTAAGGCCTGAAGAAAATGATCTGATTCCCACTGTATTTGGAGAGCGCTTCTGTGTGTGTATGTCGGAGCTCTGAAATGAGACCTGCAGTTGTTGGTTGTCTGCTCTGGGTTCAGTCATTCACTCCAACCCTGACAGAGATGGCATACCTGAAAAACCTCAGGGATTTCCATTTGAGATGTGCTCAGTGTGGCGTGGAAGAGTCCGGACTACGTCATGTCCCTACTGCTGCTCAGAGCAAGCTCTGAGAAGGACTAATACTCTCCCAACCTCCAATCTGCTTTCCACGGTGGCATCCTGGCTTCTCCAGAAACTGCGCAAGGCTTGGTTCATCTCGTGGATTTTACCGCTTTAGTGCAGGATGGGAATAAATATGCCCAAGAGGCACCGGTCTTTTTCTGCTGACTGTAAAAGCCATGATGACCAGCTCAGCTGCAGACATCTGTATCCAGTTAGATGATGCCCAGCTACCTGCTCACACAGAGAGAGACTTCTGTGGGCCCACGAAAAACGGTTGAAACTGCTCATGCTTGTTTAATGCTCATTTGCTTCCTCTCTGTTTTGGATGAGTTTCATCCAAATTTCATGTTGTTTTACTTAAAGAGTCATTTTGATCATAGGAATGTGTCTGGACTAGAAGCATTCTTTATAGAAAAAAATGTTGGATGGGAATTTCTAGTGATATAGATCTGGTAGTGGTTCAGTCTAATGTGCAGCAAGGTTTGGGTTGCGTGATCTTTTTATGGTATTTTTGTCTCTTAACATAACTGTCATCCATAGTGCATGGTATAAGGTTTTCAACATTTTTCCCCTTCTCTTTTGTCCATTTTCTTTACTTTCATATCACACTTACTACATATTGGTGTGTAAATTATTGGGAGCCTTGATAACAGAGGACTGAACATACTGAACAACTGAACATTTCAGAGGACTGAAATACTTCTGATGTCACAGCTAAAAAGGTGTCTATACAATTCTATTTTAATCTTATTTATTTATCTGCAAAGTAATAGATCGTTAAATCTGATGACAAATGTGTTTTACATCAGTTTGAGTACTACAGTTCTTCAATTTCCATATTTCAAATGGAGACAGGGTTTTTGGAAGTTGCAGATTGCCAATCACTGGTTAATTTTTAATCCCTTCTTTTTGTGTAAGTAAGTGCAGCTGCTGAGAATCAAAAGTTTTTTTAGAAAGCTCACAAATATAGCTACTTATTTGGATTAGGGAGGGATGAACAGCTGAGCTGGAAATTGGAAGTATTTTGCTAGTTTTGCTGAACTAAGCTCAAAATGCAGCAGTTTTTTGTTTCTTTACTTTTAGTAGTTGTATTGTGGTGTTCTTCATAAGCTTCCTAGCAACTGCATAGCTTTTTCCTACATGATGATGTTATAAATTATGTTTTAGTATGAAATCTGTGATACTGTGTCTTGACAGTGTCATGCAAATGCAGTAGTGCTGAAGCCCAGGGACTAGTTAGACAGGACCCCTCTCTTGCTACTTGGGCAAAATTTACTCTGACACACAGCTGAACAGGGTTTAGGGAAGGTCACAGCTTTTGTTTGGGATTTCTAGATAAATACATTTCACGCATTCAGTTCTGTCTGGTGCATAGACACAGTGTTTCTCTGCATAACCCAGTTCTGGATTGCTAAAATCTTTTAGTCCATTTCACATCTGTCAGGCAAAAAGTGAAGGGAAACAGCCCATGGAGGTCTGGAAGTCTCTTCCTCCTTTTCTGAAAGTTCAAGCTCCATCTGTATGGAAAATACCCTTGTGAAGACTGGCTTGTGCATACCTCTCCACATTGAACTCTGCCTGTCGGTGTGGCATATAGCATAGTGTCACCCACACTGTGACGGGTTGGAAGGACCACCTCGTTTTCCCAGTACATTATTGTCTGCAAAGAAAGCAAAAACTCAGCTAATAGGGACATTTTCTAATGCAGGCAAGCAGTTATTCCTTAATACGTTTAGCTTTTCCAGAGTTCACACTGTGTGTGGATCTTTGTTCCTGAAACCAGACTAAATGGAGAAGTTCCAGTTGAGTCAAAGCAAATGAAATCCTTTGCTCATCCCAGTCATTTGCTAACTAGGAGCTGGGAGGAGTGGAAATGGCAGTAACTCCTCATTGAGAAAAGATGCTCTTCTGCCCCTGAGCAGAGAAAATTCTGCATTTGCCCCCCAGCTGGTACTGCTGCCTGTGCTCCTCCTCATTGTTAGACTTCATTTTTATGGTTCCTCAGCACTGCTGCGTTGCTCTAACAAATGCTTATCAGCAAAGAATTTGCTTTAGAACTGTATAAACTCAGCACACTCCAAGAGAATATTCCCAGTCAGACACTGCTGGTTGTTTACAGTTCGTCGTTTCAGAGTATTTTAAGTAGCAGCGAGGGTTTGTTTGGTTTTTTGTTTGTTTTTTCAGCTCTGGCAGTGGGCGCAGGAGGGCTACAGTAAGGCAACCATGGGGTCATTGTGTAGCTCTGGTCTGCCTAGCTCGGTAGGTCGGGGTAGACGGTGACGTGTCTAAACCGCTGGATGTTTCATGAGCACCCCTTTGCTTTCCAGCTGGTGTGCACGGGTTTCCACGTGGCAGGCATGTTGTGGGGCAGATGCTGAGAGCAGTGTGGTGTGCCCGGCTCTCCTACCAAGGTGGTGACTTGCCACACGTCCTGGCCCATGGCTGGAGAGCACGTGGGGTGGGCAGCACGCACGTGGAGTCTGCGTGTGCCATTTCTGCCTTTCATGGAGGCCTGCTGCAATCTGACCTTTGCACTGTTGCGGGGAGGTAGGGGGTCAGAGGCTGCCCCCAGAGCAGAATGGACAGCTGCTCACCTCCCTTCCCAGGCCGGTGGGACGGCAGCGCGGGCAGCAGTCGTTTCCTCCCCTCCTCCAGCACCCTGCCTCGATGAGCAGAGTATGACCTGGGGGTTGAAATCTGCTGCAGGAAAAAGCCTTACATGGCTTTTTCGTTAAAGGGAGGCAGGGAACACGAGTGTGACTCTGCTCACATTTCAGGTCCTTCCGTCCTCCTTGGAAAGCATCTCCGTGCGCTGTCTCTTCATCAGAGTAGATTGACAGGTACATATGTAGCCCTGTGTAGTGCCTTTTTAATACAGAGAATTCTTAACTTTAGTAATGCTTCAGTGTAATGTAAGCAATCAGAGTTGTCTTAGGAGGGGCTATGTGAACTCTCTGTAGCCCAGCTGATGCAGCTGATGCAGGCTGACAGCGGTTCGTTGCTGTGCAGAGCACTGTGGCTCATATTCTAAAGCTAACAGTTCAGGTCGAGAGGAACCCCCGTCATCATCACAGACCCCTTATCCGTAAGCTGTGCAGGGCAGGCTGTCGTCCATTAGCTCTACATTTTGGCCTAAGTAGGGCCTAGAAATGTAAAGTGATGGAGGAGTCATGAAATTATTGCAAGGCTAACTACCACTGCTGTTCAGTGCAGCTTGAATTCAGGTCTGTTCTCATCTGTATTAGATGGTTTGTTGCATAGCATAATTGTCAGATTCATCCAGCTGACTTTTTTTGCATAGAATGAGTTCTGTTTGCCTTGAAGTAATATGCAACATTTCATGCTCTTGCCTATTTTTTGTTCCAGTAAGGCACTGAACACTGTAAGGTGTAAACCACTACAGGTTTCTTATTCTCATCAGCAAAGTCAGTTTACCCCTTTATATTGTTATATTCTGTTGTGTTTTCTGAATATTTTTAAAGTGTCTTGAAATACCAGTATAACAAAAATATTGTATCAGCGTTTTCTGTTAAGTGGCAAAAATATTCCTGTGGCCTTCACATCCTGCTAAAGATTAGACATATCTATGTGGATTCTTTATGAACTTATAAAACTAGTCATCTTAACATATATTCATTTATGGTCTGAAATAGTATGGGGTTTTTTTAATGCCACTTTGATTTTCATTAAATTTTTATATGTATAAATTTCAGGGAAAAAAAGGCATTGTTTGATTTGGTATTTAGCAGCTGCTCTTAAACATTCAAACCCATGCTGTTTCCTGAAAGAAGCAAGTTAGCTGTTGGGCCTTTAACTCTGCTCCTTGCATGTGCTGAATTGGGTGTCAGACCTCCTACTTGTGCTAAAACTGTCACTTTGCTACTAAATTCCTGCTGGTATGACAGGGTGGAGCTCGAACAAGAGACAAGTCTGGCGGCCTGAGTCCTGCCTTCTGCTCTTTCATTGACACTGGCTGAAGAATTGTGGCAGATACGGTACAAATGGAAATGTTTATTTGTCTTCAGAGACATACTGACCAGAGGAAATGCAATCTATTGAGCTTGGTCCTGAGAAGCAGCAGTATGTTAAAAATGTTGGATGTATAAAATGGGTTTAAATAGTTCACATATTTTAGCATAGAAAAATACATTGTGAATCCTAGAAGAGTTATTAACTGCATGCTGTGAACATAGCTGATGTAACAAAGCCCTTACTTTCTGTAGTTTAAAGGTTGATATAAAAGGATCTTTGTTTTATAATTACATTAATCTTGATTTTCAGTGTTTTCTACCATTCAGATCTAGCAGTAGAAAAAAATCAAATTGAATGTGGGAAGCTGAAGAGAAACGTGTGACATAATTGAGGAAATCATACTAAGTTTGGGAAATGGTTAAATAGTCTTGCTGTTACAAAGCGTATGCTAGAATTTGTTATAAATATTGTGGGGGCACATATTAGTTCATACCATCTCTAGATCTACAATTTAATATGTGTCATGCTTGAAGCATGTGTAGTCTAAGTACTGAGATGCTGTTAATTTCTTTGGATAGCGATATGTTGATAGACGCTTGATTCTTAAGTGAACTGTGGGAGTGAATGATTTGACTATTATGCTTGCCTTAAAATCCATTAAGAGTAAAGTTGCATTTTTAACACCCTGTGTATCTATAGAAATCTCTGTTAAATTTACTGCTAAGAGCCTTCATAAGAAGGTCTTTGAGAAACACTCTTTCTAGAGAAAATCCTGTTGATTTAAATCAAGGGCTTTTGAAAGGGGACTTTTCCCTGTCAGTTGTGGGGGTTTTTTTGTTTACAGCCTAGAAAAGCTAGTTAGAGATGAACAAATGAGCCCTTCAAAACCTGTCTGTGGAAAACATGTCTTGTTTTAACATCATTGGAAACACAGTACCAGGTTAAGACTCCGAAGCATTGGTCTTTCTTTAGCCAAAGCATCTATTAATATAGCTGCTTCTTGAATAAAGAGGGAGGTCTGGAGGGCTCAGAGCGGAGTGACGGGGAGGGAGGGGATTTAGGACTAACAGGTGGTCCTGAGACGTGCTGGCTGACGCTGAGCTCAGAGCAAGCGCACTCTCTGTGGGCATTCGTGGGCTTTCCTCTCTCCGTCTGGATACATGTGTCTGTTGTTCCTGGTGTAGCTGTGGAGCCCTTTCAGCTATGGCAGTAAGAAATGACTTGAGGAAAACCATCAGGAGGATAGCACGTTTTTTTTACTGGTTTCCTAAATCATTGAGCAGTTCGAGGAGGAGGACAGTAAAACTTCTCTGGAAGTCTGCTGGTGAGTCTGCAGCTATGTTTCTTAAGACATTTTTTCCTGCTAAAAAGAAATTGAAAGGGAAAAATAATTTATTTCCATTCAGCTGGTTAACTTTCCAGGCCAGCATTGTTTGCATTTTTCCATTCACTGAGGCTCATTAGGCAAAACTGTAAAAATATTCTGGAAATTCAATAGAAAGTTCATTAGGCTTGCTCAGCTGAAGAATTCTCTTGCAGCTGTATAATTTATTCTTTTTAATATTCATGTCAGTGATACTTGGTGTCTTGTTTTTGTAGACCTTTCTCCCTTAGGTATGTATATAGGAGCTCTAGTATGACTCAAATACCTGCCAGAAAATTATTTGGAATTGCCTTAACCTGTTAATTGATCTAGAAGGCTATGTGAAGATTGAACTGACTAAAGACCTTAACTCATTATACCAGTGTTCACACAAAGCAATGAGCAGCTTAAGAGAGGGCTTGTGTTCAGCAGCAATGCACTGTCCTTCACTTCCATTTTATCAGCTGAAATGCAGTACCGCTCAGCTCACATGTTAGTTAAAGCTGGGGCTGAGGCATATTCTCAGGGGTTTGGAGGAACATGCACTGCCACAGCTTAGGAAGCTGAGTTCTTTCTGTTCTTCTTAAAGGACTAATTGTACAAGATCAGTTTTCTTTTGGTGAGGACACTTTTGACCAAAGTGGTGAACTTGTCAATTCTGCAAGTATTACAACATTAATACCAAATTTTTATTTGTATGGGATGGGATTTGGGTCAGTTCTGCAGTTAAGCAATTTAGTGTTGTACTTCAAATAACAGATTTGTGACTCTTAAGAGGGGAGGGATAAATTGTACCGTCTGAAATCTGTCACAGAAACATTGTTGGGCCACATGTCTAAATGACATTTGACTTCTTCCCATGTGAAGGAGTCCATGAGTTTCAAACATCCAGAGGGAAATCCCAGCTCACTGAAGTCTGTGGCAAAACTTCCCTTGACTAAAATTAGAGCTTTGATTAACCTCTGTTTGAATATTGGTAATCTCAAGTCCTCCTAATACATCAGATCATCATGAATCCTCATAATACATCAGATCATTCCTGCGTCTCTTTTGTTACTGTAAAAGCATAAGTGGCTAAAAAGCATCAATAAATGTTACTGAGAGCTTTAATTGCTAGCTGAGTTACACACATGTGAAAACGTTTACATGCTAGTTATCTATTCCTTCAGTACTACAAAAGAATAATTGCATCTATGACTTGTAACAAGAAACAACGTGAACTTTGAGTGTGTTAAAAATAATACTTGTGGTTTTCCTTCCATCTCCCTCTACATCTAGTGGTTTGAATAAGATTTGCCTTTCTACCATCATTTTAATGTATGTATTAGCATCTGTTTTGAACTGAATTTGTGAATAGTGTCAGAAGTGCCCTACATGTCCTTTTCTACCTGTGCAATGAGGTGATTATCACCTTTTTTGGTGGAAATGTGACATTTTAGCAGAAGGTTGCATCCGAGCAGAAAAAATCTGTGTGAAAAATCCAACTCAAACTTCTCATAACTTTACAGAAGCCAATCTCATCAAGTACATCTGTAATAAACTGGAAGCTGAAGCCCTGGTGCTCCTCTCACAGGGGAGGGGATACAGCTCCTGTTTGCACTGATGATTGCTCTTTAGTCTTTACAAAGACAACAAGTGGCATGAAACCTTAGCTACACTGAAGTCCATGAACATTTCTGCCTTTTTCTTGAGTAGCCAGAATTTTCCTTAGCTATGAAACACCACATTTTGGTAACTCTTAACCAAGTTGCCTTCTGTCCTGAGAGAGTTCTCCAACACATAAGCCTAGTCTGAGCAGTACTGACCATCTAGTTACCTTGGTACACAAAGAGATTTACCCTTGCCTCCAGCATACTAGAGTTTTCAACTTTATCTCTGCCTCTGTCTTTCTGCCAGGTTTTGCTCCAGTATTGGCACTAATAGAATTTTTTGCTTTGGTCAGGATGAGCTGGCAGAACAATTCTGCATCACTAGGCTTGTTCCACAGATGAATAACCCAGCAGATAATTAATGCTTTCAGTAATACTTACTGATAGTTTTTAGCCACTTATGCTTTAACAAATAAATTAATGTTTTAACAACAAAAGAGAAACTTTCATGATTTGGACATGTTAGGAATAGTAGAGATTACATTCTCTAATATGCTTTGTTATAGATTTTGTGTGATAGATATCATACATCATTTGAACCAAGAGATGGGCACTTTGCCTCTGTGTAGTACCCTCAGATTTGTTGCTTTCGTTCTGCTTCTGTCACTCCGTGTCTCAGGATGACTTGTCCTCTCTGCCTGACCCAGAAACAAAATCTGCTGAAGCACAAAATTAGTTTTTAAGGATGACAATGAATTTAGTACTGTTGTAGGTCACTGTGTTCAGGAAGTTGCATTTGATGCCATTTTAGAAAGCGCTATCAAAGCATAATTAGGTTGCTGTTCCTAAAAATCCTTAGTTTTCCAGCCTGTCCTTGGATGGATACTTTGGGATTGTTGGCCACAGACTATTGCCTACAGCTAACATGCTCCTTTCTAAGCTCTAAAAGAAGGAAGAAAATTCAAGGGTGCTCTTCAGTAACTGGTTTTGATGAAATTACTTACTGGAGGTCTAAAAAATATCTTTGATAGGTTCGGAATATGCTAAATGTAGCTGATAATGCTTTAAGTCCATTTAGTTTAATCAAGGGTATATAACATTTTGTAAGAGGCTTAAACTGAGGGATGTAGTATTTAGGGTTCTGGAGCCTTAATTTCTTTGAAATACGTTTGGACTTTTTCCTACAACATCTTCATAGAACTTGTGTTGACACATCATGTGACTAGAAATTTTATCATGATAAAGTACCTACACACAAGGAGGCGTACTGAAACACAAAGGAATTAGAAAAAAATATCATAGAGGGCCATGATAACACTGTAGAAAACAATGATCAAAAAAATCAAAATAGACAAGTACCTACTATTTTCTCTGTCTTATAGCAGAGCAATAAGATGATGAGTGACAAATGTAAAGCCAATAAAAGGAAATTTTTTTATTATGTTTTATTCAGCATGTAATTAAATTGCAGAACTCATTACCAGAGGATGCTGCTGAGGTCAGGAATCTAACAAGATTTAAAGAGGGTCTGGAAGAATAAAAATATTCAATATTATGACAATTGAAGCTACAAGAAAAGCTTTGAAAGAGACAGAAGTCTTCTTGCTTCAGGGTTTAAGGTAATTTTTAACAATTAGGGATTGGTTTGAGATAATTTTGTGGCTCAGATCCTACAACTGTTATTGTTTCTCGCAGTTTCTTCCAAAGCAACTAATGCTCACCCCTGGCAGAGATGATCTTGTGATCTGCATTGATTTAAACCTTTATGACATTTTTCAGGCTTATACAGGAGAAAACCAGATTTTAGACCTGTTCAGAAAAGCACCCCATAATATCCTGTGGCAAACATGAAAAGCACAGTGCTTGCTGTAATTTTTTTTACTTTGACAAAACTGCTCTGGTGGCAAACCCTGCTTGCTCTGAAGCCATTACAATAAATAAATAAATACAGCACATTAAGTCAGTCTGAGGTGGGTGATTTTGTGTAGTCGTGTTTCTTGCCAAATCCTACCGGCTCATGAAGAGCTTTATTCTCAGCTCTTGGCTGGGGAGGGTTCTCAGCAGTTTGAGCTACTGTCCTACCAGTACATAGGAAGGCTCTTTCAGAGGGCAGAAAGTGAGAATTTATTGACAAAATCTTAAACTAACTGTATTTCACACAGCCTGAGGTTGATTTTTGTCCTTCACTCTTGATTGGGGTTTTTTTTGCAACTTTCCTGCTCTAATGTATTACCACTTTAGTCCTTTTCTAAAGTTAGAGTATTTTTATTGATTCTGAAGGATTTTTGATCAGAATGGTCAAGTGTCCACTGTAAAATCATGATTATGTAAGAATATGTGTCATGCAAAATAAATGGAAACCCGTACAGAGGTATGGTGATATCCCTTAAACTTGCTACCTCCTAAAGGAATTCGCATATAAAGGTTTAACTGACCAAAGAGAAAAGTCAACCTTTGAACTCTCTCTCCAGAATATATGCAGCTGACAAAATAAATCTATAACACTTATGGGAAGGGAGAACATAATTTTAGTGTCACATGTCAATTTAGAGCGGCTTAGTTTAAAATATTTGTGAATTCATTTCTTAGTTTCATATTTGACCAGCTAACATGTGATGGCGTATGCTGTAAGCGCCTCTGTCCTTATGTGACCTCTTTAATCAGATTATTCTGGGAATAGTTTGGGTATGTAGAGGTAGCATACCTAGCATTTGTGAGACTACATAACTGGATATTTAATGAACAGATAAAGTCACTGTATTTCTGTGTTCGTGTCAAAACCCAGTGGGTGAAAGCCACTGCCTCCCCTGCTCCCTCGGGCCAGTGGCATGTCACACCTCTACAGCCCCCATAGTCTGGTCCATGTCTCCTGCGCAGACACCTGCAACTGTCCAGTGAGCACCTATACGTCTCCTGTGCTTTTAGTGAAAAAAAAAGTTCACCTGGCCATCCCCACAGTTCACTGAGGCTCCAGTTCTCTTCTGAGAATCAGCTGCCCTGTGCATAGGAGCAATGCTCTGTGGTGTGATGGGTACATCAGGCCAAGCGAGGGCTTGCAGAGGGGCACTTAGAAGGAGACCGCCCATCTCTGGGAATGATGGAGAGAGTTTTGGCCCAACACAGAGGATAAATGGAGTGTAAGGGCATCTGGGAGCTGTGGCTCTGGAGCGTTCAAGCTCAGATGGTGGACAAGATGGCTACCTCCAAGGGAATATCATTTGAAGGCTTAATTAGCTGTGTTTGGGAGAGGGAGCAGAAGGACACTGTCTCAGTGGAAACCAGCTTGGATGTAAATCAGTTATATTTATACCTAACATGGCAGCAGACAAGGTGAGCTTATGATTGCAAGTGGCTGTTCTGGAGCATGGATCCAGCAACTCAAGGTCACATCTCACTGGGACCTGCTTGGGTGGGTAACCAAGACTTCTGATCCAACTTTTTCAGACTGTTTTATCTGTTTATTTCCTGAATGTCTGGTTCATGGCTATGATTTATATAGTGCTGCAGATGGGTAGGATACTGCAGCAGATTGGAAGCAGGTAGGAGTTGATGGCCTTTTACCATCAGACCATACGTACAGGTTTTCTGCCTGCATTAGGACTGGGTGCAGTCCTTTCAGTTCATATTTGTTCATCTACTTTGGACGTTTCAGCCCATTTGATCTGACTGTTCTTAATCATAATTTAATAGCCTGTGCCAATGTTCATTTAAGAATACATAGATTATTAATGGAAGTGTGCCATTTAAAGATCTTGTGTATTGTGAGAGCATGATTTTAATTTCTAGTCTCCTTTTCAAAAACATCTCTATATGTGCTTTTCCTTTCTCTTTTCATTTTAAGTATATATATATATATATATATATATAAAAAATTAATTGTATTATTTGCTTAAAAGTGCATTTACCTAGTTCTAAAGGAAGCTGTGCTGGCATCTGCGATAAAAAAGCATTTATTAACAAAATGAAAAAGAAGGTGGGTGCGGGATGTCAGTGTTAACAGGTCATCAAGGTAGTTTAAAGTTAATTGTAGAAGGCTGTAGAAACATCATACTGAGTGACTGGGCAGTAAAACATAATTTAGTGTTGATAAATACGAACTAAACTGTATGGGGAAAATGCTGACTGCACACATAGAGCAGTGGCTTCTAATTTAGTTTTTATCACTTGGAAAACAGAATCATGTGGATGGTTCTCTGAAGAGACTTTTCTCAGTGTTCAAGCTAAAAGGGAACTGAATATATGGAAATATTATGAAAGAAATAAAGGGAAAACCCAGATAACTGTGCTGTGCCCACATGTCATATGAAGCAGTTTGATCACCCCACCCTCTTAAAAAGGGTATAGTAGTATTTGAAGATACAAGAGAAGACTTTGGATTATCAAAGAGATTAGCAAACTCCTCATCCTACAGACCAGGGCTTTTCCGCTTGGTAAGAGGCAGCTGCAAGAGAATATGCTTCTGTACTAGTAAGAGCAGTGTGGAGAATTGAAAACAGCATAGTTATTTAGCATTTCTCATAGCATGAAAGTTAGGGCCACACCATGAAATGGCCAAACAAGGAGCTTAAAACAAACTACTCTTTCACATATGCATGCACGTAATTCAGTTGTGGAACTGACTGACACAGGATGTTTAGGAGACTAGGAGTATAAATGTATTCAAGCAGGGATTAGATAAATTCATGGAGGAAAGAGCCATCAAGGGATATTAAATAAAAAGATGCAGATACAGCCTCTGGCTCATTTGTTTGTTTTAAGTTGCAGATTGCCAGAGAGTAGAAAGGCATAAGGGGGAAATATCACACATAACTTTTTTTCTTTATATGTGTTCCCTAAATGTCTGCTGGCAGGCTCTTCCCAAGACAGGCTACTGGCCTAGATAGATCTTTGGTCTAACCAAGTCCATCTGTTCTTGTGTTTTTCAAGTGCAATACTGATAAAGGCTAAGGAATATGAAAGCCTCTCTCACTGTTGTTGATTTCTGTGTAATTCTCCACCCATTAAATAACTGTTTAACTTTTCTGTTACTTGTGAGTTTGTATTTTTCCAAGGCAGATGCATTCTCTTAGTGTCCAGGTAATCCATGGTATGTTTTTCTCTGTAGTGGTTATCATTCACAGCTCTGACCAGTCATGTAGCTTTTTCAAATTGCATCATGTGTTGTTTTACTCCATTTCTCAGATAATTAGATGAGACAAATGTGGCATCCCACTAAATTCCTTTTTCCTTGGCTCTACCAGTTTTAAATGAGACAAGATGAATCTCTTTGCCTACTCTGCCTCCCTTCCAAAGGAAAATCCTGATTTGTACCCAGAGAGTTATTAAGATTTTCCTAAGCCTGTAATAAATGTAAGACAAAAAATCTGTTCAGAGACTGAACGTCATCTCACAGGCCCAATTGCTGCTTGGGTCTGGATTACCAAAGTGAATGTCCACAACAGATGAGAGATGTCAGTATCGCCAGGAATTGCTAGTACTATGCCAATTGTGGGCTTGTTCTTCTGAAGTACTTTGGAACATTTAATTTTACTTTCTGTTTTTCTGCTGCCACATTCTTTCTTTCATTTGCCAGTGTCAAACAATAGCTATTGGATGATGCTGTGTCTCTCCACTGCATCTCTTTGCTGCCCTGGGCATTCGTAGGAAGACAAGACAAAGAAAAGAAGATGACCAACTGTATGCATTAAACTAAGCACCTCCCCAATATATCTGCTTCAAGGTCTGCTATCAGGGTGGGAATGGTGACTTATAATGTCTGAAATAAAAGCTGTGGATTGGTCATTTATGAAGAGAAACATTAATAAATTAGTAGTGTGGAACTACCTGTTTTAAAGAGGTAATGTAACATTAGAGCCTGATATGTAAACAAAGACTGAGTGTGGATGCAGCATGCAAAAGCATGCTCAGATTGAGCTGTACTCCGCATTAGGGTTGATCAACAGAACACTCTGCACAAGCACAACTATTTTTGTATTGAGCTTCATTTAATTTGATGGGTTTGATTCGACTTTTTTCTCATCTCACATTTAAACATAACAGACTGCAGCTTTTGTTTGGCAGAAAGTTCAAGTTTTTAAATTTCATGTGAACTGTCAGCTAAAGGTCTGTCCTCTGTCCTGCTAGGATATAATCTCTGTTTTTATCTCCCCTAATAGAGTGATCATTGATCCTTCAGCAGCAATTCAGAATGAACTCCCAATATTGTGGCTGGGTAAAGCAGGTAAATCAGGTCCTCTCTGAGCACTCAGGATGGCTTTTCGATAATCCATCCCCTCCATGAACTGAAAGTGGTACCTCTTGTCTGCTATTAATTCCAGCAAGAATAGGGAGTTTATTAACTCAGGTCTGGTCAGGAGCTCACAGCTCCTCAGCAGTGCAGGCAGCTAGACCTAAACCATACTTTCCTTTCCAGTTCTTACTTTTTGGTCAGGTTTCTTCTAAAGAAAAAACAAAAGAAAGTGCTGATTTGTGAGTTAACTTTATGCTGGCTGTTTTGGGGGTTCAGCAATAGAGGGCACTGGAGTAAACACTTTCAAAAAGCAGTATTTTTATTGGATTTGCATACAGAAGAGAGAGCTCACTTTTTTTTAACATGGAAGGGTTTTTCTCCCCATTTTTTTAGGTTTTTAACGTTGGAAAGAGGCTAACAGTCAGAGCAAGTGGAAGTCCCAAAATACCAGTGTGACACATAGTGGAACTGTGTAAATACTTTGGAACAATTTTTGACTTTTTAAACAGAAATTCTTCTGTTACTTTCCCTCACATTTGCAGTGCAGAAGTGTATGCAGCCATGTGTTCCCAAGCCAGGTGTTTACTGAATGTAACATCTGATGCCTTTAATTTTCTCAAAGGTGGATTTCAAATGCATTTTCTGAAGCTGCCACAAAAGGAAAACCAGGCGTGAGGAGCTGGTGCACCTGCGTCCCTGTCCTCGTTCAGGCTCTGTTCCGTCAGAGGTCAGGAATTCAGCACGTGCTCTGGGCCGCTGCATTTTGTGTTTTCTGAATGAAAACTTAATTTAATTTGAAGACAACCTGGGCTGCTTTTAAGCAATTGGTAGAACATACTGGGTCTGGTGGATTAGGTTAGTAGCTAGGGTCCAAATGCCAGTGGGCAGATTTGTCCAAGGAACGGAGCTGTACCTCCTATGTTACCATCGTAGCCACTCTGCTGCCACGTCACTGCTGCAAGTGTAGCTCAGTGCAGCACCACGGCTCCTCTCTGGCTGCTTGGACTTATGGAGCAGGTGAGAAAAGGCAGAGAGAAGCAGCCAGCGCTTGGTGGGCAGCCTCTGGTGTCCCTCCCCCTGCCTGCTTCCAGCCTGGCTCTGAGGGCTGTGAGCCGGCTGCTGGCCACGGGCTCAGCCCTGTGCTCTTCCCCTGTGCTGCTCGGTGATTTGTAGAGATATCTTATGACTGCTGCAGTCGTACACAAATAAGCATAAAAGGAAGAATTACTAATTCTATGTAAACAAATTATTGTAAGTTGCTTTCCAGGGCAGGTTGAATCTAGGATTTTATCTACAGGGCACTTTTTTCTTTTTTTGTGGTGTAACTTCACTGCAGTTTGTTAACATCAGAAACAGAGAATAAGGTTTGTTTTCTCTTCCAGAAACGTAATCCTTTTGCTCTTGAACTGAAGAAGTACAGCTGCTTTGTGGTACCTTGGTTTTGTCACTGCCACACATGGTCAGTAAAGCCTGTCACTCTCCAGGTCCTTCAGATTTTTGCTGGTGTTTTCTCCCATGAGTCTGTATGTGATGGGTGCGTGGTTCGCTGTGTCAGCAGTACAAAAGCACTCTCTGAAGTCTGTCATGAAACGACAGACAAGGTGATACATATAAAGATATCTGCTGAGTTTTGTTTCTAATCCCTTGTTTGAAGTTACTGGACAGAGGAATTTGTCCTCCCCACCCCTATCTGGCGTGGAGAACTAGGAGCTGTAGGCTCTGTATGCTGGCTGAGGTCTTGTCTCTGGAAAGGTGCTAGTGGGAGCTGAGCGCTTAGTCATTCCCTTTGCGTTTGCTGCGAAGCGTGGGTATGATTTGCTAGTCTTTGCATTTATTAACAAGTTGAGTCTTACCAGGTCTTGCCGTTTTCATGTATGGAGCTTTGGAAGGCAGCAGGAATTGCAGTGCTACAGGGTGTTTAAAAAAATCTACTAAATCTTAAGGTTATCTTAAGGTTTTTGGCAGAGTGTGACAGTGTCCCTAGAAGGGGACCTCAGAAAACTAGCCAGGAACATGGGGAGGAGAAGCTTGCTTAATTGAACCCCCCCTTTCCCGGTTTCATCGTTTCATGTTTGGTCTCAAAGCTCAGCGCAGAAGGAATGTTATCAGCCTGAGGAGCTTCTTTCTCAAGGTGTGCGTTGCAATTCAGACCATTTTTTCAGAAGACTGTACAAGCAGAGTCAGCTTAAAGCTGTAGCCTGGAAGTTAAACTAACTAAAGAATGCTGTAGGTGTGTGTATATCAAGAGAACCTAAGGAGGAAGGAGAAATGAAGTATTTCCTCTCCTTCACAGGCTGGCATTACTGTGTGGTGTTCCCGTGCCCAGTTAACTCCCTTCCAGGGAGGAGACATTTCAGGCTGGGGAAGGAGAACTCAGCCCTGTACCCCTCAGTCTGCCTCCCAGAAACAGGCAGATCTAAGAGCTCCCAAAAGCATGATAGTCCTGGGGTAGCCTCAGGAGGGGATGCAGTCCAGCTATCCAGCTACCTGTGATGCTGAAACAGATAAAGGAGATTGTGAGAAGTAAATATAATATAAACATGTACTTTCTTGTCTTGCGCTTTCCTTTTTAAAGTGTTTCCACTATTGCAAATTTATGTTTTAACCCTTACTTCGATTGAATGAAGTAAATATTTTCAGCCTTGTTTGCAAACAGATTTTGTGGTTATTTCAGGGTGGTCTGTCAAACACTGGGTGTTATGTTTCTGCGGGAGTGGAGACTGTAAACAGGACTGCACACAAAGCAGAAGAGGTGTAGTAGTTTTCAGGAGCATTGGCCTGTTTATAGGCTGGTTGTGTAGGATCCCGGGTTTGTGCAAGAGTCTCCTGTGACAAGTCTTAGCTGGAGCCTGTTGGCAAGCAGTGGAAGGAGGGAGAAGACCTGAGACTGTTGTCATGTTGATAAAAATACAAACAAGCTTTACAAACAGATTAAATTGACTTTAATTCTGTAATAGCTCCAGAGTAAATCAATGGGATTTATGTTCCTATGTCATGTAGGGCCAGGTGCTCAGAGACATCTAAGCATCTGAGAACCAGGGTAGATTTTAGTAGCTGAAGATAGGCATTAACCCTTCCACATGCATGGTTTTTACAGTCTCTGGCATGAAGAGTGGACAATCCTCCCTCAGCGGTCAGGGACCTTCTCTGTGGTGGCTGCCAGCAAGCTCACCTGGCTACAGTGGTCTCTCGAAGATGCTTCATCCATGCGAACTCCTACATCCCAGTTCTTCAACGTGCAGCTAGATGGCAATGTCTCCTTCCACTTTTCGGGTAGGATGGTGAGCTGCCCTGGTGTGTCAGTCCTGGTGAGCCTGTCTCACTAACCCCCTGGCTAAGGGTGACCATGTCCACAGGACACATGAGTCTTGGTGTTTACCAGCTGTCTAGCAAACTCTCTGGCACAAACCAGGTTAAGATAAGCTTGTACAAAAATAAGTATTGAAAAGCTCCAAAATAGACTACAGGATTGTAGAGGTTTATAAAGGTACCAGCAGCAAAAACTGAAAAAAAACCCCTGGTTTAGGCTGTTCAGTCTAAAATGCCTGTCATTCCATCCTGTTTTGCCGTTGGGAAGCTGAATTTATTTATTAACTAATTATTTACTCTCTGGTGCGTGTGATCACAGATGCGGTCCCAGTGTTCCCAGGCAGCAGGGTCATTAGTCCCAGGCTCATGGAGGTTGCTGATTTTTATAACTAATCTTCTCCTTTGTGCCTTCCTGGAGTTCTCGGTCAGTGATTCACTCGAGAAGGAATTTTCTTCTCACCAAAAGGCTGATCGCTTCCTCCTGTTTTGCAAATGTAATGTCCTCTGGATGTGGCAAAGTCAGGTTGTTGCCTGCCTAGATGATAGATAAACTGTTATCTAAAAACTCTGAATCTTAAACTGATGAGTAATATAGCATTATTTTTTTGTGCAGTACCCAAACTCTAGCTTGGTAAAATGCTTTGGAGACAAAAACCCAGCTTGGGTTGGGTCCTGGACTGTTCTATTAGAGTTAAAGCACCTGCCTTCTGCTGAGGTCCAAATATATGCAAATACATGATTTTGCAGGTCTGTGCCTTAGGCACTCTGGTTAATTTTATCTCAGTCACCATGAGCAGCTCCTAATAGAGCCTGTTACAGGCGTTTATCCTGTTCCCAGACCAGGGTTCCTGACCCTGAGTGGGGCTTTGGCAGTTACAGATGGGCTTGCAAGCCTGGCAGAATTCAGTTTTATCTGGTGTGTATGTAAATGTTTGGGATTGCACAATGCTAGGATGCAGGGTTGAAAAACTTAGCAGCCAGAAAGAAATGACAACTTCTAGTATAGAGATCTTTGAAAAATCAGCATAAATGTGTATTAATCATTTCTTATGATTCAAAAGTACAAAAACTACCAGAGGTGCCCTTTTCGGCTTGGTGGGAATGCAGGATGGGAACCAAACTTTGACTGTCTTAACAATTTCCTGCTCTTCTGAAGAGGAGCTTTGAAATTCTGATTCTCTAGTCAGGAGCCAGAGTAGTTCTTATTTCTGTTGATCTGAAGTCAGAAAGATATAAGTCAAACAACAGTCTCAGATATGAAATTGCAGAAATACCTTTATTTCCAAATAGTCATTTAAACTTGGAAGTAACTTTTGTGTCATACGTAGACATGTAACTTTTTCTCCTCATAGAAACCAAATGAGCTGAGCATGTTTTAAAGTGCCATGTCTGCATTTGATTTATATTGTAATATAAAACCTGCTCCTATACCCAGTACATCCTCTTCCATCGAGGACAATATTGGTACAGTCAATTAACTGGTCTCATTTTAGGTTTTCAGTATGACTTTGTTCAAAATTATTCTGTTCACTAAATCAGCATTAACCATAAAGTGCAGTGTATAATTTGATGACTTTTCATGGACTAGTATTAACAAAGCTGCGGTTATTTAAAGTCACCAATAGATCATGGTTTAACTCTTCCTGATAAAGCACCTATCTGTAATTATATTCCTTTGATTTTTGGCTTCAATTTTAGGGTTTTGTGACAAATAACATTTTATAGACTATTATTTAACTAGTAAAATGTGTGAATATATTAGATGTAGTGATAGATGAGTGTTTGAGAGGCTTTTGTTTGCTTTTTACTAATTGAAGATTATAATCCAAATTATATTTGCCAGCTGTGTGAAAACAGAAGATGAGAATTTTAGCAAAAATGAAGAAAAAATGCATTTATACAATGAAGGCTATTCTATCAGCTGGCCTCCTTCCACTTTCATTTGCTTCTTTTGCCTTCCTGTTCAAAGCGTCATAGATTTCTGTACTCCTACTGCTTTACAAGTCTACCATGCTTTCATAGAATCGTAGAATCACAGAATGGTTTGGGTTGGAAGGGACCTTAAAGATCATCTAGTTCCAACCCCCCTGCCATGGGCAGGGACACCTTCCACTAGACCAGGTTGCTCAAAGCCCCATCCAACCTGGCCTTGAACACTGCCAGGGATGGGGCATCCACAACTTCTCTCGGCAACCTGTTCCACTGCCTCACCACGCTCACAGTAAAGAATTGTTTCCTAATATCTAATCTAAATCTACCGGTTTTTAGTTTAAAACCATTACTCCTCATCCTATCACTATACTCCCTGATGAACAGTCCCTCCCCAACTTTCCTGTAGGCCCCCTTTAAATACTGGAAGGCTGCTATAAGGTCTCCAGGTCTCCCCAGAGCCTTCTCTTCTCCAGGCTGAACAACCCCAACTCTCTTCAGCCTGTCCTAATCGGGGAGATGCTCCAGCCCCCTGATCATCTTCATGGCCCTCCTCTGGACCCACTCGAGCAGGTCCATGTCTTTCTTATGTTGGGGACCCTGGAGCTGAACACAGTACTCCAGGTGGGGTGTCATGAGAGTGGAGTAGAGGGGCAGAATCACCTCCCTCAGCCTGCTAGCCACACTTCTTTTGATGCAGCCCAGAGTATGATTGGCTTTCTGGGCTGCGAGCGCACATTGCTGGCTCATATTCAGTTTTTCATCCCCTAATCCCCCCAAGTCCTTCTCCTCAGGGCTGCTCTCAATCCACTCATTGCCCAGCCTATATTTGTGCTTGGGATTGCCCTGACCCGTGTGCAGGACCTTGCACTTGGCCTTGTTGAACTTCATGAGGTTCCCCCAGACCCACCGCTCAAGCCTGTCAAGGTCCCTCTGGATGGCATCCCTTCCCTCCAGCGTGTCGACTGCACCACACAGCTTGGTGTCATCGGCAAACTTGCTGAGGGTGCGCTCAATCCCACCGTCCATGTCGCCGACAAAGATGTTAAACAGCACTGGTCCCAATGCCGACACCTGAGGAATGCCACTCATCACTGGTTACGCTTGGACATCGAGCTGTTGACCACAACTCTTTGAGTGCGACCGTCCAGCCAGTTCCTTTCCACCAAGCGGTCCATCTGTCAAATCCATGTCTCTCCAGTTTAGAGACAAGGATGTTATGCGGGACAGTGTCAAACACTTTGCACAAGTCCAGGGAGATGATGTCCGTTGCTCTTCCCTTATCCACCAACACAGTAACCCTGTTGTAGAAGGCCACCAAATTTGTCAGGCACGATTTGCCCTTAGTGAAGCCATGTTGGCTGTCACCAGTCACCTCCTTATTTTCCATGTGCCCTAGCATAGTTTCCAGGAGGATCCACTCCATGATCTTGCCAGGCACAGAGGTGAGACTGACTGGCCTGTAGTTTCCCAGGTCTTCCTTTTTTCCCTTTTTAAAAATGGGGGTTGTGTTTCCCCTTTTCCAGTCAGTGGGAACTTCCATGGATTGCTATGACTTCTCAAATATGATGGATAGTGGCTTAGCCACTTCATCTGCCAGTTCCCTCAGGACCCATGGACTTGTGCACCTTCAGGTTCCTTAGATAGTCTTGAACCTGATCTCCTACAGTGGGTGGTTCTTCATTCCCCCAGTCCCTGCTTTTGCCTTCTACATCTTGGGCGGTGTGGCTGGACCACTTGCAGGTGAAGACTGAGGCAAAAAAGTCATTGAGCACCTCAGCTGTCTCCATGTCCTGAGTAACCAGGTCGCCCATTTCCTTCCAGAGAGGGCCCACATTTTCCCTAGTCTTCCTTTTATCACCAACATACCTGTAGAAGCTTTTCTTGTTGCCCTTGATGTCCCTGGCCAGATTTAATTCTGTCAGGGCTTTGGCTTTCCTAACCTGATCCTTGGCTGCTTGGACAATCTCTCTGTATTCCTCCCAGGCTACCTGTCCTTGCTTCCACGCTCTGTAGGCTTCCTTTTTGTGTTTGAGCTTGTCCAGGAGTTTGTCTTTTGATGCTAAGATGCTACAAATGTTAATAATCTTTGAAGTTTGGTGTAGTACTTCTCTAAGAGTGAACATCACTTCTGTTTCTGAAAAGCAGTATATCAGATATTCTGTTCTTTGTTATTATTCTGCAAGGAAAGGATGAATAGGGATGGATACTTCATCTGTTGTGATGTACCCATGGCAGTTCGTGTAGTTGCATAAGGAAGGAAACTGAAGTTGATTTTGTAGCTTCCCATGCAGGAGGGGAACAGGCGGTGGAAAATTTGACACAATGGCTGCAACTTTCCAACCATGGCACTTGCATAATAATGGCTTCATTTTTCCAAGATATTGAGCACCCAGATTTTTTTTGAGTGCTCTGTAAGCAGTGAGTGTCACTGCCTCTGATGATGATTCCAATTCTGTGTGGGTGTTTAAATCTTCAAGCCTAGTTTTAGCACCAGCACTTTGAAAGTCTTCATCCTTTGCTGTTTCTATCTATGCTTGCCTGCTAATATTTTCAAGTGGGTTACAACAGCTGTAGGAAGCAGGAATTGAATGAGAGAGACCACTTGCTTTCCAGCAGACAGTACTCATCTGCTTGAAGGAGAATGCACATCTGGTTACATCTTCTGGTCTAATTCAGCACTCTCCAGTGCCACTCCAGAAACAAGATGATTTCACTGTCTATTTAGACATACCTGTAGACATACCTGTAGTAAGCTTCTTGGAGCATTTCCTTAGGAGGCAAGTTAAGCCAGTTCTATGGTCTTTCTGTGCTTGAGAAAATGGTAGAAAATTCTCTCTATGGGAAGTGTGTATCCCATATAGGGTCTCAGGGCCAGTGGCTGTGACAATGGCCAGTGTAGCTGCTGAAAGCAGATTCTACAGCGAAACAGCAGATCAGAAGACTTTAAGTGGCAAAGTGGTACTTGTGGATAGGCACAGCTTTACAGAGTTTTGGAAGATGTGGGCTTTGCTGGACTACAGTCTGATCTAACCCTTGCCTAGCTCTACAACAGGGAAAGAGCACAAAATGCGCACAGAGATCCCTCAGGGAAAAGAATGGCCATAAGGAGCTCGGAAAGTCTGTCTCATCTGTAATGATTGTGATACCTTAAAAATCACCCATGACTCACTAATTGGGAAATATGGTTACAATGAACTTTATTTTAATCTCAGACTGATGCTAAGTGAGACTAATAAATAAACAAATAATCAGAAATAAAGGGAATTGCATAGAGATAAAACCGATGTTACAGCAGATTTCCAACTCCTAGCAGCTGTGCTTAAGGCTTTCTGAAGGCTGTTTATCCAAATAGGTTTCTCGTTCCACTACAACTTCTAGTGAAACTGCTAAAAAAGATCTTGGTAGCAACTTTAGCATCAAACTAGACTGTAGACATTTGAGCATCAGCAAAAGGGAGAACAGCACAATATATATTAAGTACAAACCAAAATGTGAGATGTTGATATCAATGTATTGTAGAAATACAATGCAATTCTGTCTTGCAGGAGAAATATTGCTGAACTTCATTCTCCTTCCTTTTGTGACCTGCTGGCTGAAAATGGATTAAGAATTAAAGCATTAAGCACCTTACGTAGTTTGAATATTTTTCCAAGAAGCTTTGCAGGCATACTTTCAGTACAGCAAGCACAGCAGTAATCTCTCTTCTGATTGCGGGAACCAAGCCACAGGCTGTCAAGTAAAGATGATTTTACTTGCTAACTTCCTAACACACACAGTAGCAGGACCAAGTTGTATACCCTCCTCACGCTTTCTAATAAGCACTTCTTCAATCTTACTGCGGTTGATAAACAATGCAAACATAATACAAAATTGGCTTTGAACTTTCCTTGTGCTTCAGTTGCTCAGGCACCACATACATTTTGCATATCCATTTGGAAGTTAAATTTGTCTGGGCCATCACAGAAACAAACACACACATTTCCTAGGCAGGGAAGACCACAGCAGGACAGAGAGTTTGCTGTTGAGCCTCTGCCCGCCTCTGCCTGATCCAGTAATGCTCAATTACTAGGGTCTGATGTTGGAGCATCTGTTGGGTTGCCTGCCTGTTCACTTGCTTGCTTTCTGTTGCGCTGCCCTGGAGCAAATCAGTTATGGGAACAGCTATTTACAAGCTGTCATGCAAAATCAAGTTTCAGGTGAAGAAAACCCAAACATCAGGTAGGGACTATTCACATAAAATGAATATATTGAAGTCTTACAGTTCACCCTTGTGAAGGCAGGATAGGAGTTGTCTTGATTTAATGTAATTGTAAAATTTGCTAAGTTATTTTTTTCTATCACTCTAGTCAAGCCACTGTTGCAACAGAATAGTAAATAATAAGGTGTTACATTATGTCTCAGTAGTTGACAATGAAATTTTTAAAGGATATTATTTGTTTAATAAATGCATACCTACTTTGCATTTCCTAATGATGCAGGATGATTATGCATACTCAGTGTGCATTGACGCATCACTTTCATAAATAACTTCAGTGTACAGGACAGTCTGAGCATTAGTAAAATAAACCTGTTAGCTTTTCTAAATGTCAGTGAATGCTTTTATCAACCGTACCCAGTTAAAGACCCCAGATCTTTCAATTCAAAGGTCAGCATACATTTCAGACCACATCAGGAAACAACACCTGGTTCTCATTGCTTTCCAAGCAGAAATAATGTGGCAATCCACAGTCAGATGACCAAAACAGTCTTTCCAGAATAATCCCTACTTCTTGGACTCATGGCAATTTTGGGAGTGGTCCAGTAAAGGATTACCAGAAAAAGATATTATTTTTTATTTGATGCTACCTGGACCTTTGTGAAATATTGTATGCCATGAATGGAATAAAATAATGTGTTTAAAGCTAAAACGCATAGGAAAAAAGGCTTAAGTATTACTGTTCTAGAAAAAAATCATTCTTTTTTCTTGTCTGACTCATTAAACTTATAACCAGTATGTTAAAATGTAGTTTATAAGAGAAAGAGTTTCAAAGATGAAGCTTCTACATTTTTTGCAATTATGCCTATAATAGCCAGGTGGAAATTATGGGCTTGTCTTACAAATGACATTATGGACTCACAAATTAAAATGAATATAAATGACAAACAAAACAGCATTGAGAGATAATGTTTCCTAACTTAATTAGTAATCCGGTTTCAGAACACTGTTTAGCTAACAGATTTTTTCCTAATATTATTTGTGAAAATGCATCTTTAGAATTGGTGTGTGCTCGGTATATATGTTTGTGTAATCATAGAAAGTTGGGGAATTAGTGAAGCCTGGTTTCCTACAGATTTGTGCGCCATTTCCCTCACCACGGAGGTGAAGTGCGGTCGCTGATTGTCCAGACGTTACCAGACAATGGCGTAACGGCTGAGTTTTGCCTGCCTTGCCCTGAGTATGCATACTAGTTTGGGTCTCCCTCCTTTAGCCAGGAGATAATTTTCATAAAACTCATTATGAACTTACTTAATTAGCTTTTAGACCATTTGTGGTTGAAATTGGTCAGCTCTCTTGGCAGTTCAGGGGAGAATAGAAGGGTAGATGTACAGTGCAATCTCATAAGCATTTTTTCTTAAGAAGATAATTCAACTTGCAAAGAAAAGAACTCAGAAATTAAGAACAATAAGGAATTTAAGTATTGCTTTCATTTGACCTTCTTTTGTGTATACACTACAATGTCATTTTTAATTAAGTGCTCCCATCCTGGTTTTCCCATGGAGCTGCCCTGCTCCCTCACCTGATGAACGACAGCTCCAAATTTTTTTTAATCCTGTCGGGTATGGGTGAGGCTTTCCAACTACATCTTACAGGGTCCCTTCTCAAATACAAAATTTTTCTCAAGGGGTCCACAAACGCAAGTGTCCTTTCTTCTCCAGAACTCTTCCATGAGGTGCATGAGTCGTCTGAAAAATAATCCCAGCTGCATAAGCATAAAACAGAGCCCTTGAAAAACCTCATTTGGATTAAAAGCATAGTTTTCCCTGGCTTCAGTTGCAGTTGTGAATGCTCCATGTTTCCTGCAAATCAGATGAAGTAGCTCAAACATGGCACCCAGGAGAAATTGGGCAGCAACTGGAGAATGTCTGGCATGACTTGCCAGCATCACACAAGGGTGCAGGGACAGCTATCATTTCTCCTGGGCACCACACAGCTGCCTTAACCATCCTTTTTTCCCCCTGTAGTCTTCTGCCTATTTTGCTTCATGTTTTCCAAATTCTGCATTAAATACAGTAATGGTTTTAGAGAGTTAGAGCCTTTTTTCGGTGTTTTGATTTATACTGCAAGAGGGTCCTTCTTGCCCCATAATTAGCTGGAAGCTACTTGCTGATGTTTCAAGAGGATTGTGACTTGAGACATATTATTGTTATATAGTCAGTCTGGTTTAAGATCAGAAACATCCTAGTTATCTGATCCAGAGTGCTGATCCAGGATGGACTTACTCTGCTTGGTCACTGGTGTTGGAAAAGTTTTGACTTGTTAAATTTGTATTGGCAGACTTTATGCAAAATAAAATATATTTACTCTTCCCTTAATGCAAGTATAGTATAAATTCTGTATCAGGCACAGAAATGTGATTGCATATTTACACTTCATCAACATTATAATTTTTGCTTTTGGATGATCTACTGGTACAGGGTTCTTGCATTAAAGATCCAGTCCCTAGCCAAGAAGAGCAGCATTTCAGGGAACACTCTGCTGCCTTGCCCCATAACACTGGTGATGAGTATGGGTTGGAAATGGGAACCTTCAAGAATTTATTCTTCGAGAGCTGTAATGGGAATCTAATCAAACATGAGGGAAACAGATTTTTGAGAGGCTGATAAGGGAACAAAAAAAAGCCCATCCAGAATTCAGCTTTTGCTAGAAACCTGGAAAGTATAAAGCTTTGTAACAAGAAAATATTTTCAAGTGTAGTTTAGTTAGGGAAAATGAAAGCATGTCCTCCAAAATTCATTCTTGGAAATGGCTGAATTGTTTTAGCTGAAATGTTCTAAAACAAACAGCATGATGTTCCCCAGCATGGAAACTTGAAGTACAAGTGGTTGCTCTTTGGCAAAATTATAAACAATTTAAAACCTAAAAATAGAACGTGACATTCAGTGCTAGACAAAGGTGGTATCATGAACTCTGCCCAACTTACATAGAAAAAGAGCAAATGCAACAAGGCTTTAGAGCAAATACAGGTTGATTTTGCAAATACTGTTAAAGTGATTCTCTCTTTGAGATTAGAGGCTGTATGGATCATCTGATTTCTCACTAGAGATGGGGCCATCTGCCTCTGTTATCATGAACTTACATTTCTAATAGCCATCTTAGCTGACTTTGCTAGCCAGCAAGTGAAATTTCTGAATTGTTCCTGAAGGCAACTTTGTGATTTACCAGGTTAATTACAGCTTCAGATAAGCTTCTCATTCTATTTTCAATATTCATGTGCATGTTCTTCAGAGAACCTAGAGCTTAAAACACATAAAACCATGTAGCACTAATTGTAGGTGGGTAGAATTTTTTTATCTCTAAATCATGAATGTTGTGTCTTTTCTGAGAAGCCCCTTTCATGCTTACGTTATAACAGCTAATACCTAGTTTGTGGCACAGACCTTTTGCAAAAACATCTCACCAAGGCAGCCCCGATCTAACTAGCAAACTGCATCACTGTAGCCATGTCAGTGTGACATTGGGAGGTGTGCCACACTGTCACCTTTGCTCCAGTGAATTTACATCTCCAATAATATGTAACTATTACTATCTTTACGTATGGACGGGGAGACTCAGTCGAGAGGTGGTAGTTTCTCTGAGGTCACGTAGCAAATGAGGATGTGTCTCCCTCCTAGGTTCTGCCTGCAGCAACGTCATTTCTAAACACCACTTCTATTTCTTTTTTTTTTCTGGTGTCTGTGTGCGTTTTTCAGATTGCAAGTACACCTGCCATGCTCACTGCAGAGATCTGGTGCACCTGGGCTGCCGGCGGAATGGAAAATTAACGGACTGCCTCGCTCCACATGACACCTTAGATCCATCTTACAACAACGGTCAGGTAATAGATCTCATGTTCATGTAATTACTGCTTTCTCTTGTCAGCTCTGTAGTGAAGTGTGGCCTGTCTGCCTCACCCGGCTGCTCGGGAAGAATGTCTCACTTAGGTATGGCCCGCAAAGCTAAATTTCCCATCCAGTGCTGTGATTTTACAGTACGGCTGGGTCAAGCTGCAACTGGCTGCTGCCAGCTGGGTTGCTCCTGCTCCAATTAGTTTTCAGCTAAACTGGCTGAAAAGTAGTCCCACAAAAGGATATTTCTCCTGTTGGTTTGGGTCACTGTGGGGTCAGAGCAGACACATATGGCAGCAGATGAGAACATGAGGACAGAGCTCCTCTTCAGATAGAGTCAGCTATACCATGAAAACAGCTCACAAAGTGAGCTTGATGACCCAGGTGCCCTGTGCTGCTGGGTGTAGTGCCACAGGGAGGCAAATAAAACTAAGGGCTTGGCTATTTGTGACTGCTGAAGTGTTAATCCCCCGTTTCTCATCAGATCCCTTTTAGGGTAATTTCAAATTTCCTCGCTTGGATTCCCCAGCAGCTTCAATGGGTCACAGTGTGCCTCCTCATTTACTTCCTTAAACCACCACAGAGCGTCACTCCTTGCATTTCACCCTCGACATCAGGGCCTTTCTGTTTGTTCAGGGAACACAGCAAAGCAGCACATTTCTGCTGACAGAGCTGGGGGTCCTCTGAGAAGGAGGTTCATACGGTGATAATGGGCCCAGTAGACATTTAGTGCTGTGGTAAAGGTTGTATTGTACTAATTAGCTCATTCCTCTTTGCATTTGCAAATACATTTACCTTCCAGCCTCCACAAAAGTCCACCCAAACTTAATTGGATATTAAGCCCTGGAACATTTACACCTAACCAGTAGAAATTTCTGAGAGGGCACCAAAATTTCTCTGTGCCCTTTTGCTGAGCTTGCTGTGCATGCTCCAGATCAGCACTGAATTTTCTCTGCAAGTGCAACATTTATTTGGTAGGGGAGATGCTTGCTCCAGGCACCCAAACTGTGACTGGGGACACAGTGTCTCTCGTGAGCTCCTCATGACTTGCTATTGGGAAGAGCGAAGGGGAATAACTCAGATGCTGAAAGGAAGGGTAGCAAAGGTGGGGAGGAGAAAGGACATGACAACACAAGTTTTGAAAGTGCGAATGACTATCAGCAAGAAAATACCTCAGGACCAGAAAGAGAAGGCCATTAAAAGCCCTTTATACTCAAAAAGGCATGTACAGCTTGGCCGTGAGAGATCTAAGAAAGAGCTAGTGCTGTCTTGGATAAAGTGGCTATGAATACTGAGCAAGGAAACTGTTTCTTGTTGTTTGAGCCTTACATTACTCAGGGAAGCCAAGCATTTGTTTGTGCACAACAAGATTGCATCAAAGAAGTACTAGGTTTTTGCTACTGATTCCCTCCTCTGGGAAGAAGTTACAATTTGGCTGGTTGCTGTGGGTGACAGTTGTTGCAAATCTCCATTTTCCTCACTAGCTGTCTGGGCCAGTGTGTGTCCGACAACTGATACACGTAAGATGAGGACTCAAATGCTATTTTCAGCATCCATCATCCATTGGTTTTGAAGCAACGATCATTTACGTGCAAGCACCACTTGCTTTCCTTTACAGAGCTGCTTGTGTTGTACCACAGTATTTGCTAACATAAGCTTCAGATACTTGGCACAGAACAGTCCCCAGTGAGAAGCAAACTGATAAGTGTTCCAGTGATGCCTGCTTTTGCTTTATCATCTACATCGTGACTTTGAAAATTACGTGGTATGCAAACCCAGTTAATTTTGCATGGGCTATGCTAGTAAAATGCATAAATGCAAAGACCACATGTGTATTTGGGGATGTCCCACCCATACTGTGAGCACTGACTTACTTAAAATATGAAGGGATTTTGCAGAACTACTTGAACTGTATAGTATTTATATAGAGGAGTGACTTGCTAACAAGCCTTAGTCCTGGGCTTTGTGCATTTTCTTCCTACTGGGATAACCATTTTGTTTTGAAGTGCAATTTTTTTTTTAAACAAAATAATTTTATGTGGGCAAAGCACTAGTTTGAAGTTGTTATACCGGCATTTGCTGGTACAGCTTAGATCTTTTCTTGTAAAAGGACACGGCACCTTTATACTTGTGTAACTTCCTCCACACAGGGAGAGGATTCTTCTGAGTATGATGGTAGACAAATGCTTTGAGACCTAACTCTGTACAGCCTAAGACCATTTTAGACTGGTCAGGCAATGTGAATATATCCCCTACTTGATCCAGGTGATACAAACTGCACTTCTTCCTGCTGCAATGACCTTGTGGCAACCTGAGTGCAGCAGAGCTTGCTGCTGGGCTGTAGTTCCCCATCCTGGGTGCTCGTTCGTGTCTGTACGCTGTTGCATGTTCCCCCCTGCCCTGCCACTCCCAGCGCTGCCAGTACTGCTGCTTTTGGACAATGTCGTTTTAGCATGTCAGGGAAATGTTGTGGTTTCTAATGTTTGCTCTTGCAAAGCCTGATCAGATCTTTAGTTTGCAACACAGCTTGTGAACAGTGCTGTCAGCATGACAGGGGCTGGGTGTCGTGGAACACCTTAAACTCCACATAACCCTGAACAAACATCTTGTTCAACCACAGTTTGAGAATCTGGGCTTAGGATTTCCCTTATGGGAAAGAGGAATTTCTTACAGGCTCTTAACTGCTAATTTTGCAAGAGGATTCAACAGATTTCCGAGGAATTTCCATCCTGTGCAGTTCTGCCAGCGACTGGAGCACTTTGGTACACCCGTGAGTGGTCAGATAGTCTCAGAATCTGGAATAGGCACACACTGCTTGACTTTGTTAACAAGTCATTGGAGCTCAAAAGGCCTGAACTTTGAGCTCCTTTGTGTGTGTATGTGTGTGTATACATGCACACATATATACTTCATTATAGAAAGGTCTAGGAAATTCCATTACATTTTGCTATTTTGAGAGATCACTAAGGCTGCAGGGTTAAATATTTGTAAATGAAACTCGCAATTTCAAACATACTGCAGGTACCTGATGGCAGAAATATATGGCTCAAGTGAAAAGGGGATGGTGTTTTGCTAATTGTGTGGCCTTAAATGTTTGCCTCCTGAAAAGGCTTCCTATAGACATTAAAGAGGAAATGATGGATATAGGTTCTCTGTGATCTTGCAACAGAGCACTCAGAAAGAGCTGTGGAAAGAGCTGCCAGTTTCCTCCAGGAACAAGCAGAGGAAGATGAATAGAACCCCTATGCAGCAGTCCTCTCCTGCACCACCACATTGCCCATTACAGGAGCAACACCTTCTGACTGACACTGCCAAGGGCTTCTCAAAGTCTAAGAAGTATCAAAGCCATTATGTGGACTTTGATTTTTTCCTGGTTTTTTTTTATCCCAGATGGATCAAAATGTTAGAATTTCTTATGTATGAGTCACAGATACAATTTCTTGTCTCCTTCAAGATGGCATGCCTTCTCAAAGAAGTCTCACTGCACTCAAATTTTCCCAAAGACAGAGAGTGGTCAGAGATGAGGTTTGTACAAGACCTGAGGCACTTAGTAAAGTATAGAAAGGTGTATAGGCTGTCCCAAATAGCTTGGATAATAACACCCCCCAGATTGCTTAAAAATGCATGAATCTCCTGTGGAGAAGACTGAGAGGATCTCACAGTGCACATACAGAAACTTCTGGACCTCATGAGCACTGAGGTTACCATCTAAATGTAACTGGAACTGAAAGTAGTTTCAGTTCTTCCTATTCAGAGGTGAGGTAATTTGACATCTCTTTTCAAAAATAACCCCTTCAGGAAAAAATTTACAACACAGAACAAAATATCTGGATGGAGATGTGTATAGCTTTTGATTAATAATGAAAGCTACTGTTGAGCTATTGATTGCTCTCCTCTACTAACTCTTGATAGTGGCATGTACTCTGTACAACGGGCATGGTTTTTATGGCTTGTGTATTTCAAATCTCTGTTAAACCTGGTTATGATGGTAGTAGTTGAACGGAAAAGAGGAAAACTGAATTACGTTTTTTTTGGCAGGTGGAGCATGATTTCATTTTTGCCAGTGACTGGGAAAATTTTTAAACAAAAGCTGAAGCTAATTTCAGTTCTAATTGTGTATATTGCTCAGGCTACTTTTAGGGAAATCCAGTTGGCAAAAATAAAAGCCTTGAAAGATTACATAAACTAGAAGTTAGTCCCAAGCTTTCAAAAAATAATTTGAGAGTATCCACAACAGTTCTTGGGGCACTACTGTCTGCAGCCTTCCTTCACAGGGGCATTATTAAAATGGGCTTTAAATTACAAATTAATTGCAACATTTTTAAGAAGTCTAATTTATTATATCAGATATTTGGACTTCTTTAGTATTCTCTGACATAGGCATCATGGAATAGTCTGTCAGGTTTGCTAGAGTAGACTGAATAAATGCTTGGGCCAATGGTGATTAAGGCAGTAGCTGAATATTGCAAGTAGGATGAATCCAAAAGACACATTTAAATAAGGAGGGCTTTTTAAAATGAAAAGTGAATCTTAAAACCCAGTAAGTAAAGACTGGATGAGGCATGTGGTGAAGGGACCTGTATCATCATACCACCAAATAACATAATACTAGAATTAATATTTTTAACAAAGTGAGCTTCAGCTTGTTGGCACCTGGTAGGAATTTTCAGCCCATAGAAGCAATCAGGGTCATGTTGTTACACCACTATGGTTTTTAAACACTATTTAAAAACTACACATTTTGATCAGTAAATCTATCTATAAACTTTTTTTCTTAAGTTGGAAGTTGGGGTTGTTGGAGTTTTTTTCCATTTAAAATACTTGGATAATATACAGGCCTGACCTTTCAAACAGAAAGGTAGGAAGCTCCCTGCTTAAAGAACACGTTGCTGGAACCCAGAGATCATTTATCAGTTGTTTAGCAACCAGATCAACTCCAGTCAAACAGCTCTGATTTTCTAGTTACATAGAAGAAGCAGACAAGGCTTTGAATTGCAGGAAGATACTGCTATTAGACAAGGGGAACATTTAAAATGCACTTTTGATTTTTGCACAGTTACGTGTTTTCATAGTCAAGAGGTTTGTATAGTAGAAAATCATATGTGTTTCCCTAGTAATGTGGCCAGCTTCAACCTGCCATTTTGTCAGCTGTCATTATAAGATCAATGTTCTTCTTCCACCATTTTTTTCTAATAAAGACTATTCTTACCACACACATTTTTCCACAATCCTTTCCAGTTCCCGCGGTCAGTGTTGTGCCAGGTGTAGGATGTAAAATACCAACTGCATTTTTTTACTGTGGCAGTTTTCTTCCTAATTCAAAGTTACCAGTATCTTCCCAGTATCTCAGCAGGCTCAGCAGAGCACAGATGATCATGTTACAAATTTAATACAAGTAATATAGGCTTGCACATCCTGTGCGTTCCAGGTGGTTCTCTGATATTTAACTAGCATTGCCTAATCTTGTTGGAGAAAAAGTTCAAGGAGAACTGGTCCTCTAAAATGTTAAGTTTTGTGTGTTGTGTAGGTGATACAGCATGATATAGCTCCACACTGATGTGAGGGGTGGCCAGGCTATGCCTGAGCAAGTGGTGGGGGGGCTGGCAACAAGCCAGGATCCTGAGGGTTGGGCTTGTGATAGTTTGCAGCCAAGAGATCAGAGCACAGTTTCTTTCTTATCTTTAGGGTAGATTTTCAACATGCAGATCAGGACAATGATCACTAGGACGATTGGCTTTGATGGGGTGTGTGCAGCCAAATGGATGTTGGCTGCCTGCATCAAAACGTGCATGCTTGGAGAGGGGTATTTCGCTGTTAAATGTTGTAGATCATGATTGTACGTGGAAGTTGCCCAGTTGCTGGGTGATAAATCACTAGCTCTGAGAGCATCTTGAGTGCCTTACTCACCTCTCAAAACATGCAAAGAAAATGAGCATTGGCTGCAAAAGTGGTAAGTGGGGGGTGAACGCTGGCCCCTGTGAGTCTGTCCCAGTGCAATCCTAACAGTGGCTTTTCTCAAAAGTCCATGTGCCGTAGATGACAGGTGGACAACTAAAATTCACCTGTTAGAGATAGGCTGGTAAACTAGATGACAGTGGCTTTTATTCCCTCCTTCACAGGCTGCCTGTTATTTACTTTATATCCATAAAACACCTCGACCTAAATGGAATCACCAGCAGCCATGTCAGGTCTGTCCTGATCCATTAATCCACAGGGGTGACTGGTTTCCAAGCAGGACAAGGGGCAAAGAAATATTTAATATCACGCACTTTCTAGTGCCTATATTCACGAGGCTGATTTTATTTTGCATGTGTTCAGGAAGGTTTCTGGGCTGGCCATGACTGCAGACTACTTAATTCACCCCACGGAGAACTGCCCCAAGCAAATAACAAGATGGCACCGAGAGTTAATAGAAGAGAAAGTCAGAACTGTTGTGAAACTCGCATCCCATTTTCTCATCCAGATTGCCTAAAATATTCTTGGAGCTTCACACTGTCTGTCTTTTTTTTTTTTTTTACAGTATCGGGCTTCTTTTGTTGACTTATGGCGTTAGCAGCTGTTGGAAATGTACAGAGAAGAGATTGCTGCTGCCTTTTGACTCACTGCAGGAAGGGCATGATGCAAAACCTTCCCTGGTGGGGAAGGAAGGTGGGGAGCGGTTTTTGATTATTTTTAATGATAACATTGCTGGGTGAAGATAGGAAAATATTTGTTCCCAGTCTTTGATCCAAGTAGCTTGCCAACCAGCAGCTCCACAGACAGCTGTTAGGAAAACAGGTAGAGAACAGAGCCCTATGTTGTTCTGATGCAGTCCTGTTTATCTTACAGGAATGTAAAGTCTTGTTTCCCAGAGAGTAGGAATCAAACAACAGGAGGCAGCATTCTTCCTTACTGATTCACGGCTTCCTCTAACTGGGGATGCTGCCTAAAAGCTGCCCTCCAGACTTTTCCTTGATGCAGAGGAGGCTGCCTGTTCGCGTGAACCTCGTTTCTCACCAGCTCCATGTGTGCTGCATGGCAGTTCTTCTTCTCCCAGGAATCTCATTCTACAGCGAAGCTGCATTCTTCTGTGTGTTGTCTCATGTTGGTCTGTTCTATGGCAAGTGTGGATAAGAACTTAGATATTCCCCATTGACTCTGCAAATAGTGTGTGTAAGTGTGTAAAAATTCAGTGACGGATTAAGTGTTAATGCTTCAATGTACTTACTGGGAAGGAGGAAACTGTCACCAGTCATATGTCATTTAAAAGCAATGCCAATGAAGTCATACTAGTTATACTTCTGGGGAGTAGTCCTCTTGTTCCTACCCAAAGCATAAAGAAGTAGCTGGCTTTCCAGGATCAAAACATACTGGGTTCTCACAGCACTTGTGGGGGATCTTGAGCAACAGTCACTTTGTCGTGTTTCCTTCTCCCTTTTTAAGTTATTGTAAGCCTCCATTCCTCCAGCATCGGTCCCAGTGGGAACCTTGCACCTCTGGTTCCTGTGACCTTCTGATCCTTTACTGCCAAGCAAAAGAAGCTGCCCATATACAAAAGGCTATTGTGTTGTTTCTTCTGGACACAGAGACAGAGCAACAAAATGTGGACTCCTACAAGCTTTTTAGATCTGGTTTGCTCTACAAAGAATATGCTGGTGATCAGTTATTAATTTTTTTATTTCCGTGAATGTTTATTTCACAAGTGATATAACAACCCTTTCAAAAATTAAAGTCCCTTCATCACTTCATTCAAGACTTACACCTTCCATTATGGTTGTGATATTCCAGATGAGATTTTTTTCCAGAGGTAGTTTTGCATCTTGATCCCCTTTCACCTGTGACCTTTAAATTTCTTATGACTTTTGTTTATTTTGTATCTACATCTGTCTTGGCTTGCCAAGAAAAGAAATTCACATATTACATGGCAGAAAAAAGGAAGAACATTTGAGAGGTTTGACATACTTAGCAAATAAAGTAATTGTTCATTGAAACATCTTTTATTAAGCATATCTTCTGTATATTGTCTCAGAAGACATTTTGCATGTAATGTGCAGGCATGTTTCAGCTGGACTGACACAGAGAAGCCTAAACAACTGTTTCCTCTGTGTGCATACAGACTAGGGGATGCAGCCCCTTCCACTTCACTTCCCATCTCCATTCATATTTGGACCACCTGCAAAGCCAGGATCCTGGTCGTAAAGTGGTGGCGCGGTGTGTTGTTTTCCCTATAAAATATATACAGCATCCTGAATCCTCCAGCCACTTCTCTTTTACTGTAACCCAGCTCTTAATCAAGAGGCCTCTCCTAAGGATGAGTTTTGGATCAGCTCCTGGCCCAGATGATGATGGAGCTGTGCTGCTTGGATGCTGGACAGTGCCCTGAGAAGGTAAACTAGGCAGGTCTTTGGATGCCTGCCCTTTGTGGATAATCCCTACAGAAAATGGAAAAAGTCATCTTCTCTTTACCTATGAGAGGAAAACTTTCATCATGGGACCCCAAGAGGTCTTCAAGCACATACATTAGAACTAGTCCTGTGGACCAATGGAGAGCTGCAGATGCCCTTTTCAGGTATTTTGCCTACTGATGTGCTGCAGTCAGCTGGATAACCGGATAAAAGTATTTGCTTTGCCTAAATCATATCCTATGCTTCTCCATCTCTTTCTCTGCCAGTGCTTGCAAGTGTGTGTATAGCCATGGTCAGTCAGCTTTTAAGGCTTTATCTTCTCTGACAGAGTGTTTGTTTACAGCAAGATAAATATCATCATTGATTATTTTGCTTTACAACCCTAAGTGAAAACAAAGCATGGTGATAGTTACCATGGGGCAGCAGGATGAGGTCAGCACTGGTTGCATCCTGCCCGGGGCTGACGTCACCTAGCTGACTTCAGGATAAAACTGCGTTGTCTTGATCTGATTTCACTAAGCTTTTCTATCACAATGACCTTATCAGACAGTTCTGCAACATTATTCTCTGGGGAAGGAAGACCTGTATTTAGCAAGGCTGACCACTACTTTTACATTTCCCAGTACTCCTGAACTTCTGTTTAGAGGAACATTGCTCAGTCCACGCCCCACTCTGAGTTTTCCATTTGCACTGTCCTCTCCCCTCGACCTTCCTTTTGCAGTCCTGACTAGTATTTTCCTTTGCAATAACCTTGGAGAGAGATTTCCTTATCTGCATATATGACTAATCAGTAAGGTCTTATGATTATTATAAAGCAATTTGTTGGAGGTAGGAATTAGAGCATGAAACTGGGACTGAGGAAGCCAGATTTGCAGTCCTTGCTCTACTAATGACTGATTAGATATGGCCTTCAGCAAGTCAATTTGGCCTTGGTTTTCAGATGTGCTGATTTAATTTTTAGTCTCTCGCCTCCAGCTTTCTTTTCTTCCTTCTTTTAGGGGAGGGAGGTGCCCACAGTATGCAAACCTGCTGTTTCGTTCTACCTCAAATATGTCTCAGTCTGGGGAGTCAGAAGTGGAAGAAGTTTTTGGAAATGGTGACACTGTGAATAAAGTTCCTTGCTTATCTGCTGCTCATAGTCGCATTGAGGGTGAGCTCTTTGTTGCAAAGTATTATAGGCGAATAAATGCACTGTGTGGCACAGAGTTACATTCTGAGAACTTGATTGTTTCTTCTTTATGCTTTACCCGTAACTGCTATGAATATTCCTGAATTTGTTACAGAATCTGTAATCTGGGGAAGGAAAGCAAGGCTGAATTCTTATGATTGAGGGTTACAGATAGGGTAAATTCAGAGGTAACTCAGTATGAGAGAGTGGAAGGAGTAAAATCTCTGACAGCTGCATTTGTGAACTATGATTTTACTGAGTTCTTTATATTCTTTCCCCCAAAATTAACAGATATAGCTAGAGACAGGAACAATTTATTGGAGTGAATGAATACAAGGGATACAAGGAAATAGATAGAATCCGTATTTCCAGTTGTAATTGGGCAGCTGCTGTCTGTCTGAGAAATGTCCTTAATGTTACTTTCTGGGGGTAGATCAAGGCTCCTCTCCTTTGGCTGAACCCTCTTTCTGAGATCCTGCGCTCTGCCTCCCAGCAGGAACGTCCTGAGCTGTGCCAGGCTGCACAGCTCCCACAGCTTCCCCTGGATCAACCCGCAGCCCCCAAGCCACCGGGCTTCACCCCCTTGCTGCCAGGTCCTTCTGTGCTATGCAGGAGTTGCTCGTCCCATGTGCGCATCCCCAATGGTGGGGCTGGAGAGAGGGGAGACCTTCACTGGTAGAGGGAGGGGAAGAGAGGAACAGAAAAGGGACAAGAGGGGCTGACACGAGCCATCTGGATTTTTTGTTCTTGTCTCCCTCTGTCTCCCATCACACAGTCTGGACCTCCCAGGGCAGCCCTGCTCTTGGGTTTGAGAATCATTGCATTAGGTTAGACATTGAAAAAGGAGATGTAGGGTCCAGGGGAGTCAGTGAGAGCAGAGTTTTGCAGCAAACGGATCCAGTTTCACTAACAGTTTGTAAACTTCTATTAACCATCTTCTTTTTTCTTTAAAGTGTCCTCAACCGCAGTTTTAGGCCTTCTTTGGACTGAGATTGCCTGCTGGGGAGTCAGCCTCGCATGTCCTAGAGCTGGGGACAGGAACTGCCCCGCACCCTGAGCCAGAAAGAGAGGTTAGCAGACATGGGGCCTCTGATGCAAGGGAGTGTGTGTGCCTCCATCCCACCCAACCCCAGGCTACCCGAATTTTAAGATGAGTTGGCCATGGTCCAACGGTTGGCAGCATTTCATAGACAAGTCCTCTAGACTGTGCTAAAGCGCTGTGTGTAGGAGCAGTCTTTCCTGGTCATTCCACACTCTTCCCCGCACTTTCATTTCTTTTAAGTCACCTGTGTTTTTTGGCTGCCAGTAAGAAGGAAAAAATTTCTGGCAGTTCTGCTGCAGTCAGATTTGGCAGTTTCACCGGTTACTTCCAGTAATTATCTCCATGTCACAGATATGCCCTAGGTGCCAGTTTTAGGAAAACCTTCCACCTTTCTGGTGTTTGAGTAAGGAAATGGATTCTTTAGGAAATCGCTTTCCTACGAGAACAGCCCCTTCTTTACAAACGCTCTTGCTGGGGTCTTTTGGAAAAGGCTGCATTTGAAATCTGAAATATGCTGATGTGCAAATCATTTCAATAGCTGACCTGCAGAATCTCTTGGCAGGGCTGATGGCGGCAGTTTGCTCCGCTTCCAGCCGCCTGCTTCATTTTGGCAGCCGCATGCCTTCTGGCCCAGATGCCTGCAGCCTCTTGTCCAAGTTAGGAGCTAGGCGAATTTTACACGCTGTCCTGTAAAGACATCTCAGCTTATTATCTATGCGAAGAATTAGACCTAAAGCTCAGGCTGCCTTTTGCCTCCCGAAGTTGTTTTAAATGGACCCAGTAAAGCTGGATTATGGATTTACAGTGGTGGATGTGCCTACTGGACTCCCACCAAGGAGCGGGGTGAATCACTGCGTTTCCTTTAAAGGGTATCTGCCCAACCGCAGAGCAGTGGTGATCACTGCCAGCCGGCCTAGGCAATAGCAGGCAGGCCTTTGAAAGCAGCAGAGCACATAGAGGCACATCCTACCGAAAGAGCAGATGCCAAAGCAGATGTTAAGGCCACATCAAGAACCGCTGAGCACAGGAGATTGCTTCCAGGACATGGATGTGAAATTCTTAGGTGTGCCTAAGTGTTGGTGTGCCTCTCTGTTTGAAATCCTCATAGCCCTGCCACAAGCCTCTTTTAAAAAGTTTTGCAGAGTTTTCCTAATTTAAAACCAGATCTTTGAAACAGATAGTTTTAAAAAAGACTCAGGCCCAAACGAAATAAAGGTAGATGCCCTAATGCATACAGCAAAGAGCATGAGCTTTTTAGCATTGTTGTGCTGTGATGTTACATTCATTGACATTTCTGACACATTTTGAGGTCTGCAAGTAGACTGCAAATTCACTGATTACTTTCTGACCTTGAGGTACAACCCATCTTTCAATTATCCTGTGACTCTGCTAATTTGGTCGCATGTCAGGGGAGGGGAGGAGCACCCGCAGTGTTAAATTACCTGCACATATGGACATACGGACACATCTGTACCTCTGTTGAGTCACATGAACGTAATCTCTCTTTGGCAATGCATTGCTGTGGTTTCTCTCTAGGTCTGGCACTCCAGACACTGAGTGCAGACGGGAAAACATGGTACTGCCCCACAATTGTGTAGGGGTCTGGTATTGTCCCTGTGGGACAAGAGGTAGAGGGTAAACGATGGAGACAGCGTATGACTGATGGGAATAAGCACTGATCAGCAGAACTCAAAGACAAGGTGTGAGGAACTGTTGTGGTTTAACCCCAGCCAGCAACAAAGCACCACGCAGCTGCTCACTCACTTCCCCCACCACGCAGTGGGGTGGAATAGAGAATCGGGAAAAAAATTAAACTCATGGGTTGAGATAAGAACAGTTTAATAGAACAGAAAGGAAGAAACTAATAATGATGATAATAATAATAAAATGACAATAATAATAAAAGAATTGGAATATACAAAACAAGTGATGCACAATGCAATTGCTCACCTCTCGCTGACTGATGCCCAGTTAGTTCCCGAGCAGCGATCCCCCCCAGGTCAACTCCCCCCAGTTTATATACTGGGCATGATGTCACATGGTATGGAATACCCCTTTGGCCAGTTGGGGTGAGCTGTGCTGGCTGTGTCCCCTCCCAGCTTCTTGCTCCCCTCCAGCCTTCTTGCTGGCTGGGCACGAGAAGCTGAAAAGTCCTTGACTTAGTCTAAACACTACTTAGCAACAATTGAAAACATCAGTGTGTTATCAACATTATTCTCATACTAAATCCAAAACATAACACTATACCAGCTACTAGAAAGAAAATTAACTCTATCCCAGCCAAAACCAGGACAGGAACAAAGACCATCGCTTTTAAAACAAAAATCATGCACTGTTTTTACTGGATGCAGTTTTTTAACAGTTGGCATTGGTGGGATTGCCTTTGTCGTGGCAGCTACCCAGACAGATCTGGGATCCAGTTGGTAGATGGCACAGAAGAAAGTGCTTGTGGCGCACGCGGGCTGGTGCTTTGTGCCCCAGAGTGCTTTGTGTTCCTCTCCTACGTGGAGGTTTCCAACCTCTGACCAGTGACATCTTACCTTGGTATCGCTACAGTAGTCCCCCACTGCCCTGCTGCCCAGCCTGTTTTCCTCTTGGGGACCTCCATTTTGCCTGAAGGGATGGCTCAGCTGATGAAGCAGCTGCTGTACTGTGGCAGATTTCAGCATGGTGCTATTAAAAAAAAAAAAAAAAAATCAAAATTGGTTCCAGTTTATCCTAACCATCTAAGCCCTAAATTGAGGCAGTTCAGCAGCTGCTTCACGAACAGCTGAGCCGCCTGTGTAGAAGGACTGGGAACCTTTGGGAAAGAGGCAGCTCAGACTGATGTCTAAGGGCACGAGTAACTACTTGTGTCAGACCTCAGTCTCTAGGTGCAGCAGTTACCGTGGCACATCTCAACATAGCAAAGAAAATCGGAGTTGCGGGAGATGTCTTCGTGAGTCTGTGAGAGCGCATTTTTATGTCAGTGACAGAAAAGAGAACATGTCAGAACAAAGTGTTCAAATGTTGTAGGAAAACAGCTATATTTAGCTGCTCTAAAAATTGCTTAGTACCAGACATGAAGGAAATGGCTGTGGCAACCTACGCTCCTCCCGTTTCACCTGTTGCGATGTTTCTTAAGCCTAGAAATATCTATAAAATAGGTAACAAAGCAGTTAAATCTTCCCCAGAAGAGGCGTAAACAAACTAAATTCACTTGCTGAAGCAGCTATTGCTGAACTATGAATTGACCTTGAGCTGTGTCGATTTGCTGTAATGCAAACCATCTGCACGCTGAAACAATTAAAGCCTTCAGATCTCCTAGGAGTTTCCTTCCTCCGATTATAACTTATGTGCTGTGGTAGAAGCATAGAGGTAAACAGCTAGTTAGTGTGGACCTCTGTGTCTGTGTAATTTTATGGTGCAGCACATACAAAACCATTTTCATTTGAAGTGGCAGTCGGCTTTCAAGTAGAAAATATAGCATATGCTTGGTACTGAATGCTGGAGTCATAGCTTGTAAAACAGCCTGAGTTAGACACATCTGCTTCGCGTCCTCTCCTTCCCTTCCCCCAGCTTCTCCTTTGGATGTACCATTTTCTGTGATTTTTAACCAAGTTTCTGTAAAGCGCAGATCATGCTGGCGAGGCAGTGCTCAAATACAGACCGTTCTTGTATAACAAACACCCCTGTGCATGTGCCTAACTTAAACCCGCCTGCCTTCTCAAACAGCGGTATGTAAATAGTGCTTCTGTGCAGTGAGTCTGTGGCCATGTCTGAAGAAAAAGGACTGGATAACAATTACAAGCAATCTTATAAAAGTCTTGCTTACTTTACAACTAGTTCAGTTTCCAGAAGTTCAGTGTTTACACCTCTTTAAAGCCTTAAAAAAATCAATCTAAAGCCATGGCATCAGAGTTTGGACATTGCTGCGGTGGGAAAATATCAGAGACATCGCTTCTGTAGGATTTCTGTACAATTTGCTATGTCCCACACCTGGCAAAATTTCATATTAAAAGCTCTGCAGTGTAAAACCTCTTTTTGCATGTTCTTCCACCATTTCTCTCCATCCAGGTGATAACAGCATTAAAATCTCAGCTCCTCCCTTTTCAAATCACAGGGAAGAGTAATCATGCAAGCTTAGTAAAATAAGAAAAGAATTTTGTAAGAATAGAGTTTTTTTCCTGATTTTAGAAACTTGTTTTTAGAAAACAAGCTTAACATTATAAACAACGTAAACATAAGCAATGACTGTAAGATTAAATTAATTATTTTGCTTTTAAAGTTCAGACTGAAAAATAATGAGTAGATGCAGCACAGCTTCTGAGCCAGCCGTGACTGTCTCTGTGGCCAAAGGCCTCCATCCCAGGGAGTGACCCCTGGCCTCAGGCCAGGCAGCGCAAAGCAGCTCAGGCCCACATGTCTCAGAGCAGGCTGTGTCCTACACCCCCGTACCCGTGGACTCAAGACATGGCGTGCGTGTTTTATCGGTTCAAATTGCCTGGAAAACGTGAGGGGAGGCTGAGGGGGCGGCGCTGGCTGGGATAGTGTGAGAGGCTGGTGAAGAGCAGAGGAAGGCTGGGGGGTCCATGCTGCTAGGATGGTGTGATTTCTGGTGCTAACTACCCCTGGAAGCACCTCTGAGGTTTGTTTTGAAGGAAGTGCACTGATTTGCTGTAAAAGAGGTCCCAGAAATGAACTAACATGTAAAATAAGACTATCACAGCACCAGACCCTGGAACCAAGCTGGGAAGCTGAATTATTTGGCAGTATATGTCCAAGTCTTATAAATTCCAGGTCATAGACATGTTATGTAGAAAAGGCTATCTATAACAAACAGACAAAAGCATATCAAATGCCAGATTTACAGTTTCCTTTGTGATCCGAATACTGAACCATGTCTGACCTATGCTGCAGGCTAGAGAAGTAACAAGGGTCTTGGTCATACCCTGCATGCAGGGCCGGGGGGACATGTTAAGCTCGAGGCAGCCAGTCATGAAACAGGCATTACCCAGCTTACAAGTACATGCCTTTGAGACCCAAATATATCCCCTTTGTGTTTTATTTCTCATAACTTCAGGGTTTTTTCCATTAATGAAACATAAAAATAAGTAACCTCCACTTCCCTGTATCAGCGCAGGTCTCGGGCTCTGACCTTCTCACCCATCGCAGGACCAGACAGACGTGGCAGCAGGCGGAGGCATAAATAGCTTCTTTCCCTCGGGGTGCGATGGTGCTCCTGCTGCATCTAAGTGCAAAGGTTGCTTTTTTTCCCCCTCTGGTCATGTCTTTTTTTCCCCAAAGAGCTGTCGCTACATCTGATTGATAAAATATAGGCAGAGGAGAGCAAGAGCTGTACGGAAGCAGGACGCCCTGACGAGGCTACAGCCCTGTGCAGTCTGTAGCTCTGCTGGACTTCTCATGATGTAAGGCGTCCACTCCCTCCCTTCCTCTTTCCCTCCATATGTGCAGCCAGGAGGCCAACTTTAAATCTCCTAAATTGAGGATTTGAGATGCTGTGTGTACATCATTCCACAACTTTGAAAGAAAAAAAGAACCATATTTTCTTTTTTTGTTTTCTCTTTTCTAGTTCTCCAGTATCTTCTCAGCCATGATACATATGCTTTCTTTAGCTGCCCTTTCGCATAGAGTACTTTACCCATCATTTTCGTTTCTAATTTTTCAGTATATTTTTTTCTCTAAATCTTCCTTCAAAATTAGAAACATACATCTCAGCTTTCCTAGACATGTGCTCTTTTTCCACCCAGAAATCTCCCTGGTCGTTTGTTTTGGGATTTTCAGGAATTCTGGAAAGAAAAATCTGATTCTTATTTTAAAATATTACCTTTTTCCTTCGGTTTTTACTTTGCTGATTTGCCTATTTCTCAATTCTGTTTTTTTTCCACTCCCCGCACTCCTGTCTTCTTTAAATTGTCCTACTTTTTTCCCCCCTGCACCAGTGCTCTCGTAGTGGGGGAGGAAGAGCATGACAGCAAAGGTGGGAATCAGGAAGCTCTTGGGCCAAGGAAGGGGACACAGACCGAATGTGAAAGGAGTTAGTGAGATTTAGCTAAAAGAAAGCCTGATTCAGGGCAAAATTTTCAAAGATGGTCACATCCTACTGAAAACGTGAAAAATGTTCATCGTATGCACCACTGCAGAAGTACAGGGGAGCTGAAAATTAATTACCTTGGCGTTAGCAGCTGGCAGCTCCTCCCTTGCCTGCTGGGCTTGCAAGCTGGGGAGCAAGTGGGCAGGCACGAACACGCAAGCAGGGCTGCCCTGCTGCAACCCCCAGCGTTTCAGCTGGCAAGGCTGGCTAAGCAGGCATAGGGCACTGCACTTCGATGCTAATTTTTTCAGATTTTTCCAGCTAAGGGTGGACTGGAATGATTAGACAGGCATTTCAGCAACAAGTTGTCAGAACTGTTGTCCTGTTGTACAGCACTGTCTTTCTGGGGTGGTTGTCTTCATGGACTGTTGTCAGAATGATTTACTAGAAAGTCCTAAACTTGTGCAGTTTCTAGGGAGTTTCTACTATCTATCACAATCAGACTTATGAAACAGAGCAAAATGTCATCTCGTACACAGTATGACAGGACAATTTCTTGTTCTTTGTCTAGGAAATGACAATGTGGATGTGATTCCCTGACCAGAAGGCCCCTTCCCCCACCAATTCACCAGTTTGGGGACAGATGCTGGGAATCAGATTGCAGCTACAGCACATTAGGGCTCACATTTTCGTGGTATCCACAAAGCATGCTGAGCTTCCACAGTTGTGGTTTCTATACTTAAAACAGAAGGTCCTAGTTAGTTTTACTGCCCTGAGCATTTTTACATACTGTTAGCAATTAGGAACAGAATTAAAAGTAGGAGAATATCTGGTTTTTGTACACTTTATTATAGAATATTTCCTTAAAATTTTATTTTCTCATATAGTAGCTCTACTGCTTACCCTGGCAAGGTGTGGGTGCTTACAGAGAATTAGGTGACAGCACTCGCAGGCCTCTGAGCTTCCCCTACGCCAACCTTAGCATATACTTACGTCTGACTATTCACATCAATGGGACTGTGCGAGTAAGGATGAATTCTTCACCTGTTTATTGAGTCAGGGTTTCTGGGCTACATCTGTGTGCTGACAGACTTGTGATCTGGCATTGTTAGGGCTGGCTACAGCATAAGCTAAAAAGGCCATTGCTGCAGGGAACGGATTGCCAGATGTAACATGGCTCTCAGCTTTGAACTCCTAACTGCTACTGGCACATCCACTGATCTGTCTGTGCCATGGAAATCCAGCCTTTGAAATGAGAGTGAGGGGCAGAGCAAGACTCACTTTGGTACATTTGTACAGCTCTGAAGCCCTCTGATTAAATGTATGACAGACATACGAAATATTTGTTCATCATTTGTATTATAAAATCTACCTTTTCATATCTGTGACAAGAAAGTACCTGTTTAATAATGCAGGAGAGCAAGAAGGGAAAATTACTAGCAAATGTGTCTGTTTTGGAGAGCACTTCTGCCTAACTGGGGTGCAAATAACCTGAAAGAAAAATGCACACAAGTACAGCAGAGGGTGGCTTTGTGAGCTTTATCAAAATCCTTTCAAAGGCAATGGGAGTCTTTCAGTTGGTCCTGGTGGGTTTTGGGGCAGGGCAGGATGTGGGAAGGTTGGTGCTCGCACCCCACGACAAGGCCAGACTCCGTGGCAGTGTCTTCAAACTGCAGAAATACTCACTTGGAGAGGGTTGTACTTGTAGTCTTACGCTGGCCAATCTTGAGTCATCTTGCAAAGCTGGATCGACAACATGCATCTTTTTGAGATAAAAAGGGGTATTTCTTGAATATTCTGGGAAACTAACCCAAAGATGATGGTAATTACAAAACTGTCAGGAAGGTACAGTTTTATCTTTATAGCTTTAGGTAGCAACCAAGATAAAGCCTCCCATCCTCCAAACCATGTGCATGTTTAAAATTATGAGTAACTCTATTGATTTCAGTAAGACTGTGCATGTGGGTGGGTGCCACATATATGCAGCATCATCGAAAAGGAGACAAGTGCAGTCTCCTCACTCCATCCCCTTTCTATGCCCCTTCAAAATAATGTAGGTCTGACCGTGCTGGTCTCTGAGCACAACCCCTAGACGGGATGGGGGAGGTGAACTTGCTCTGAGTTCTGTAAGATCTCTGGATCTTCTGGCAAGTCCAAGTGTGGTAGATGAAGATCACAGATTTGGTGCGTGACTGCAAGTGTGTGACCATGAGTAAGAAAGCGATTACATAGGTTATTTTTAGTTTCCAGGTATCCCTTTCATTTTGAGGATTTTGGAGGAAAGAGTTGCACCAAGGGGGCTTAGGGTTGGGCAGAATTAAGAATTTTAGGAGCCGGAAAAGGATTCCTGACAATACTAAGGTTGTATCTGCCATAGCAAGCACATGTCCCTATGGCATTTCTTCACTAGGAGATGGAGAGAGGCTGTTTAGCTGGCTCCTGTTTGTTTTTGGTCTGCACTCATGTGCCTGTGTGGCTGGAATGACCTTGTTTGAATTAACAAGTCGCTGAGTATGAATCAAAGGGTAATTGTCATTGCTGCCAGTGGTACTAAACAGACCTGAGCTATTAATTCAAGACAAATGAGAGAAATGAGTAAACAGAAAGTTTACTGGTGTAAGGAAACTACAGGCCTGAGTGGATGTTCTGTGTTCGTTGTATTTCAACTTTATTGCTTTGCTTTGATCATTTGAAATTACCACTGTTTTCAGCTGGAATGTAGAAAAAACTAAACACACACGATTTCGGAATTATTTATTCTGATTTTAAAGGGATGGTCTGTTACAAACTGTTTTCCTTCCTCTGCAACTTGTTTTTGGGTAGTCTTTTTTATACAGCCACAATTTACATAATGAACATCATGGAATAATTATATTTCCCTGTAAATATGTTACAAAGAAGCCAAATCCAAGGTGCTATTAGGTAGGAACCCTTTTGGATTTCAGTCCTAAACATATCTTAAGATTTAGTATGTCCATATGTCCCATAGGGACTAATCATTGATAAAGCTATGTTCATGGTCAAGCCTTTAGAGGATCAGGGCCAGGGCTTGCAAAGACATGTGAAGGCAGAAAATGAGAGGGAGACCCGCATGACTCCAGAAGTGACCAAAAGGGTTCCTGAAGCAGCCAGGGGCTGGGGGCATCTTGCAAATTCATAGCGATTATAAATACTGCTAAGTTTGTTAATGAAACTCTTCCTGTAAAACACTGAGGGGATACTAATGTGTGTTTGGGGGGGGTAAGGAAGTATAGTCCTTGCGCTGACCCTTTCCCTCCCACAGCCCACATCCTGCTGCCCTTCACTGCTCCCACCCGGCCGGAGGCTGCTGCCCGCGGCTGCCGGACCACCACAGGTCCTGCTTGCTGGAGCATGCAAGCACCCTTGCAGGGTTTCACCTGGGGGGGACTGAAGTCAGGGGAGGCAGGAAAGCAGGAATCTGTAGACTCTTCTCTTGAGATCTCCACATTACTGTTTTTATCTTAAAAGAAATGCAGTCTTAAATGCTACAGGACTCTCCAAGCCCATGCCCTATCTTGCTTTTAGCTTTCCTCCTCCTTTGACCCAGTGCCTTTCGATGTAGTCCAGCAAAAATATGGAGAAAAGACCAAGGCTTGTGTGCAGAAGTGAGCATCTTGGTCCCAGGGCTCAAAGCAGCAGTAGTGGCAGAGTGAATGTTTAGCAGCTTTCCCATTTTAATGAGTCCTCCCAGTTCTATGTCAGAGGGCCAAGGAGATGTTTTAGAAACATGTAAACATCATGCAGTTGCTGATGGAGTTAATGTAAACTCTATAGGATGTTTTGTCAGTTGTCCCTTTGTTTAGTCTGGGAAGCAGAAGAAATGGGGGGAACAAAAAGAGTCCTCAAATACCCAAAAGGTATAAAAAAAACAGCGATGGACTGTTCTCCCTCTCTTTCTTTTGCTAAGGAGCAAATGGGCAAGGTTAAGATTTTAAAATGGGATGTTAAGAAAATCTTTCTAACTCAGTAAATAAATAGCTTAAACACTGGAAGGGATGACCCATAGGGGAGGTGCCATGCTACAGTACTGTGTTTCAGGAATGGGTTAGCTAAAGGTCTGCTAGGGATGGTGTCAAGTCCTTGGCTCTTCTTCAGAGCGGGGGGATGAATTTACTGAAGTACCCCTTGTAATCCGGTTCAACCATCATTTCCTGTGGTATTGTGATCACTTCAATAAAGTGATATTTTAATACAAATAAACAAATGAAGCTGCAGGACCTTGTGAAGCAGTCCACCTTTGTGCATTTCAATGTCTGGTTCAAAGGGTTATTTCAGTTATGGTAGCTGAAAGTCCTAATCCTTGCCAGATTCATAAAATTATTCATACCTGTTTTGCCATTTAGGAAGTTCAGCTTTCATTTCCACTTTTCTGGAAGCTATGCTTGATGTTGCATTTCTCTGAACTGACTCTCCAAAATCACAAAGTGATTTAAAGCTGAATTTTATCCTTGAATGTGACAGTGATTTTAAATATTGTTTTTCCCCCTACACAACAAACAACTGTGTATCACACAAGTTATCTTTGCCTGTGATTGCTTTTTATTAATATTTTATTTATGAGACTCTTGCTTTGGAACACAGAGTGCCCATTGCTATATTTGGTTGTGTTACTTGAGTCACCACTTTTAACTGGCTTGAATGGGCTATAGTTTAAAAATATTCTGAAATTCTATCTGCGTCATCAAGCTTTAATAAAAAACAAAAAAAGTTTATCCTGCTTTTCTTCACAGGTGCATTTGTAGCACTACTTACTACTTGAACTTAATTATTCATTTAGAAAAAAAAAGGCATCTCCCTCTTCTTGCCAGTTGACTGTGTGATCCTATGGTAACTGATTGCCAGCTTAATTTCTCACTGGATTGAATTATTTCTTGGAAGGACTGATGGAGAGCCTCATAGTGCTTGTCTATGTTTTAAATCTCTCTCCTGTGCCACATTCCTTGGCTTTTAACTTCATTATTTTTACCTAATGCTTCAATAATTCTCCTTAAGAACAAGTATGCTTTCAGCAAACTTATTACTAACTTTATCTTGAGACATGGCTGTCTTTGTTTTCATCATGCAGTGTTATTTTTTTTTGGTTGACTATTTAAGAAGCCTGTCAGAATGAACGAAAAATAATGCAAGGCTGGTAGTGTAGAGGTTTCAGTGCAGCACCTAACAAAGAGCCTTAGATGAATCTTACCTAGGTAAGATCAAGAAGTCAGTCTGAGAAGTACTTGTCTGGGGACAGAGACCTTAAAAATATGCACCAACTGATCTTTAAGTATTAACCATGCAAAATACTTGATGGGATTTGGATATGTTATTTGCAAGCACCAAGCAAGTCAACATCTGTTTGTACCTTCATGTGAATTGTTTGGTTCAGTGTCACATCTGAAAAAAAAAATTAAAGTAGAAAATCACTGTCAAAACTTAAAAATCAAAGGAAAAATCACTGTCAAAATTAGTAGGCTTAAAAAGAGAGCTATAGCGGAGGAGTGAACTCATATGGGAAGACATATCAAAAAAGAACTTAGACATATTTTCTCCATCATTCTTTGTTGCAGCAGGAGAAAACGATGCTGTAAATCTTTCGGCGTTATCAATATAAATGATGCTACACAGACAAGGTGAATGCCATGCCTTGCTGCCAGAGAACAGATAAACTCGAGCCCAGGACTTGCAACTGATCTTGCACAGATGGACCCGAGCTCCCTTGCAGCAGCTTGTCTCAATGATCCTTTTTTCCAGCTCGGTGGTCCACCCATGTACTATCAGGCTTGAGGCTGCGGCCAAGCAAACAAGCTATACACACAGTGCCTTTTGTTGCTGGGGAGTCCATCAAGTGTGCCAGCGGATAACATTTAAAAACACCTTTGTAGTTTGAAAACACAAATCCCATTTTGTAGCACTCCTGAGTCACTTAAAATCCTTCACCGTGATCATGGTCAGGGGCGTTTTATCCAAAAGCTTTGTTACTGGGTCTTGGACAGGTTCAGGGGCAAGCCCAGCAGATCTCTGGTGGGACTTCCTTTTGGCATGGGGCTGGTCTTGGCGAGGCAGGTAACACAAAGTTCATTTGTCTAAAGCAAGCATTTCAGTACGTTTTAGTCACATTCAAGTAACTTGGCATTCAACTTAAAGCTATCTTGAATACCATGGGGCTTTACAGTGCCAACAAGTAGGCTCAGGATCTGACACATTCACATCTACGCTGTTAGACTCAATTATTTGTTTTTAAAAGCTATGCAACTTTCTAATCTGCCAGATGCCACACTTCATACAAAAATCTGGGAGAATCAGAGCTGATGGGAAAGTAAGGATTTAACACCTCCCGAACTGATTAACAGCATTTAGTTCCCAGTGTGAGTCGTTTTGTTGGTGTTGAGGTGACTTAATCAATATGTACAGCATACTGGTGTGGGAAGAGCACCTAACTGGCAGAAACAGCCCCAGTCCCCACTTGGGGGGGGGAGGGGAGGTAGGAATAGCGGCACATAGCAGATGAGGAGTTTGTGAGCAGCCAGCGAGATGGGGAAGGAGAAGAGGGAAAGGAGACATCAGCTGATGGTGTCCCAGGTACATCTGTGGCCGAGTAGTGAGACCACGGGAACCGATGTATTGGCTTAGACGGTGGCTTGGTAAACCCACAGCTTCAAATCTGTTTAATCTAAGGTTGTGCTCTTGCTGAAAGGTGCAGCCTGTCCTCCTTCCTGATCCCCACAGCCCCGTCTCCGGGGGTTTGCTCAGCAGCGAGTGGCCGATGTGACTCACTTCCCCCCGTGGGACCACTGCCGTGGCACGGGGGACGGCAGGAATGCCGGGCTGAGGGCTTGCAGGAAGGGCAAGTCTGCTTTTTCGGGCAGCTGCATAGCCTTAGGAAGCTGTACCTTAAACCCAGTATCCTGTCTGTGACAGTGACCAGCCCTAGGTAAATTGAGGGAAGAGATGAGAAACTCTGAAGCAGGTAATTACGGAGTGACTTGGCCTTCAAGCATTGTCTGTCATTTCCCCCATTACTGACGAGTTTGATGTACGCCCTGCATCTTATCAGAACCTTTGTGCTTTGAAACGTGTTTCCCAGTTGCAGCTCTGGATATTTTCCCTATCTGTACACATATCTAATCTCTGCTGAGTCTTCACAAGCCTGGCTCCTTGCTACATCCTGGGGCAATGGATTCCATTGACTTAATAGTCTGTGGGCCTGATCGTGGGAGGGGAGGCCAGGGCCAGCCACCCACAGCAGCTGCGGGAATTCAAGGTTGTTACGGCTACCGGTGGCAAAGCTTAAATTCAAGGATTACCAGAAGAACGACACAGGAACGGCGTGCGGTTGTTTTGCCAGTGGTTATTTTTTAACAACTTTGTTCTTAAAGGCGCGTAGGAGAGGGAACCCAGGTAGTCATTGGGGAAAAGTTCGGGAACTTCCTTCTTCAGCCAGCGCCCCCTCCGCTGCCTCGTTGCTTGTAATTAGCGAGGGGGTGCTGAGGTCCCAGCGCACGGCCGGGGGGGGCTGGGGAGCTCCGGCCCACGCCCGTGCTTTGATCTTCCGCCTCGCTCCCCCCCCCCC